>NC_056517.1:15590680-15601542 GCF_014905685.2 Nematolebias whitei
TAGCTTCACTGCTAATTAATTATTCTTAAAGCTAGTTCAAGCACAAAGAATATTAATTATTTAATTACAACGGATTATTTTCTTTTTCAAGTTAAATTATGTGTCGTGTGACCGAGATAACTGTGAGGATTGTTTAATCAGTGACATGAGACACCATTTTATCTTTGACCCATCAGAATAAATGTGGTCATTTATTTAACAGAATCAACATTTAACACAATGTACACATTGATTTGCTGATCTGTTTCTGATTAATAAAAACTTGGCACGCTTTACTAACAAAACAACAGAACACTACTGATGGAGGCATCTAGATTACTGGCAAAATAGAAAAGTTTAAGGGAAGGAATGGAGAAGTTCAAAGGAAGATGTATGTTTTGTTGACCAGAATTAGCACGCTTCTTTCAACACCAGCTCAAACCCCCGGTCCACTTAGTGCGTAACAACTCGTGACGTCTCTTTACCTTTGCAGATGGACGGATCAGCTCTGGCCTAGATGTCCCTATGCACGCTATCTTTACAGCGGCTCCGGTCAGGGTGGCTGGTCATCGTCAGAAGTCGTGTGGTTTTTACTCCGTTCAACAGAACCAGCTTCCTTCGAAGTTGTAGGGCGTTACACCCAGGTGAGTTCACAGCGAGGCGCTGTGACTCCAGCTGGGATGGACGGACACTTGTCTCACGGTCAAATCCATCAGCTATTGATTCAATCTGAAAGTTCCTTAGGAACTCTCAGTAAAACTTCAGTCAGAGATTCCACTCAGAAGTGGAAGACTTCATAGTCCCAAGAAAAACTCAGGAAACTGCAGGAAGACCACCAGAATATTGAAGAAGACTCTAGGAAGACCCTAGGAAGACTGAATAGTTCCAGGAAGTGTTGACTTTTAAAAGAATACTCACTTCCGGTCACTTGGTACTTCCTGATTGGTTGAAACAACCAGCAGGGGGGTGGTTCTAGTGATGTCAGAGGGTTATTAGGAGTCAAGAGGGGATGTAGGAATGTTTAGGAACGATTAGTACAGACAGAGGAATGTTTTGAAGAAGTGAGACAAACGCAGATGCCAGTCAAAGTTATTTACTGTCTGCTAGGTTTAAAAACAAGACACTTCGTTCTAATAACTTCCTTTCTGACTGTTGACCGACATCCCTGACTTCTGACCGACATCACTACTCCTCATTCAGACAGAAGATCAAAATGCACAATTACTTTGTAAATAGACATTTAACTTGATTTCTAAGTCTAAGGAGGTTTAAAAATCATTAATACTACTTCACAGTTGATTTAAAATGAGTGGTTCACTTCAACATTTAGAAATGGTATGAACTAAACACACTTTGATTATCAAGATATTCTAAAATAGTAATGATAATGTAAAAAAGAAGAGTGTTCTTTCAATTGATTAATTCAGGATACAATTAAATAGTCTCTTGATGAGCTAATTTGCATTTCTGGATTCATATCAATTAAATAGCAGTTCCTGTCCCCTGAAGGTCTTCAGAGACAGGTTGTTGTCGGAGGCCTAGTTCACTACAATATATATATATATATATATATATATATATATATGTATCTAACGTGTGCTCTTCCGATATATATATACTGATCTCAGTGTCGGTAAGATAAAGTTTACGATTAGCAAAGTTACAAGTCTAATCAGGTTGGTTTTACCACTGCTCTCCCAGACCAACTTCTGAGAACAGGTGTAGATGGTGGTTCTGGATCCATCAGCTGCAGTGAAGCTGATGTAGATTGTTCTGTTGTGAGTCTTTCTGTAACACTTTCCAGATTATGCTCAGCTGCACCACTGCTGCTCTGCTCTGGCGCGAACTGCATGGCGACAAGATAGTGACGGTTCCACTTGACGATCCCATGAGGTCATTCCAACAGAGAAGAGCAGCATATGGTGTGGCTCCCAATGACATCTCTAGCTACTTTTTGGTCTGTGACCCACACGTTCAAGTCTGCTGAGACTCCGTGCCCCGAGCCGAAGAGCATAGCATTGTGCATCTTTCATCCTCTTACCTTTTCCTTCCGCAGAACAACATCTCCATCAGGAAGAGCTGGATTTAGTAGTGCAGGTAGAATAGGCACAGTAGTATGAAGCCTCCTTCCCATTAGAAGTTGAGCTGGGCTGTACCCATTTTGTAATGGGGTAGCCCTGTAAGCAAGCAAAGCAAGGTAGGAATCATCTGACTTCTTCAAGATCACTTTCACTGTCTGTAGTGCACACTCAGCTTCTGCGTTACCCTGAGGAAATTTTGGGCTACTAGTCAGATGATAGAACCCATAGGACTATGCAAACTCTGCAAAGGCCGTTCCAGAGAACTGTGGCCCATTATCTGTCACTAGAGTCTCACAAATCCCGTGACGTGCAAAGATAGATTTTAGGTGGAGTATCACATCGTTAGATCTTGTGGGGGTTAGCAGAGCAATTTCCACATATCTGGATGTGTAATCAACCACTAGGCGGTAGGTCTTTCTCCTTAGCATGAACAAATTGCTCCACAACAAAGTTCATGCTTAATCATCCAGGTACCAAATCCAATAATTCTCAGTCAGATCATCTGGATTGTTTCTTTTTTATAGAGACGTTTCGCCCTCTATCCGGAGGGCTTCCTCAGTCAGAGGAGTTCCAGTAAATTGTTTACCCACCAATCAGTAAACTCCTTAAATTGACCAACCAGTTTCTTGGAGCTAAGATGGTTTCTGGGGGCCGTCCTGTCCCTCGTTGACCCCTCCCAGGCAGGCAGCCACAGCCAAAGTGGTTCAAGGCAACAAACACACATTTGCCATGGTCTCCCTGGATATGGTGTTGGCATCAGCGGCTCCCTGTGGTTCTGTATCTCCTGGCAGCATGCCCAGCAGTTAGGAACCAACACATTAAGCTGCTGACAGGGCCCTGGACACCATACTGACTGTTGTGCCCGTTCTCTACACTTGACCACACCTTGAAGTCCTTCATGCAGCTTGGTGAGAATGTCATTTCTCATTGTTGAGGGTATAACGAGTCTTTGTCCTTTTTGTAGCAGACCATCCTGGACTGTAAGGAGAGCTCGTTCGGCCCAGTATGACTTGATTGCATGTTCTTTGGTGATGTAAGCTGGCCATCCTTCAGTACACAACTGCATTACACATGCACACACACTGTCCCTCTGCAGCTGGCCCCTCAGCTCTTCCAGATAGGCAGTACTCGCAGGTAGGTTCTCCATTATTATGTCTATGTAAATGTTAGTGTCTTCAAACAGCTCTTTGTCAGCCAGTGTTTCACCTCTCTTTACTGGCGCTTGTGACTGCATATCTGCGGTCCACAGACCTGCCACATAAGCTATGGAGTATGAATAGCACATCAGATGCATTCTGAAACATTGGATTTGATGAGGTAGAGCATCCAATTCTTGAAACCCCAGGAGACTCAAAAGAGGCTTGTGATCAGTCTCCAGATGGAAATGTTTTCCAATCAGGAAGTTGCAAAAAATCTCAAAGGCCCACGTCAGTCCCAATGCCTCCTTTTCCACTTCTACGTATCTCTGCTCGGTTGGCATGAGAGACCGCAACATGTAGGCTATAGGCCTCCACACCTCATCCCACTTTTGGAGAAGCATTCCTTCTAGCCCGTATGATGATGTGTCAGATGAGACCTTGGATTCTCTGCTGGGATCATTCATGGCTATCACCGATGGCGATGTAAGTGCATCCTTTAGATCATGAAAGGCTTTAGTCTGCTCAATGCCCCACATCCAGCAGTTCTTTTTCAATAGGAGATCACACAGGGGTTTGTCTCTCTCAGCCAGCTGTGGGATAAATGTGCCCAGCTGGTTTACCATTCCCAAAAAAGATCTTAATTCACTCACTGTTGTCAGCTCTTTCATCTTCTTCACAACCTCTGTCTTACCTGGATCAGAGCTGATGCTGCTGGCAGAGATCACATGACCTAAGAAACTCACCTCAGGCTTTGGCAGGTCACATTTTGCAATATTTAGTGTGATACCTGCCTTTTGGAACTTCTCTAGCACAGCATGCAGGAGAGCGTCATGCTCCTCCTGAGTACGACCCCACACCAGCACATCATCAATATGGCACACCACTCCCTCGAGCCCTTCTGTGACCTCTGACACTATTCTGTTCTGAAAGTGTTCAGGAGCTGATGCTATGCCAAATAGTAGTCGCTTGAAGAAGAAACACACGAAGAGTGTGATGAATGTTGTTAGTTTTGCTGAATCTTCAGTCAGGGGAATTTGTCATAACTCCATATTTGCATCCAGCTTACTAAAAATTTTGGCTCCAGCCAACATGCCCAGCATTTCCACCATTGAAGGCAGGATAAACTTCTCACAACACACAGACTCGTTCAATTTGGTGAGAACAACACATATGTGCATGCCCCCTATCTTTTTGGGTGGCTGAGTGGTTAGAACAGTCATTCTCCAATGCAAGAGTTGGGGGTTCGAATCCACCAGCAGTCACATGCTGAAGCGTCCTTGGGCAAGACACTGAACTTGCATTACCTCTGATGTGAACCACTAGACTGAGGAACAGCTTCTACCCTGAGGCTGTTAGACTCATGAATCTCTAACTAGAATAATCACTGTGAAAAACCACATCATGTTGCTGCTGATCTGTTTCAATGTTGATGTGTTCATGCATGCACATCCGCTCACACAGACTCATGTTCATGTTTGTGCTGATGTTCAATGTTTTTATGTTATGAGTGCTTAGTGTATATTTAGTTGATGTTTTTCTTAGTTCATATCTTAGATGTTGTTAATGTTTTTCTTACACATTTTATGTTGGATGTAACTGGGACCCTGTGTACGTAATTTCGCTCCGCCACATGTAGCACATGAGGTGCGAATGACAATGAAGATTCTCTGACTCTGATGTGTGTCCCATTGGTGTATGAATATGATCTAAAAAAACACTGATAGGTCTCATTAGAATGATTTGTGCAATTAGCTTTGTAGAGATCTAGTTAAGTGTTGTATGAATTGGTAAATGAGGGCACAGATTGTAGTGTAAAGTGTTTTGAGTATCTTGATCAGATAGAAAGGCGCTATATAAGTACAGTCCATTTCACTATGCCAGCACACCAGTCTGTTGGTTCCTCAACTCTGCAGATCACCCCAAGGTTTTCCATGCGGGACAGTCCCTGCTTGACTTTGTCCGTCAGTGGCAATGGGATCCTCCTTTGTGTTTTAAGTGAGAATGGTTGAGCCCTTGGCTTTAGCTTTATGGCATATGGCTGGCGCACCTCACCAAGTCCGCTGCATATTTTTGGATAGATTTGCTTTAGTGTCTCTATAGTGATACTGTCCAGGCGTGCAACTAGCCCTAGCTTACGGCTCACAGGCCTTACCAACAGTGCAGTGTGCAGGTGATGAACAACATATACATCCTCCATCTCCTCTTTCCCATTTCTCTTCAGCAACAGCTTGGCAATGCCCACATCAAGTGGACTCCTCCATGGTCCTTGGAGTGGCTTTGATGCTTTACGGAGCACGGTGTGTTTGTCTTTGAAAATGTTTTGGTACACAGCGTGTGGAAGAACTGTGACGTCAGCACCTCTGTCAATTTTAAACATCACACTGCTGTCACGGATGTCGATATGGACCATCCAAGGGCCACCATCTGTCATGATGCTGCCAAGAAAGATAGCATCCTCGTTCTCTTCCTCAACCTCATGCACAGAATTAGGTGCCCTGCACACACATCTATAATGTCCCTTTCTGCCACATGTATTCAACCTTTATTTAGACAGGTAAATCCCATTGAGCCTCGAGGACTCATTTACAAGAGAGACCTGATTTCAACAAAGAATGATGACATTTACTTTAATTTGCAGGACAACCACGTTTAGGGTGTGATGGGGAACTGACACATTTGTGAAACTGTGACTGTGAAGATTTCTCTACTGCTCTGTACATTGTGTGACTTAAAAGCATATTGATAATTATTTTTAACAGGCTTGCTGTTCTTGAACACCCCAATTCTGTCCACAAACTTAGTTTCACCTGACTGAGTTCTGATGTCTCCTCGTACAGAAGCTTGTTACTTTTTCACCTCTTCACTTTGACATGCCATTCTCACTTGCTTTAGGGTAAGTTCTGCATCCAGCTGCATGCGTTCAGACAGCCCCTTGTCCAACAGTCCAACAACAAATCTGTCTCTAATTAGTTCATCATGTAGCACCCCATAATTACAGTGTTCAGCTAGTGCATATAATGTAGTCACAAACGAGTCCACTGTCTCTCCTGCTCTCTGTTTGCACATGTTGAATTTAGCACGCTCATAGATTATATTTTTCTTTACAATAAAAAAAGCTTTGAAAGGTGTCACATACCCCCCTATAAGTACTTCTTTTATCAGCTGACAGAGTAAGCCCACGTAAAATGGCATCCACCTCGTCACCCATGCAGTATTTTTTTCATTCATTCAACCTTTATTTAGACAGTTAAATCCTATTGAGCCTCGAAGACTCATTTACTAGAGAGACCTGATTTCAACAAAGAATGATGACAATAATGGACAACAGCGACAACAAAGACAGTTATAAAAAGGCATAAAGATTTTTTTTAACAAATAAGATGGCAAAAAATAACAAAAACAGCTAGATTATAAGTTGAATGTTGAAAACTAAAAACAGGAACATGTCTGCATTGGTCCTTGCCAGGAGTCCAACAGATTCTTAAAGCCACTTAGAAAGGTCGAGGTCGAGAGCTTCAGGTCTTTTTATAAGATATTCCAGGAAACAGGAGCGGAGTAGGAGAAGGCCCTTTTGCCAAGTTCAGTCCGCACTGAGGGAAAACTGCAGGTAATAATGTCCTGAGAGCGCACGCTGAAGATGCACTCACACAGAGACATGTAGGAGGAGATGTATGAAGGCAGCAGACCAAGAAGTGATTTAAAGATTAAAATGTACCAGTGAGAGAGTCTGCATGAAGTTAATGATGTCCAGTTAACCAGTGAATACAGGGTGCAGTGATGGGTACGATAGTCACAGCCAGTTATGAATCTTAGTGCACCATGATAGACAGCATCCAACATCTGTAGGGTGCTTGTAGGAGTGTTCATGTAAATAATGTCACTGTAATCAATGGAGGGAAGGAAATTCAAAGTTGCAAGGCGTTTCCTAACATTCAAAGTTAGACAGGATCTGTTTCTGAAAAAGAAACCCAGTTGAACAACAAAGTCCATGCTCAACACAGTTTAACTTTCCGTTTCTTTACTAGGTTTTCCACACGGAGCTTAAAAGAGAGATGCGAGTCGACCAAGATACCCAAATATTTATAGGAATCAACAAACTCAATCGGGGCACCATTTGAGGATAAAATCAGAGGAAGAATTGCTGGGACCGACTTCCTGATTGAAAAAAGCATCCCTTTGGTTTTGTCAGCATTTAGGTCAAGTTTGACGCGGAACAAATTAGACTGGATGATGTCAAATGCAGATTGCAAAAGCTAGAAACTTTAGCAACTGTTTTAGCTCGACAATAAACAACTGTGTCATCATATCCTGATGCATGCTCAATAATCCAGGTAGAAAAATCAAAAAAGTTCAGTCTGGTCCTGTCGTGGCTGGCTACCATGTCGTGTTCAAAACAGCTGGGACGTCGCCCTCGGTATAAAAGATTTATTTGACAAAACATGGGTTACAGATATTCAGAGACAAACAATTACATTATTAAAATATATGCATATATTTTGGAGCATTAAAGAACGAACCGTCTCGGTGTGCGCCTCCCGGAAATGCTCGGTGGACGTGTGTTATTTACGGCCTTTTATCTGATTGGTTTAGCTTCTGTTGCTATGGTTACGACTCTAGTCCGCCCCCTCAAGGACGTTAATGTCTATATTTCAGATAAGAAGTTTTGCCTCACTGAAAATCGTTCGTTTTAGCAGTTTGTTTAACGTGATTATACCTTAGTGATACCAAATGATTTGAGTTAAAGTTGTTTATTTCTAGGAATAATTAATAACTATTAATTATTATCTAACTCGTGTTTGCGTGTTCTTACTTGATCCTTTTTATACTTTTGCTGTTGTAGCTTACTGTGACAATTAACCCTGTGTCCTCTCAGCTAAACCGACCCTGTATTCAACAATGATTAAATGTTAATGGTTATTATTAAGAGAGATACTGAGGGATTTTATTTAGTCAAACTATATTAAGTCTAAATTAAAGAAATATGTTCTAGCTTTATTTATGTTAATCAGTCTGCTATCTGGCGTGATTTGATTGCTTGTAAAATATCAAATGTGAACTTGTAAAATTATCCTTAGCTAATATGAGATTATATTCAAAGGTCAATTAGTTAGAATTAGCAAACATTTTCTATAAATATAGTGCAACCCTGGAAGAAAGACACACACACACTTTGTATAACATGACATTTGAATGCTTGATAGGAAATATAAAAAAGGTATAAAAATATGAAATCCAACATTCCCTCTTTTGATCTCCCCATTTCATGGGAGATCACCCCTTTTTGGATTTGTCCATATGGAAGTGACCCAAACTTACTGCAACCCTCCAGGGGTCCTGGACCAGACCCCTGGTTCAAACCCTTCAAAACCTGTAAATAAAATACCAAGTGCATAAACCTTTATAAAAATATGAAAAAACTACAACACTCCTAGTAAGAGATAAGTGTCCCACACTAAAATTAGTAAAACTCCACGCTAATACCAAAATTGACCTCTTTTTAAACCACCTTTAAAATACCTCGTGGGATTTTAGAATGATGAAATGCTCAATTGAATGGAGTAAAATTTTGAATAGTTAAGAGTTTCCAATTGAATCAACGACCCTTCTCTGGTTATTTTTCAGAATGACTGAAAGGAAAGACTAGACACTCATATTAAACAGGAAAAGCCAACACCCTCAATTTAAACAGTACTATCTAGCAGGTCTTCAGTTCTTGAGCTTGCGGTGGGAGGCCTTGTTCGTCCACAAGGGTCCTTTGGTGCTCGGCGGGATTCGGCCCGCGGGGATATCTTCATGTAAAGTCCTCAGAGCCTTTATCAGTCTGATTAAACATTCTAAATGACGTGTTTGCATTGGGACAAAATAAAATCAGTTTGACGCGTCTTCTGTTCTTCACGGTCAGGGCTGGTAATCTTCGTCCTTACCCGACCCACCTGACTGACCGACTTAGGCAGAGCGGAGACTCCTTCTCCAATGTTTGCTACTGCCTTTTTCCAACCAGAACAAAGGGGCAAAGAATGAGCTCCCACGAAGGTCCTGTCACCTCCTCCAGGTGTAGTGGGGAGCTGATGTTCCAGCAGATCAGCCTCAATCAGGTCCAGCGTTCGATTCCGCTCCTCTCCAGGGGTGCCCTGGTTGTGGTCGTAACAGGTGTCACTCTCCTTCTGGAGACCGATGGCGTGTGATGTTCTCTCCACCACCTGGTGGGGTCCTGTCCCTCTTTTCATCAGGACCTAGTCCGATGTGAGTCTGTCTCCTGGGTCAAAGATTCTCCCTCCTGGTGAGAAAAGCTGGACACCAAAGCTTGCGAATTGTTAAACACCCTGCATGGCCTTTTGCTTATATTATCTGTGGGATCCATGACCCATTTGTGGGCCTGGAAAAATGACTGTGGTTACTTCCTAGTGAGTAAAACCTGTTTCTTAATTATTGGACACCCTGATGGTCATTATTGCTACTGCTAGTGTGAACTCTTACACTGTAATGTTATATATAATGTTATAATGTTATAATAAAACAGAACTTGAAAAACTGAAATAAAATGCTATTCTTACATTCATCTATACACTTGAAACTGAAATGAGGTACATACTGGACTTCTCCAGGGATACCTGTGTTCTCTCGTCTCTTCTTTCATCCTTCAAAGCCTTTGCAGTCAACAGGTCTACCTACAATTAGTAAAGTTAAAACATGCACAACAACACCCTGCAATAAGCAATCCCCCACGCCGGCCTCCCTCCTTCTGGAGCCTGTGGAAGTAACTTCATTAAATCGCTTGCGCACAACATCAAAGTACAATATAACCTTACAAGTTTTAAAACAACTGACATACAACACTGTGAGAGAAAAAAGAATTTCATCTTCCATCCAGGTACCTGTCTGTGCTAGAGAAGGGAAGAAATAGCAAGGAAGAAAAAGAGAGAAAGAGGAAAAGTAAAAGAGAGAGAGAGAGAACGAGAAAAATGTGGTTAAAATACTTTGTTCATGACACCTTTTATTAGCCCAATTAAACTATAAGTCCAGTCCAGTCCAGTCAAGTCAGTTGTGTTTAATATTATCGAACCATCCCATTTCCCCTTAACCTTTGCTCAAATCCACTTCAGGCTAGGGGCGTCCCCCTTTTCTGGAATCTGTACACATTACAACAAAGAAAGAAAAAAATACTGTTGTTAAACCGATATCTACAATATACAAGTCCAATGTCGTTTTGTAGGCTTCTGATTTATTCCATTTTTCAAATGTCAATGTGATTATCCTAAATGATCCTTTAAACGCTTCAGACTTACTACTGGCTTTTTTTTTTATATAAAACCCTAAGAAGTTATTTTTGTATATTTTGTAATTATCTAATCATTGTATGAACTGTTCCCTGCTAAGAGCAGCCTTCACCTACCTCCTCCGTCCGGGAGAAGGGCAGGCCGTCGGGTGTTGACCAGGACTATGTGGGGGTTCAGGGTCTAGGGGGTTGCCGTGGGCGGTGCTGGCGCTATGCTCTCCCTGGGGTTGTTTGGACCCCCTGAGCTTGGCTCTTGGGTGCCATGGTTGGCCCGCTGGCCGGGGTGGCTGCCGGGGCCTGGCGGGCGGTCGGCTGGGGGCGTGTGCTTGGTTGTTGGCGGTGTGTGGGGGTGGTCGGTGGCGTGTCCTCTTCATGGTGGGGGGGGGG
>NC_056517.1:15601642-15603467 GCF_014905685.2 Nematolebias whitei
TCTTAATTGATTTGAATTACAAGTATTTTGTTTGTGATACAGTGAACCAGCATAGTATGAGATGAAATGATTTGCAGATTTGTTATCTAACAAGAAGTGATTACATATTATCATGCTGCCCAAACCTTTACAAGGTCTAAAAGGATAATGTGGACCTGAGAGTGGACTTCACTGTCAGGTGGTGAGTCAAAACACATATATTCTACGAGATGGAAGACATTGTTTTGAAGGGAATATCTTATGCAGTAGGGGTAAATACTTAGACTGTGTAGGGTTTAATGGAAGTTTTCACTCTTATGTAATTGAGCGTTTAACACATCTGTTGTACAATCCAGGACACCGGAATGACTCCGTTGAAGGTAAATGCTGCAGTTCCAGAGTAGAACTTGCTAACAGATGATTAATGTGGATAACAGATGAATGTTGAATCAGATTTTAATAATCGGATTGTTTATTTTTCCTTCTCAGCGGCCTGAGAGGACAGACCTGTGGATTGGGAAGATGAGTCTGGCTAGACCCACAAAACACAGAAGTTAGCATTTAAATGCATACAGCATCCATCTGAGTTTTGATCAGGACTCTCTGGTGCTGGGCGCCGGATCAGATATCAGAGGTGTTCAGGTGGGTACTGAAGTTGGGTCTGTGAAACTGACCAATGAGACAGTTCAAAGACGTTGTCAGTCAAGCACCACTGACACAACAACAAAGAACTTGTCAGCCAAGTAACGTGACTTTTCAAAGATCTAACAGTCCAACAGCGAACTGAATTAACTGTCCAGAGGGGGTCCTGGAGTTTGTCCACAGCGAGAACATCCAGTCAAGTATGGTGGGCAGTCTTGCTCAAGTCTCAAGTCTTGCTGTATGCTGAGATATGTACTGCTGCACAAAGCTGAACTGGTCTCCAGACCGAGGGAGACAAACTGAAGACTGAAAGGCTGAAAGAAGAGCTGGTGGTCAATCTGTCTAAGGTCACTAACATCAACTGCAGCCTGACGGAGGTGTCAACCCCACATTTGGTCTGTGATGGTCATCTAAGCGCCTGGGTGTCGTGATCAAAACTACAGTTGGCTTTGATAATAATCACTCACATAGACTCATTTTAAGACAGGTGCCACAACAGGACACAGATAGTACTACTGTGGGGATGCTAGATGATTCGCCCTTCTCCAATTGCTCTGAGATGAAAATTGTTTTATTATCTTTAATGCTCCCCACCCCTGAGCAAAATATTGTTTTTAACTTTCCGTTTATACAGGTCAGGAAGTCTCATTCAAGAGAAACCTGTACCTGAGACCTGATTTGGATGAAGTTCACTAATGTTTTCTAAAATAATACTAAATGATTGTATTTGCCTTGAAGGAGCTCATTTGGTGGGTCTGGTTTGATACAAGGGATGAAATTTATTTAATGGTTAACTCTTTGCTAAATTATAGGAGAGCTTGGGTTGTATTTGGCTATTTGTTTGCAAAACCTGGGTTGAATAACAGTAGTGGAAAGATTAAAACTACACCATATTTTATAGTTCTGAAACTAATACTCAAACTGGGTGTTAGTGGATTACAGAAGGTAATACATCATATTTGAAACAGAAAACTGTTTCAAAAAGGGGGTAGGTGAAGGCTGCTCTTAGCAGGGAACAGTTCATACAATGATTAGATCATTACAAAATATACAAAAATAACTTCTTAGTGTTTTATATTTAAAAAAAAGCCAGTAGTAAGTCTGAAGCGTTTAAAGGATCATTTAGGATAATCACATTTTTTTTTCTAGATGGCCTACCTTCTCCCCTTACAGCCATCCTCTCCACACCATTATTATGAAATAT
>NC_056517.1:15603567-15608620 GCF_014905685.2 Nematolebias whitei
CAAATGTCTTGGTGAAAAGAATTTGTTCACCTTTTGCTCTTTTTTCCAGTTTCCTGGTTCCTCGTGCTTTTTGGATTCCCTCGTGACCTGATCTGGATCCCTTGGCCTGTCAGGTATTCCTCGTGCCTCTTTGCCTCCAGTTGCCAGCCTTCCTTGTTCCCCTTTGGACCCTTGTTGGATTTCCCTCTGCTGCTCACTCTCCTTGGACTGAAGGACCAGCTCTCCTCCTCGGGTTTGGACTGTAAGGACAAATGCTCATTAAAACAAACCACTCTGGCCTTCCCCGTTGGACAACTATTAACCTGTCATCCCTCTTTCCAGGAGCCTCTGTGAAGCAGCTTGTGGACGCTTTAATATCACTGTACATAATAAACACTGTTCTTTTGTATTTCCCCTGTGTCTGCCTCGTTCTGGGTCTCATAACATCTGGGTTCCCCGCGCACTCCTAACAGAAATGCTCCAGCCACAACAGACCCAGAATGAGACCAAGAGCAAGCAGACACCCCCCGTTCCCGCGGAGGAGCGGATCGACAGGATAGACAAAGTTATTCATCAGGTGCTGACTCACCAGACCATGGTCCAGTCCAACCTTCAGGAGCTAAGAGGTATGACTTATTCCATAAAACGTCAGCTGCAAGCTTCTGCCTCCTCAGCTCCAGTCGTTCCGCCAGCCCCCGTGGCTCTTAGTCCCACTCATCCTGTCCAACAGATTTTCGTTAAACCATCTGAGTTCTTCACCGGAGACCCTGACCAATGTGGCGGCTTCTTGCTCCAGTGCCGACTCGCCTTCGAGGGGGCTCCCTCCCAGTTCTCGTCGGACACGGCCAAAATCACCTTCTTCGTAAGCCAGCTCAAAGGTAACGCTCTCCGGTGGGCTCGCTCGTTCCTCTTGAGTCATGATAACCCCCCTGCTTCCTATGAACTTTTCCTTCGAGAGTTTCGTAGGATTTTTGACCGTCCCCTGCAGGCTTCAAATGTCGCCAAGCGGTTGTTGAACTTACGACAGGGCCGTCGTAATGCCTCGGAGTTCGCTTTGGAGTTTCGGATCCTTGCTGACCAAACAGGATGGGACGAGCCCGCCCTCAAAGGTATTTTCCTTAACGCTCTGTCTGATTTTCTCAAAGACCAGCTGGCCACGCGAGATGAAGCCGAGACTTTCAACAAACTGATAGACCTTGCCATCTCAATCGATGACCGTTTCTGGGAGAGACGGAGAGAGGCAAACTACAATTCCCATCGACCCTCGACTTCCGGGTTTTTGACTCCTCCAGGTGAGCCCAAGCCTGCACCTCAGCACTACGTTTCACATAATCCTTCCACTTCCGGGTTTACGACCCCTCGCTACTAGTCCGTTTCTTCAAAGCAATCCCCTGTGAACTACAACTCCCAGTCTTCCTTGCTTCCTGGTCACAGCCAATCATCTTCTTTTCCCTCACGGGATCGCTCCCCCGAGCCTATGCAAGTGGGGCGTGCACGGCTGACTCCTGCAGAGAGACAACGGCGTGTATCTGCCCGTCTCTGCCCGTCTCTGCCCGTCTCTGCATTTATTGTGGTAATCCCGGTCATTTTCTGCCCCACTGTCCATTTCGGGGAAACGAGAAATTCCACCAGTAAAGTGGGAGTTACTGGTGGGAACGTCTGCGTTAACCTCCCCATTCAAACTATTACTTCCCATGGTCATTCAGACACAGAACCGTCATTTTTCTTTCTCTGCTCTAATCGATTCAGGTGCTGAACAAAATTTGATTAGCTCCGATTTAGTTAAAGAGTATTCTCTACCCACTCGCGAGATTCCGTCAATTTCTGTCACCGGCTTAACCGGAGACACATTGACCCGTATTAATTTAAAAACCACCGAGCTACATGTCATAATCTCTGGAAGTCACCACGAGATGACTGATTTCTTTATATTCAATTCTCGCACACCCCAAGTAATTCTAGGTTTCCCATGGCTTCGTAATCATAACCCAGTTATTAACTGGGAGCGTGGCTGTATTGATAAATGGATCGACAAGTGCCTCAGCAATTGTCTGCGCTCTGCCGTTAAAGAGTTCCCTCGAGACACGCCTCCTCTAGAGGAGATCGATCTTACCTCAGTCCCTGCCGAATACCGCGACCTGGCGGCCGTCTTTAGTAAACAACGCGCCTTGTCACTTCCTCCTCACCGTCCCTATGACTGCGCGATTGACTTATTACCTGGCGCCCCCTTGCCGTCAAGTAGACTCTACAACCTTTCTGGTCCCGAGAGAGAGTCTATGTCTGACTATATTAATGAATCTCTTGCCTCAGGCATTATTAGACCCTCGACCTCCCCTGTGGGAGCGGGTTTTTTCTTTGTTTCCAAAAAGGATAAATCATTCCGGCCATGTATAGATTATCGCGGCTTGAATAACATAACCATTAAGAATAAATATCCTCTTCCTCTCATTGATTCTCTTCAGGAACAGTTACAGTCTGCTTCCTGTTTTTCTAAACTCGATCTTCGAAACGCGTACCACCTCGTCCGTATTAAAGAGGGCGACGAGTGGAAGACCGCCTTTCGCACTCCTTTGGGCCATTTCGAGTACTTAGTTATGCCTTTTGGGTTAACCAATGTCCCCGCTGTTTTTCAGGCGCTCGTTAATGACGTCCTGCGTGACTTCATTGGTAATTTTGTTTTCGTTTATTTAGATGACATCCTTATTTATTCCCGCGACCCCGCTCAATACACGGCCCACGTTCGCACGGTTCTTCAGCGGCTGTTGGAGAACCAATTATTTGTTAAAGCAGAGAAGTGTGAGTTTAACACCTCCACTGTCTCATTCTTAGGTTTTATTTTTGAGGGAGGTCGTTGCCGAACCGACCCTGAGAAGACCAGGGCGGTAGTCGACTGGCCGACCCCCGAGTCCAGGAAGTAGTTACAACGCTTCTTGGGATTTGCGAATTTCTATAGGCGGTTTATTAAGAATTACAGTCGTGTCGCCGCCCCCCTGTCTCAGCTCACTTCAACCGCCCGAGCCTTTCACTGGACCCCGGAGGCTGAAGCCGCCTTCTCAAGACTTAAGTCCCTCTTTTCCTCGGCGCCCATCCTCTGCCACCCTGACCCCGCGCACCAGTTCATCTTGGAGGTGGACGCTTCTGACACTGGGTTTGGGGCGGTCCTTTCCCAGCGATCTCCTCTGGACAACAAGGTCCATCCCTGCGCCTTCTTCTCTCGTCTTCTTTCTCAGGCAGAACGTAATTACGACGTGGGCAACCGCGAGCTATTGGCGGTCAAACTCGCACTCGAGGAATGGCAGCACTGGCTAGAAGGCACTGAGACACCTTTTTTGATTTAGACAGATCACAAAAACTTAATTTACCTCCGGAACGCCAAGCGTCTGACCCCCCATCAGGCCCGCTGGTCGCTTTTCTTTAACCGCTTCAATTTTGTTTTGACCTTTCGCCCAGGCTCCAAGAATATTAAGCCTGATGCCCTGTCCAGGCAGTTTGCTCCTCCTGACTCGCACGAGGTTTCTGACTCAATTATCCCTTCTTCTTGCATCATTGGTTCTCTCTCTTGGCCCATCACCGCCACCGTTCAACAGGCCCTCCTCTCTGAACCTGATCCATGTGGTGGTCCCCCCGGCACCCTCTTTGTTCCCTCCAGCGTGCGGTCCCAGGTGCTCCAATGGCTACATTCCAATAAACTTTCTTGCCACCCTGGAGTCAACCGCATGCTCTCCCTCACCAATACCCATTTCTGGTGGCCCTCTATGAACAACGATATCAAGGACTTCGTTTCTGCCTGCCCTGTCTGTGCCAGAAACAAGTCAGGTACTCAACCCCCGGCTGGCCCTCTGCTCCCCCTCCCGACCCCTAGTCGCCCTTGGTCCCACATCGCCCTTGATTTTGTTACTGGTCTTCCTCCATCTGACGGCAATACCACCATCCTCACGGTGATCGACCTCTTTTCTAAGGCCGCTCATTTTGTTCCCCTCCCTAAGCTCCCCTCTGCCCTTGAGACTGCCCACTTACTCACCCTCCATGTGTTCAGGCTCCATGGGATCCCATCAGACATTGTCTCTGACCGAGGCCCGCAGTTCATCTCCCAGGTCTGGCACTCCTTTTGCAAGTCGCTCGGGGCGTCTGTTAGCCTCACCTCTGGTTACCATCCTCAGGCTAACGGGCAAGCCGAGCGCTGCAATCAGGAGCTGGAGTCCACACTGCGTTACCTGGTCAAGTCCAATCCTTCGTCCTGGAGCCAGCACTTGGTTTGGGTGGAGTATGCTCACAACTCCCTCCGCTCCTCTGCCACTGGCATGTCCCCTTTTGAGGCCTCCCTGGGTTACCATCCTCCCTTGTTTCCTGATTCCGAGACAGACTGTTAGGTCCCATCCGTCCAGCATCATTTTAGGCGTTGCCGTCGCATCTGGCGCCAGGCCAAAGCGTCCCTCCTTAGGACCGCAGCCCAGGCAAAATGGTTCACTGACCGCCACCGTTCGGAGACGCCCGCCTACCAGGTCGGTCAGCAGGTTTGGCTGTCCACCAAGGACATCAAGCTGCGGGACACCCCTCGCAAACTGGCCTCCCGCTTCATTGGTCCCTTCCCCATCACCCGCATTATCAACCCCTCTGCGGTCCGCCTCCAGCTTCCCAGGGCCATGCGTATCCACCCAACGTTTCACGTCTCGCAGGTTAAGCCTGTCTCCCTCAGTCCCCTGTGTCCTCAATCTGACCTCCCTCCGCCGCCCCGCCTGATCGACAACCACCCTGCGTTCTCCGTCCGTTCCATCTTGGACGTGAGACGCAGGGGTAGGGGCTTCCAATACCTGGTCGATTATGAGGGGTACAGTCCTGAGGAGAGGTCGTGGATCCCCAGGTCCTTCATACTTGATCCTAGCCTTATTTCCAGGTTCTACAGAGACCACCCCGAGAAGCGCCTCAGGTCGCCAGGAGGCGATTCTTGGGGGGGGGGTAATGTAAGGGTCCCACTGCCTGCAGCCTGTCTTGCTGATGGCTGCTGATTACCAACACCTGGCGGCCATCAGCCTGATGAGCCTCTCCATCTACTTAAGGCTGCAGTCCGGTGTGA
>NC_056517.1:15608720-15613302 GCF_014905685.2 Nematolebias whitei
GTTCACTGTATCACAAACAAAATACTTGTAATTCAAATCAATTAAGACTATGTATACCCTTCAAGACATCACAGAGTCCATTGTCCCTGCACAAACACGTCTACATGCACCTTTGTTCACAAAGTACAACTTCTTAAACTCACCATGTACACATCTCTGTTGTCCTTTTGCACTCCTAGGACCTGTGTGAAATCTCAAGCCATAAAGTTAAAGTCATGTCATTTACCCACTAGAGTTGTTGTTGTCCCATAATTAACCTAGTTCCGGCAGCTCTTAGAAGACATTTTCAATATGTGATAAACTCATGTGGACTGATTAATTTAACCCAAGTATTTCAATTTGAGTTTAGTTAAGACTGATTAATTTAATCCAAGTATTTCAATTTGAGTTTAGTTAAGACTGAGTAATTTAATCCAAGTATTTCAACTCGAGTTTAGTTTCCTGATTTATTTGACCTAAGCATTTCAATTTGAGTTTAGTTAATAGTTTCTTTGACCAGAATAAAATTTTTCTTTGTTTTACGAGTGTCAAGGATTTTGTTTATTACTTGTTTTTATTCTGTCGTTTTTTTTAGTTGAATTTAAAACCTTATTTTATTGTCAATTCCAAGAAGTAATTTTGGCTAATTTGTTTACAATGTGTCATCCAGAAATGTTTAAACTTAATTTGACCTGTTTATGATGTTTATTTGTTTTATTGTAGGCCTTTGTCAGACCTACGCCTCACCTCCTCCGACCACCCCTACTCCATTTCTCTTTCTATCCACACCCTGATAAACCAGTTTGAACCCATCACGACTGCTGTGAGCCTTGCTGCTCTTCCACTTGGTCTCTTTGACACCTCAACCATCTACCTTCCTTCTCTGCATCATGTCACCAGCTCTCTGTCAGCAGCTCTTCACCTTCGCCTGTATGTTCAATACGTTTGTTATCAATTCACCTCTGTCCCTCGCCCGCTCAGTGAGTGGCTGTCCATCTGTTTTGGCTGTCTGACATCTACCTCTTCCCACACAGTGAGATGTTCCAACCTTACCTCCAGCTGACTCACTCTGACTCCATCTCCTGGTTAATTACAGCTCGTACACGTGATGTCCCCTCTGGCCTTGAGATTCAAACCATTTCTGCATATCAACTGTTCCCGAGGTCACTTCCTCCTTCCTCACCGTCAACTCTGATTGTACAGCTTATCCCCGTTTATGTCTGGCAACAGACAGCTGCGGTGTAATCAACTGCGTGCTCGTATTATCTAACTCCGCCGCCTCTCTCCTACTGGTTTTGTTTTAAACGATGCATTACCTTTCCCCTAGTTTAAACGATGTATGAAGTTCCTCTCCCAACGTTCAGTGACTGAAAATGGCGTTCTGATCTCCTCCTGCCACGATCACCCCTGTTGATGTACCACCTCCAAGCACCTCCTCCCTCTTTTAAGCTGTATTCAGCTTACTCCAACGTTTTTTACTTCTACTGACGTATTTCTGTTAATTTCTGAACATCAAGCTCCTGTCAGCTAATGATTGGAAGATTCAGATACACCTGCTAACATCACAGATACCATTTAGCTGTTTCATGCCAATAACAACTAATTCCACCTTTATTTTAAAATAATCCAACTTTTACAGCCTAATCCAGGAACACCAAGCCCTACCCACTTACTTTTGGTATTTTAAGTTTATTCCTGCTTGTTTTAGCTATTGGTCTGCTGGTCTTTAGCTAATTACCTCTTTTTCGTTTTGATTCTTCCCATAAATTGTACATTTTGTCTCTGATATTGATCCTATAGATTTTCCACAGGCTTCACATGTTCCACATTTATGAGTTCCACACCTGATAACAACATTCACACACCCAGGCATTCAAATATTTTATTTTCATGCACTTCTGGCCACAGTTGTAATAAAACAAAAACAAGTCTGTGGTATGAAACAACCCCGAGTCCAGACTTGTCCTTGCCTTATACAACAGCGCCCCCTTGCAGTCAGGATATGGAAGCTCCACTCACCCACAGACACACACAAAAAAAAGAGAAAAGTAACCCTTCGCTTCGGCCCCACACACAGCTCACTCCCCCCTTTTTCCTTCTCTCCATTGTTACGTCTCCCTCAACGCCTCCGGCCTTGAAGCCGTTATACAACATAGAAAACACGGCACAAACAAAAGTTATAACAACGTCCTAAAACTAATGCGATCCCTGATCACATGAAATTTGGCAAATCTACCTAAAGTCCATGCACATTTCCCTTTAAAGCTAACTAGTAATAGAGTACAGTTTATGATGCAGTCTACACATCAAAAGGAGTACCCGCGCCTTAGCCCCGCCCCCGTGCTTGACACGAGCGGACCTTAATTTCATCAAATTAAGGGTTTGATGGCCAGCTCCGCTGAGAACAAAGGGAAATGTGTCGGTCACCCACGTGACCTCCGGCAGGCCGTCTCGCATTCCTCCGGCCACAAGTAAAACTTGTGAATCTAACTAAACACTACCTAAACGTCAAAGAAAGCGTTTGGCGCTTAAACTGTCCGAATATCGTAACCCACCTCGTCAGAATTAACACGAATCACCGGAAATTAGCTTAAATAAAACCATCTTTATTTCCGAAGATGGCTGCATGCACACCAACAGAGGAATTTGAATTTAGTTTTAATTTGGTTTACGTCCGAATAGCCAGTACTCCGGACCATTAAGGTCCAAACAGTTAACCAGCTTACCTGAAATTAATGGGCCCAGTTCCTCTCTGCGTGTGCACCACAAGCCACCTCGATCCAATTCAGTCTAGGCCGCGCCTCGCTGCACGTCGGGGGTCACCATTCTGTCGTGGCTGGCTATCACGTCGTGTTCAAAACAGTTGAGACGTCGCCCTCGGTATAAAAGATTTATTTGACAAAACATGGGTTACAGATATTCAGAGACAAACAATTACATTATTAAAATATATGCATATATTTTGGAGCATTAAAGAACGAACCGTCTCGGTGTACGCCTCCCGCAAATGCTCGGTGGGTGTGTGTTATTTCCGGCCTTTTATCACAGTTTGAGAAGGCTAGCTTTCTGATTGGTTTAGCTTCTGTTGCTATGGTTACGACTCTAGTCCGCCCCCTCAAGGACGTTAATGTCTACATTTCAGATAAGAAGTTTTGCCTCACTGAAAATCGTTCGTTTTAGCTGTTTGTTTAACGTGATTATACCTTAGTGATACCAAATGATTTGAGTTAAAGTTGTTTATTTCTAGGAATAATTAATAACTATTAATTATTATCTAACTCGTGTTTGCGTGTTCTTACTTGATCCTTTTTATACTTTTGCTGTTGTAGCTTACTGTGACAATTCACCCTGTGTCCTCTCAGCTAAACCGACCCTGTATTCAACAATGATTAAATGTTAATGGTTATTATTAAGAGAGATCCTGAGGGATTTTATTTAGTCAAACTATATTAAGTCTAAATTAAAGAAATATGTTCTAGCTTTATTTATGTTAATCAGTCTGCTATCTGGCATGATTTGATTGCTTGTAAAATGTCAAATGTGAACTTGTAAAATTATCCTTAGCTAATATGAGATTATATTCAAAGGTCAACTAGTTAGAAGTAGCAAACATTTTCTATAAATATAGTGCAACCCTGGAAGAAAGACACACACACACTTTGTATAACATGACATTTGAATGCTTGATAGGAAATATAAAAAAGGTATAAAAATATGAAATCTAACAGTTCTCTGGACATTCAGAAAAACAAAAAACAAAACAAAGCAAAAAAATATAGAAACGTTTCGTCTCTCATCCGAGAGACTTCCTCAGTCTGAGGTGCTGTATACAGCTCAGTCTCTTAAATAGCACATTCTCAGAGTGGATCAACCAGTTTTGCTGCTGACAACCAAAACCAGCTGATCACATGCTCAAGAAGGGCCATCAGCCTAACAATGTATCATTAGCACCCTGATGGCTGTTTACTTTTCACAAAGGGCTGAGTGATACTAGCAATCACAGCATTGTAAGAGGGGGACAATTGAACACGTAGGCCTCCACCCCTGTTTAACGATGGACGATTTCTTTTCACAAATATGGCCTCCTTTACTCCTCTCTCAAACCATCGTTCCTCTCTATTGTTGGATTTGATATCTTTTATATCTTTTGACAAGCATTGACATTTCTCTGATGATGTGAAATGATGCATTTTCTACAAGGTGTGTGGGTATAATCATACACTAATTACTTCATGTTATATATAATCTCACAAGTGCTAAGGATAATCATACAAGTTCACATTTGATATAATTCTGAGGGAAACAGACAGGTAAGACACTTAATCGTGCAGCAGGAAACGATCCTTCTTTGTTCATCTGAGCAGAGCAGCTGAGATTGAGGGCCCAGCAATGTGACACACGGCGTACACATTGATTAAACATAAATAACGCTAAAACACAAACATTCATATACTTTATACTTAAAACAGATGGAGTATTTATGCTCTCACATTAATAATAGTTCAGACACACAGAAAACGTGTTTTAAAGCTTTACACAGACGAGAGCCAGAGTAAGTGTCCTGTGTTCCAAAACAAAGCTCGTAAATCAACCCTTATCAGTG
>NC_056517.1:15613402-15619505 GCF_014905685.2 Nematolebias whitei
CTGTTACAAATAAAGTCCAGTTGTTTTTGTATTGAACGCTTTTTGAAACTCTACATAGTTCCATTTTCTCATAAAACTATAAAAATAGTAAAATGAAAACAACAAAGTCCATGCTCAATAATCCAGGTATACAATCCAACATTTTTCATTCAGGTCATCTGGACAGTTTCTTTTTTTGTGATGAAACGTTTCGCCTTCGGTCCGGAAGGCTTCATCAGTCAAGGAAACACACAACGCAAAACTGATTCTTCCCCCAAAAGCTTACTCCAAAGTGGAACAAACCAGTTCTGCTTGTGATAAGATGGTCTCTTTGGTACGCCCCTTCCTCCATTGCCGACTCTCTTCCTTGTTGACAGTCATGTCAAACTGGTTGAAAACAACAAAGTCCATGCTCAATAATCCATGTATACAATCAAACATTTGTAGGGGAACACCTTTGAACAGAGTTCACCTCATCTCAAAACAAACATCATTCATGTGTTGTGTTTGAAACTGTTAAAACAAGATGCATTTATTCCCTTGGTATTGAACAGACTTTATTTTTCAGGTGTTAAACCCAGCTTACAAACTCCTTAGTTGGCACTAATCTAATGCCATGAAAAACTGTCATTGTGTTAACTTCACTTTCAATGTGAACTCATTTCCCACGAAACGGACAAATCGTCTTAATGGGAGCTTGTGGTTCATTTTTGCCTCGAAGTGAAACACCTGCCGAGGAGTTTACTCCCAGGATTTTCCCAAGGAGATAACAGTTTTAAAAGAATCCTTTGTTTCAGAATGACATTCTCTTTTCAGGAGATGAACAGCGACACCTGTTGGGCGAACATTGCATGTTTTTCCACAGCTTCAGAACTGAAGGTGTCACCTCTCTAAGATAATCATGTTTATTTTTCTCCTTTTTAAAAGAAGTGTGACTTTTTAAAAGCAGGCAGCAAAAATGGACTGTTATTTTATATAAAACATGACAGTTTATGAACCATATCTCATCTGGTAGGAGGTCCTAAGTCATTCTGTAACAACCAGACAGACATTTCACCTCTTAGTTCTTCTCCACTACTTCTACTTTACACTTCACCGCTCTTCTTACATGAACAAACTTCAAGCCACTTCAACTTCCTCCCTAGTGAGATGTCCTGGGAAGGAGCTTTTCTGCAAACATCTCAGGATGAGAAAACCTGGCATTAGTGTGAGATCTGAACCAGAGACATCACCGCAGAGTGATAAAATCCCAGCTGACTTCAGAACCAGTGGCCGGACCTTCGTCCCTCCAATAGTGATCGGTGACTTTTGAGGACACAATCCGCCTTTCAGTCACCGGAGCATCTCAAGCCTTGCTGGTATCATTTTAAGCAGTGGTGGAACATTCTGACAGCTCGTTCTGATAAGACAAGAGAACTTAATGCCTTTCTGGTGATCATACATTCACAATAATATTAATTTAGATATGCCACAGTTAATTTAGACAATTTTAACTACACCCCAAAAAACCAGTCCAAATTTCTGCCTTTTATAAAAAGTTACACTGAATTTAATAATCAAGTAACCTTTGACACAAGGTAATTTTGTTATTAATGTGTATTAATTTTTATGAATAATCTTGATCAGCTATATACATCAGAATATTATTTTTGTAATAAATACATAAAATTCACTAAAAGTTTGATTATTTTGGCATATCTGTGTGTATTAACTGATTTGATGTCCCTTTAAACACGAGCAAGAATTCACGTTTCAGTTAACATTTTTAGGGTAGAGAATGATTATTTCCTCTGAAAAGAGGTGGTGCCCATGCATAACGAGGTTATTTGCATAATAAATGCATATCTTATGAGCTTAACTCATAACTAATAAATTATATAGATATCCGATCACAAATCCCTCTGCACATTTTTCATTCAGGTCATCTAGACAGTTTCTTTTTATTTTTTTGAGCTTGTTGTTTTCAACCAGTTTGACACGACTGTCAACAAGGAAGAGGGTCGGCAATGGAGGAGGGGGTGTACCAAAGAGACCATCTTAACACCAACAAAACTGGCTTGTTCCACTTTGGGGTAAGCTGTTGGGGGAAGAATCAGTTTTGTTGTGCTTCCTTGACTGATGAAGCCTTCCGGATCGAAGGTGAAACGTTTCAGCACAAAAAAAAAAGAAACTGTCCAGATGACCTGACTGAAAAATGTTGGATTGTATACCTGGAATATTGAGCATGGACTTTCTTGTTTTCAACCAGTTTGACACGACGGTTGTTGTATAATGTCATCTTTTTTGCTATGCTCTGACATTAAATATTTCTCTGTGTATGGTAGAAACTGCAAAATCATGATGTACGTAGTAGAAGTTAATGATGTGTGTAACTCCTTGTACAAGAGAACCAGAGACTGTTGCTATCTTGCTGGAACAGACCACTGTCAGCTGGGGCAGTGGGCGAAAAAACGAGACCATGTCAGACCACACCCAGGAGCATCGACTGACCCAGAGAACAACATCACGATAAGGAAATCCCAATGTAACTGATAATGCTGTATTTAAATGAAGCAAAGACATTTGTAACTTAGACGTGTTTGATGGATGTAAGGTGCATGCGAGACGTCTCCCTTTCCAGCGCTGTGAAGGTAAAATAAATCTTTGTCTGAATTCAGAACCACTTCTCAGGCTGTGTTTTTGACACTGTCTTCCTTCCACTGAACGATCTCAAGTTGAGGCAGTTTTTGAGCTAAGTGTTTGAAGGTTGGTTCTCATAGTTTGAAGACCTCAACACTGTCGACAAGGAAGAGGGTCGGCAATGGAGGAGGGGGCGTACCAAAGAGACCATCTTAGCACTAACAAAACTGGTTTGTTCCACTTTGGAGTAAGCTTTTGGGGGAAGAATCTGTTTTGTGTTGTGCGTTTCCTTGACTGATGAAGCCTTCCGGATCGAAGGCGAAACATTTCAACACACAAAGAAACTGTCCAGATGACCGTTACGACTCAAGGTACCAAGCGATAACGAGACCCAAATGACACAAGACTCAATTGAAAAGTGCACAGTGTTATTTTATTGACAGTGGTTCTTGTATACATATATACATGTTGGTTGACTGGAACCCCTGGAAGAGGAAAGGCAAGGTTAGGATGGTCAGGCAAAGAGGTCAGCACAGGAAAGTGATTGTGTGGTCTTGTTTCTTCCTTACAGGTGAATTTGCAGATTTACTCTGTGTTAAATCCAAGGTTTCCAGAGAGGTCCAATTCAACAGGCAGTTCAGGGAAGGCAAGTGGCTGGAGGTCAAAAGTGCAGGGAACGAGACACAGGAACAAAAGCGAAGCAGGATGACTGTAAGCACACAAAAAACAAGGTAAGTTTTCTTTCATCGACTCTAGTAATACTGGCTAGAAGCATAAATACCAAAAGAGGAATCAGTGCTCCAGCAGAGAGTAGAGCTTGACTGCAGCCTTATGTAGAGTGGGAGCTCATCAGGTAGACGACTGTCAGCTGTGGGTAATCAGCGGCCATCTTGGGGCTGCAGCAAGTGCTACTCTTACAATGACCTGATTATTGATGTAGTGAACCTGATCTGAACCTGATCTGACCTCAAATCTTGATCAGATGAACAGAGACTGTTATTTCATTGATCTGCATCCAGAAATACAGTTTGAGCCATCTGGTGACTTTCTTTCTTGAATTAATCAAGCAGAAAAGACAATTCTCTATGATCATTACTGTTTTACAAATGTTTGATAATCAAATTGTGTTAGTTCACTCAATGTTTACAGGTTGAAGAGAACTACTCATTTTTATTTTTCATAAACAGTAAGTAATGATTTTTATTCCTCATTCAAAGAAGAAATCAGGTTAATATGCATTTCTTGATTTTTCTGTCTGCAATGTAAGTATGTTAAAGGTCGGTTTTCGGTCAACTAAAATGTTTACCGAGAAAAATGTCATGTTTAAACTTTTTCAGAAGATAATAAGAGTGAGACTCCACGAAGTCTGAAGTCCTACAATAATCTTTCTGTTTGTCACTAAAACAATCCTTGACTTTTAATAACATCTTACATCACAAACCACACCTCTATTCCTGGTCCATCGACCAATCAAAAGGCTCTCAAATGACCCGGAAGTCGACCCATTTAAAATGTGGCAACTTCCCAGTTCATGCGGAGGCTGAGACGCTGAGTTGCTGGAGTTTGTTGGTTGCTGTGTTGCTGCACTCAGAAATGAGTTCAACTAGAGAGTGCACAGAGTGATGGAGTCAGAGTTCTTGGGTGCAAACGCGTTCAGGATGATCCAGAGACGTTTTGGGATTATAACTTCTGGTTGAACAACCTCGTACGACTCTCTAAGGGTTTGGCAGTTCTCACGGAGACGCTGAAAGAGTCAGAAAGGAACCTATGCCGACGCTGATTTCATCGTCAACCAGGTAGAAGGTTCTATTTTCGACTAAGTGTACCGGAGGCCAGCTGAGATCTGATGGAGCGTGCACATTCTGGTCAAACAGATTAATTCCCTCACAAATCTCTCTGTAAGATAAATCTCCATTTCCATCTTAAGCTCTGCTTTCTCTTAAAATCAGTACAGATATTTTAGAAATATCTGAAGCAAAGTCCTCAATCACCGCCGTGTGATTGAAGCCCATTTTCTGTGAAACTTGTCTGTTATTATTTTCATATTTTGCCAAATTAATGTAAATGTTTGATGTTAAACTTTGATTCTGAAAATAAATGACCGCATTCATTTGATGGGTCAAACATAAATAACGTCTCTCGTTACATTTCTGTTAAGATTCAATGCACGATATTTACACAGTCAGAAAGATGAGGAACTCGTGAAAAGTATGAATATATTTCCCTATATGACATACTACATTGAGTATGGACTTTAGTTGAGTATGGACTAAGAGAGTTTGAGAAAACAGCAAGGAAGAGGGCAGACTACAGGAACCATTTGCGATTCAACCTCAGATGTCGACAAAGTGGCATCATTCCCAAGAGCCTGGAACTAAAATCTTAGGTCAGCGGGCACCGGGCAAAAAAGATCCTTCAGAAGGCACAAACCCAGCTGCTGAATGAACGGGTGAGACAGACCAATTTTACTATTGAGGCCTTGAAGGCCAAAGAAGAGCACATTAAACAGAAACTAACAACGTGTCTAGATCAGACCACACTTCAGCAAGTGATGGACTGTACAGATCAGGCACGCTTAGCACAGCATGTCAAGTCCAAGACTCGACAACAAAACAAGTTTAACGTACTAATAGCTCATCAACACCATCACTATTCCAATACCAACACATTCAGTGTAGGACAACACTCCAGTAGTCAATTATGCCCCTTTTCCATTAGTACCGGTACGGGCCGACTCGACCCTACTTGGCCCGGTTCTGAGGCTTTTCCATTAGTACCGGTACTTAGCACCTGTTACTATTTTCAGTACCCTTGGCTCTGTGGTTCTAACCGGTACGAAGAGGTACAAAAACGTGACGTCAGTACACTGTCGGTCACCGATTGGTCGGGGGCGGAGTCACTGGACCCTTCAGAAACGTTTCAAAACAATAATCCGCCATTTGCAATTTCTCGGACTGGAGCAGCGGCTGGACTTATTTTAAAGATTTTAAAAACAATACTGACAACATCTTGGTCTAATGTTGATGTGCTGGCATTTTTTGTGCTTGGTAGCCAACAACATAATTCAGAGCAAGCTGGATGGAGCTCTGCTGGTGTACCCCGATCCTCCCTCCGGAGCCTCGGAGCGCCAGACCGGGCAGGGCGTCATCTCCCCGGCTCCAAGTTCAGCTGGTCACCGCGGAAGATCCTTCGATGTGCCGACTCGGAGGCTCGGGTTCCGGATACCAGCCTTGTGTGCTCAGAGCTCCGCAGGTCACTGTGAAGCTGGAGATGGGGACTCACAGATGGCCGTTGCGAGACCCCGGCCGCGCGTAATCATGAAGGCTGAATCCCGATCCCACCCGGCAGTCAGGCGGACTGGACAGTCTGGGACGGACGCTGGAAGCGATTTTTAAATAAAATAATATTTTGTTTTTATACAAAAAATGTTTTAAAAAAATGCTGAAGCGATTTAAAAATGATTTTTTTTTTTTTTACACGTAAAGGTTTTTTTAAAATCGCTTCC
>NC_056517.1:15619605-15647816 GCF_014905685.2 Nematolebias whitei
GGCTGGGTGAGCTGTCTGTCAGATAAATTCTTCACCCACTTTTCTGTCTCCCTGGCATGTAATTGACTACTGGAGTGTTGTCCTACACTGAATGTGTTGTTATTGGAATAGTGATGTTGTTGATGAGTTATTAGTAAGTTAAACTTGTTTTGTTGTCGAGTCTTGGACTTGACATGCTGTGCTAAGCGTGCCTGATCTGTACAGTCCAACACTTGCTGAAGTGTGGTCTGATCTAGACACATAGTTAGTTTCTGTTTAATGTGCTCTTCTTTGGCCTTCAAGGCCTCAATAGTAAAATTGGTCTGTCTCACCAGTTCATTCAGCAGCTGTGTCTGTGCCTTCTGAAGGATCTTGCATGCCCGGTGCCTGCTGACCGAAGATTTTAGTTCCAGGCTCTTGGGAATGATGCCACTTTGTCGACATCTGAGGTTGAATCGCAAGTGTTTCCTGTAGTCTGCCCTCTTCCTTGCTGTTTTCTCAAACTCTCTAACTAGTTTGAGGCAATCCTGGCCAAAGTGGTTCAAAATATCCTGATGCATGCTCAATAATCCAGGTATAAAAATCTAAAAAAGTTAAATCTGGTCCTCTGGACATAAAAAAACCCAAAACAAAGCAAAACAACAAAAAATGTAGAAACGTTTCGTCTCGTCCGAGAGACTTCTTCAGTCTGAGGTGCTGTATTCAGCTCAGTCTCCTAAATAGCACCTTCTCAGAGTGGATCAACCAGTTTTGCTGCTGACAACCAAAACCAGCTGATCACATGGTCAAGAAGGACCATCAGCCTAACAATGGATCATTAGCACACTGATGGCTGTGTACTATTCACAGAGGGCTGAGTGATACTAGCAATCACAGCATTGTAAGAGGGGGACAATTGAACACGTAGGCCTCCACACCTGTTTAACGATGGACTGTTTCTTTTCACAAAGATGGCCTCCTTTACTCCTCTCTCAAACCATCGTTCCTCTCTATCCAGGATGTGAACATCTTCATCACTGAAAGAGTGACCGCTGGCCTGGAGATGAGTGTAGACCGCAGAGTCCTGGCCTGATGATGTTGATCTTCTGTGCTGGGCCATCCTTTTGGCCAGTGGCTGTTTTGTTTCCCCGATGTAAGACTGATCACAGCCCTCTTGACACTGAACAGCATACACAACATTACTCTGTTTGTGCCGGGTGACTGGATCTTTGGGATGAACCAGTCTTTGCCGTAATGTATATTGGGGTTTAAAAGCCACTGGGATGTTATGTCTAAAACGTTCACATTCTGCTTTCTTCTCAACAACCTCCTGAATCAAACCCACAGTTATTCTTCACAGACATAAGAATAATTCATATGTAACTGTAACATACAGTGAAAACAAACATTTGAGATAGGTTTCAAAGAATACTGAAGAATACTTGGCATATATTAGTGATATTAGTTAGTGTGATTAGATCTGCTCTGCCGCATGTTTCACCTCCTTTAACCTGTTGGGTAAAACTGTAATCGCATGTGCAGGGAAAGAGATCCTTCTCTTGGTTAACACTTCATTGTCAACACTGTACTGTAACATTAAACATTCAATCAACATTAAACAATTAATCAGCTGTAACAAAGGGAAAAAAGTTTAAACCACTAAATTAGTTCAGGTTGTTCATCACAGCTCTGGAGTCATGTGCCTGTAAAGTGTAGGTTCCCCCTTTCAAATATAATATTTATAACAAATTTATTCTGCATTTCTTTAATGTTGACTTTATATTCCATCGCAGACGTGACAGATCGTCAGAAGTCCATTAGAAGCAGATTTAACCAGTAAATGAATAATAATGAAAAAGTCAGCACTACCTTTACCTGTATGAATCAAAATGTCTCATGTCCTACTAAATTTGTACAGAAAATGATATTCGAACTAACCCAAACGTTCAGACTAAGAGGTGGATTCAACAGGAACCTTGTTGATAAATTACTATCTAGCAACCTGTTATGAGACACCTCTGTGGCAGTGTTATTAAATATGTAAGTGTTTGTAATTACTGTTTCAGCTCTCATAATTGTATGAACAGTTAAAACTTTAATCTAATTTGTTACTTTTTATTTTTTATGTTTTAGCTTTAATTAGGGATGGGGCCGATCCAATCAAGTATCGGTCTCCGATACCAGCAAAATTTACGTATCGGATTTTCCAATCCACCTGCCAATATTTCCAATCCATGCATGTCTGTGGTTGCGCTGCATGTTGGCTTCAAACTATGGAATGGATTTCCTGATTGGTGGTGTGTCTCATGAACCTAGAGTAATAAGACCCGCCTCACATTCAGGAAATCCAGTTCATAGTTTGCAGCCAGCTACAATGTGAGGGCTGAGTTAGCAGCACTGTGGCTAACAGCTAACAAACTTTTCATCTAAACATGTCCGCTGTGTGGAAGTATTTTACACTAAACACCACAAAACAAGACAGCAACGTGCAATGTCAGCAGAGCCAAAGCGCCACATTAAATCACGGTAAAGTTAGTTTTATGAAGGACATTCGAGTTCTGTGGCTTCAGCGGGACGCTGCTCTTTGCTCAACCCAAAACAAGCGACTCGACACCGGCCAGCCACGTCCAATCTGCCCCGCTCAGTCTGCCTGTCTCTGAGGTTCCGAGGAGGGACAGACTGAGCGCGGCTGCACCAAATCAGGCTGCTTGCTTCGGATTGAACAAGAAGAAGGCATTGCTGAAACCACGGAGCTCAAATGTTTACCGAGAAATTGCTAAACTTCATCATAATTAATGACAAACCACTATCAGTTGTTGAAAACAAAGGATTTTGCAGCTTGATACTTGCAGCCAAGATACAGTTTACCCTCCAGGAGATATTTATCAGTACAACAGTAGACAATCATAAAAAACATATGATTTGAAAAATATATTAAAAACAAAAACAGCTACATTATAAAGTTATGTAAAATACTAAAAACAGGAACATGTCTGTTGGTTTATGCCATGAACTTAGCAGATGGTTAAAGCCATTTAACATTTAATTTAATTTAATTAATTTATTTATTCATTTAAATGAAACAAATTAAAAAAAAAAATCATAAAAAAGAAAATATTGTATGAAAAGAGTGCAAGAAGAAGAAAAAAATTCTTATATCTGCCCCTTATGAAATATAAAACAACTTTAAACAATCACTTAAATTAATCACTTTAATATCCACTTTAAAGCTAGGAATAAAAAGTAACATGTTTTGTGTTAGCAGAATTTAATTCTAACTTTAAAACTTATCCAACATTAATAAAACACCTCAAGTTGCCTTTTTGGACATGCATGCATATATTTGTACAAACTGTACTTGAGAGTAGATTATTACAGCCTCATATAAAATCAATGATGATCATGATATCGGAACTGGATCGGTATCAGCCAATACTCAGATCTAGGTATCGGGATCGGATCAGAAGTTAAAAAAGTGGATCGGTGCATCCCTAGCTTTAATGCACCAATATTCTGTTCTGTTGTATTTTCCTTATTTCACTCCCCCTTTTTGAAACAGGAGGCAATCAAAAATCCTCCTGTTTCAGGAACAAGATAAATGTATATTTCTGAATATCCAGTTGGGAGATACAGTAGACTCTTGTTTATCGTGAGTTTTAGGTTCTACCCACCCCCTGTGATAAGTGAAAAACCACGAAGTAGGGACAGTAGTTCAAGTAAACTTTATTGTCATTACGTAGGTTACAAATTGTAACCACAGATTACATGATTGTGGGTGCAGCCCTTTAAGGTGTCCTAGTGGGTACTCCCCCGCAAGCACAGCACGCCAACACGAAAACTTTAGTCTATGCCCACTCACTGTGTGGGCCCCACCCTAGACCACATAAATAGTGTGCAAGCTCATGGTTCGGCCCCCAAAGAGCAAATTTTTCTTCAGCCACCTGGGAGTAGAGGATGACACAGGAGTGGATTTTCACTCCTATCCTGTCCTGGTCCAGAATAATAAAAAAAAAATCCTGTCCTGTCCCACTCCTGGTAACATGACTCCTGCTCCTGTTCAAAATCACTCCCACTCCTGTCCTGCTCATGTTGTTTTTTCTTAATTTAATTTTTAGGAAATATATTTAATTTGATTTGATCTTCTACCCATTCCTGTTTAAATTACTTTGTATTGTGCAGTTTTATTTCAAAAGATATAGCAACAGGAACAGTTCATCTGTGGTGAACTAGAGACATTTATTGCCTTAATCCAAACAAAAACCTTCACTAAATGTCATAAAACAAATAACACATGGCCTGTAGTCCATATAATTTTTCTATGGAGGATCAGCTGCTGAGTCCCTGTTTCTAGCTCTTTTGAAGGTCAGTTACAGTAAAAACAAAATACCAAAACCAGTTCATGAGTCACACCATGATGGAAAAACCCAAACATAACAAGTTGCATTTTACTAATTTATTGAACAATTGTTTCCTTTAAACAGTGACATTACTGTCATGTTTTAAATTGTTTAAACAAACAAACAAAAAACAAAAAAATGAAAAATAATGTACCAAGCAGAGAACTCAACAAATAAAAATGCTTAAAGGCATTTATTATACATTGGACGACATCCTCAAGAAGTTCACAATCTTTGTGGTTGAGGTAACAAGCTCGTTTTGGCGAAAAATGATGTCGTGCAGCTTACCAGACTTCAGAGCATCATTTACAGACTGGAGCATTGCAGGTCTGGTGTTCCACCTCATCTTTCCACAGTTTCAGTGACGGGTCCAGCGCCTTGTGTAACCTAAAAGTGAAAGAAGACAGTGCACAAGTCAAAATAGGGTTACCGCGACTACAAATTACAATTTGTTGGCCTTTCTTTTGGAAAAAAATATTTTATCAAAAACAAGAGATTTACAATTGAAACTGTCAAAAAAATGTGACCTTAGCAATTATAAATTACAGTAGTTCAGTTTTTCTTTATTTCACTTATCATATTTTACACTTATTTAAGCAGCCTCACCAGGCAGAGATTACAAGATTTTATGTATCTTACCTGCTCTTTTGAAGTGTGTGACAAGGGTTTTTTGTGTCCAAAGCTGTTTAACAGCTTGCTTCCAGAGCTGACAGCCTCCTGTGTTAGGTACAAAAATTAAATTAAAGACAAACAAAAAGCTTAGTGCTACTTCTTGTGCCATGCTTTCTAAAACAGTTATTGAATAAAGGATTTACTTGTGTAGGTAAACATAAATGTTTTAAAACCTATTAAAATACACAAGAATGCAGGAAATAGCATCTACTTTATTCTAAACGTTATGATGGAGGACCCACAGACCTCACACCAATATGTCCCCCGTGCAATAATTCTAAGGATAATACCCACTGTGTTGTTCAAGCCAAGAGCCATTGTCAACACTGGGGGGCTAAGGCCCCTAAAAAGTGCTTCTAGTATCACCCCTGGTGTGAAGAAATGAACTGAGAAAAATCAACTCTTGGCCTAAAATTTAACACAACATACACATCATATCTTAAATCTAAAACTAAAACAATTATTATAATGCATATGCAACCAGCCTTTCATATAAAAACTGGGATATTTTTACCGGAGAATACTTTCACTAATGTAGTGAACTAGGCCTCCGACCAAAACCTGTCTCTGAAGACCTTCATGGGACAGGAACTATTTCATTGATTTGAATCCAGAAATACAAATTAGCTCATCCAGAGACTGTCTAATTGTATCCTGAATTAATCAATTGAAAGAACACTCTTCTTTTTATATTATCATTACTATTTTACAATATCTTGATAATCAAAAGTGTGTTTAGTTCATATCATTTCTAATGTTGAAAGTAAACCACTCATTTAAATCAACTGTGAAACAGTATTAATGATTTATAAACCTCATTTAAATTAGAAATCAAGTTAAATGTCTATTTACAAAGTAATTATGCGTTTTGATCTGGGATCTGACCTTGTGGGGCCTTGGGGTTGATGTGGAGGTGGGTGTATGGGTTTGGGGCCCCGGGGGGGTTGCCGGGGGCTGGGCTCTTGGGGGTACCTGGGCAGGGGGGCACTGCTTTCCCTCTGGGGAGGGCCTGGGTGGTTCTGGGGGATGTCTGCTGGTGGCTGCATGCAGGCCCTCAGGTGGTCTATGGCGGCGGTCGTGGGTCACCGATCTGGTAGCCTGGCTGTGCTGATGTGGGTTCGGGGTGGGCGCGGGGGCTTGGGGTTCTGGGGGCTTGTCGCCCCCGGGCTTGGGCCTGTGGGGTTCGGGGATCTTGGGCTCTGGCGGGCGGGTTGCCGGGCTCTGGGCCGGCTTGCGCTCTGGTGCCCGGTTCTGGGCGGGGGCCTTCGGCTCGCTGGTGGGTTGTGGGTCATGGGCTGGGGGGTTGGGTGTTTGGGGGCGTGACCAGTGGCCCCTAGGAGGGGGTAGTTTGACCCAGCCTAGGTGTCTAGTGTGCTATGTGTTTTGAGAGATGTCCGAATGAGGGGTGGGTGTAGTATTTCTTCTGGAGTGGGGATGGGGTGGATGTCCTTGGGGGCGGCCCGGGACTGTGCATGGCCGGCTGGCTGGCCCCTTTCCTGTGGTGGGGGCTCGCTCCCGGTGCTTCCTGGCACTGTCGGCGGTTGGGCGGGCGCTCTTGGCCGGGTCGTCCTGGTGGGGTTTGGCTCCATCTGGTAGCGGGCTGACTGCGGTCTGTGGGGGTCCTGGTGGCCCTCGGGTGTGTAGGCTGCTGGTGCAGCTTCTGGCGGCCCTCGGGGCTCTGTCCCTCTCTGGTCTGGAGCTCAGCGGGCCTGGCGGTCGGTCCAGATGGAGAGGTGTCTTGGCCTCAATCCCTGGGTGGACCTTGGGGGGCGGGGGGGGCTGTTGGGTCAGTGGGGGAGCTGACCCCCTGTGGGAGCATTTGCTCTCACAATTATTTCTCCCCATCCCTCACCATGCACCTCCACCCTCTTCATTTCAATTCCATACATTTAGGGTTGTTTGGGCTCGGGTGTGCTGCAACAATTTTACATCTTTGTTGACCATAGCCACCTGGGACTCAATTTTATTGTACACCTTAGACATTCATTCATAACATCCTCATGACATTCATATATAGGAATTTGAGGTGGGCACATGGCTATGGGTGGTGGGATGACCTTACTCTCACCCCCTGTGCCTGTGCTCACTTACAACAGTTGCATTTAGACACTAGGGTTTGGATAGAGTTGGGGTGGAGGGGAAACTGGCACCATGCCAGCCTTTGCTCCTTCTTCTTTCCTTTTTAATGGCACTATACAACAACACACATCAACAGCACATCTAGGGGTGGGGGTGTATGTGTCGGGGTCTTATTTTTATTTACTTATTTATTTATTTTTTTTCTCCTCTTCCTACCCACCTAGTTCCCTGACTGCCATTCCGGGGGTGGGGTCCGGGAGAAGGGCAGGCTGTCGGGTGTTGACCAGGACTATGTGGGGGTTCAGGGTCTGGGGGTTGCCATGGGCGGTGCTGGCGCTGTGCTCTCCCTGGGGTTGTTTGGACCCCCTGAGCTTGGCTCTTGGGTGCCATGGTTGGCCCGCTGGCCGGGGTGGCTGCCGGGGCCTGGCGGGCGGTCGGCTGGGGGTGCGTGCTTGGTTGTTGGCGGTGTGTGGGGGTGGTCGGTGGCGTGTCCTCTTCATGGTGGGGGGGTGTCCTGTCGGTGGGGCATGGCCTGGGCCGGGTCTGGGGTATTGGCTCTTCTCCGCTCAAGAATGAATGGGTTTACCTCCTGGGTTTGGGCATGGGCTGCCCCCTGTAGAGGGCGGGTACATGTCTTGGACCTGGGGGGTATAGAGTGTGTATCGGGAATAAGAATGAAATGTATCGTTATTGTATGTCTTTGAGTGAATGAATGTGAGATTGAGGTTGGGATAGTGTGATTGTGTATGTGTATGAATGGGTATTTGTTAGGCCGAGACTCGGACTGCCCCCTCTTTGATACAACTGGGGGTGCTTGGCATCGCGCCCCTATCGCGCGGCCCCCTGGTGGGGTGTGCCCTTGCCTGCCAGCGCGCTTGGGGCCCTTGGTATCGGGGGCTGGGCGCTTGGGCGTGTGTCGGCTCGGCCTGGTGTCTGCCTGGTGGGGCTCGGGTCCTCTGGCCCTGTCAGGCCTTGGCCTGGGTGGTGTGAGTCCTCGGTGCCCGGGCCTCGGTGCCTGGACCTGGACCTACATCGGTGCGGCGGGTGCCGACGGAGGCCTATGAGTTTGTCGCTGTTGGCCCCGGGGGGTCACTGTATGTGGTTGCTGGTGGGGATCTTCCGGTTCTCCCCTGTGGTCCCTTCTGGGGGGTGGGTGAGTGGTTCGCCCTGTGTGGGTGGCTCTGGGGGCTCCGCGGTCGGGGTCCCTCCTGGGGTCTTGGGCTCTGGTCCCCCCTTTTTCGTCTGCCTCTGGTCTTGGGGGTCGGGTCTCTGCTGCTTCACAGTTACTAATAAATGTTCTATTAGAGAAGCCTTATACACTTATGCATGCTCACAACCACACACAAATAGAAGCAGGGATGTTTATGTAGGCTTTATATGTAGATATATAGATATGTATGTGAGTGTATATTCATGTGTATGTATGTATGTATGTATATAGGCGTAGGTATGGGTATATATATTTATGGAAACTTACTGCAAAGCCATGAATATTTTAAGTTCTTTATACATATATATTTTGTTGCTGTGTTTTGTCATGTTCTTTGTAGGTGAACAGACAGTGGCCGGGTGTTTTGACGTGTGCTCTATTTGTATATATTTCTTATATTTTGGAGTCTTACTTTGTCTTTTCTTTCTTTCTATCCTATTAAAAAAAAAAAAAAAAAAACTACACTAGAATGTCACTATAATAAATATTTCATAATAATGGTGTGGAGAGGATGGCTGTAAGGGGAGAAGGGAGGCCATCAAAAAAAAAAAGAAAAAAAAAAAAAAGAAAGTAAACCACTCATTTAAATCAACTGTGAAACAATATTAATGATTTATAAACCTCATTTAAATTAGAAATGAAGTTAAATGTCTATTTACAAAGTAATTATGCATTTTGATCTTCTGTCTAAATGAGAAGTCAGTGATGTCAGTCGAAAGTCAGAGACAGTCAGAAAACAAGTTATTAGAACAAACTGTATTGTTTTTAAACCTAGCAGACGGTAAATAACTGCCACTGGCACCTGCCTCCTCTCACTTCTTCATAACATTTCTCTGTCTGTACTAAACGTTCCTAAACATTCTTGCACCCTCTCTTGACTTTTAATAACCCTCTGACATCACTAGAACCACCCCCTGTTGGTTGTTTCAACCAATCAGGAAGTACTAAGTGACCAGAAGTGAGGACTCTTTAAAAAGTCAACACTTCCTGGAACTATTCAGTCTTCTCGACTCTTCAGTCTTTGATCTGAGGCTTCTCGACTCTTCAATCTTTGACTGGAGTCTTCTTGGGTCTTTGATGGAGTCTTAGGGGAGTAGTCCACTTCTGAGTGGGATCTCTGACGGAGTCACAGCGCCTCGCTGTGAACTCACCCAGGCGTAACGCCTACAACTTCGAAGGAAGCTTGTCTGTTTTCCGGAGTAAACCACACGACTTCTGACGATGCCCAGCCACCCTGACCGGAGACGCTGTAAAAGGATTGTACTAATAGACTTCTGTTCCGGAGTGAAGGTATCCCCCGTCTAAGGTAATGAAGTCTCTGCACGCCCTGAAGTGTACCGGAGGTTTGAGCTGGTGTTGAAAGAAGCGTGCTAATTCTGGTCAACAAAAACCTACATCTTTCCTTCATCCATCTTCCTCTAAATCTCTCCTCTTGTAAATCTTTTCGCCAGTAAATCAATCTAGATGCCTTCAGAAATGTTCTGTTGTCTTGTTAGTAAAGTGTGCCAAGTTTTATTAATCAGAACCAGATCAACAAATCCTTGTGTACATGTTTTGATGTTAAATTTTGATTCTGTTAAATAAATGACCGCATTTATTCTGATGGGTCAAAGAAAAATAATGTCTCATGTCACTGATTAAACAATGAACACAGTTATCTTGGTCACATGGCATTAATTTAACTCGAAAAAGAAAGAATCCGTTCTATTTAAATTTTTAGTAGTGAAGCGACAGTTAAGCTGTCCCCCACATTTCACTACATTTGGTGGGCCCGTACGTGTTTTAAATAACATAAATGGTGGACCGTGTGTCCACAGCCAAGCTGTCCTTGACATACTACACTAACGAGTTTGTTGTACTGGCATGGTTACAGCTGACAGTAACTGTTTACTCAATAAAGTGATGGGTATTCACATCTTTCCTTGATTCCAGTATCCAGCAAGACTTCACAATATAAAAATAGGGATATTTTTTACCAGAGAATGCGTACACTTTAAACAGGAAGAGTTTTTTTGTTGGTTTTTTTTTACATTACAAACAGCGACAGATAATGACATTTTTAACCTAAAAACCCACATAACAAAGCAGAGCATAATTTTTATATTAAAAGGGAGAAAGTGGAGAAAAATGCGTTGTTTGAGTCTGTTTATTTACTGACAGTAAACAAAGTCTGACTCCCCACAGCTCCACACTGCAGCTGAGACTAAACATTTAAAGCAGCACAGCACCAACACAACTCTCATAAAGTTCAGGGTTATTTGACACTTTCCTGCCCGTTCTGTGAGTTTAATAGATAGAGACAGACAGTTATTACCTTGCGTTGCAAACTATTTCTGCCATTCGGTTTCTTTGGAGACTTCACTGCTCCTCCCACCCTCTCGGTGAAAAGCTACAGCTGGAACTTTGACTTCTGGGCTATGTAGTTCTTTTGACTTCTGTTAAAGTGAAGGCTTACTGAAAGAAAACTACAAAATAGCTGCGCCGTTTTTTTTTTTTTTGTTTGTTTGTTTGTTTCATTTTCATTTTTGGTTATTGGTCGGTTCCCACTCCTGTCTGCTCCCGTTAGCTTTCAGTCCGGTCACGTCCCAGTCACGTGAGTTATAATGAGGTTGACTCCGGTCCCGCCTGAATCCGGCCGGAATCACGTGACCCGTGGTACTCCCGAAAAAATGTCATCCTCTACCTGAGAGCCAGTGAGGCCCAGTGCTTAAAGGGCTGCACCCACAATCATAGAATCTGTGGTTGCAATTCATAGCCTACATTCCATTTCATGGGGGATTGCCCTTTAAGCTGCCCTAGTGGGTTAAAGGCAAGCAGGATGTAGTCCATGCTTCACTGGATCCATCCAGACCCAAGAGCGCATAACCAAAAACCTTCTTAACATGATCTGACTGATCCCTCTGTCGTGACTACGTGCAGTTAACTCAAGCACCTGATGAATGCTGTAACAAATACACATTCCTAAACACAAATGAAAACTGAGTATTCAGTTTACTCGTGGTTTTAGTGTAAGAAGAGGAACAAAGAGTGAGCACGACTGTGATGTCACTCTGATAAAGCTCTGAGAACCGAATGTCACAGAGATGACTTAGAGACATCACGCAGGTATAAACAGATAAAAGAAGTCGGTGACGGCCAGGAAGCCACAGAACAGATACCCTGTACAGACACACCGCCATGCAGCGCCGTGGAGTTTGAAATCCCTCTGGTGGAATGAGCCATAAGTCCATCAGGAGGGGAAAGGCCTGTTGTTGCTAAAGAAATAGCCTTGAATAACCAGTGAGAAAACTTCAGAAGAGACAGAGGTTGTCCCTGTGACTGATTACGGAAATGGATGAACAGCCCATCAGATTTACGCAGAGCAGCTGTGAGTCTTGCATAACAAGCAAGCGCACGAACAGGACAAACTGAGATTGAACCGCTTCTTCAGAATTGTATGGAGGGAGAGAGAACCCACCCAATATTATAATTCTGCATCTGAAAGAACTGTTTATGCTTTTAGGTGTAAGCGCAGGATTCACATGCAGCACCGCTGAGTTCTCATCGCCCTGGATTCTTTCTTTTTTTCCCCTTGTCCTGTCCAGCATTGTGACACTTAGAATTATTGTCTGAGTTCAAAGTGATGCCCAACAGATTTACTTTCACAAGCAGAGCATTATGGCTGGCCTTAATGCTCCACTTGATATATAAATTAAATTTTATTAGAATTTGCTTTGGGCTTGTTTCAGATGTAATGGACATGGGGATGAACAACAAAGAAGAAAACATAGCAGATAAGTGAGAGAAGGGTTAAAAGGTAAAGAAGGATATATGAATAGAGGAGAGAGAGGTATAAAGAGAACACAAATCAACATCATTGAAGTGTGCCTCTAGACCTGCGGAAAAAAACAAAACAAAGAAAAAAAAAAGACAAAACCGAGAAACCATAACAACAAACATCATATATAATGATACTTATAACATCATTAGAAATTATTTTATACAGTACATGGTAATATGAGATATATTTAGTGGTCTCCACAACCCAATTGAGTGTGTATCTGATAAACACCTGAATCTAAACACATGTGTGAACATGCTTGTCACTATAAGGTTTCTCTGTAAAAATGTTCAATAGTGGATGTGGGGACCCACAGACCCGTCCCCATAGGACACAATGGTAACACAGGGAAGACCGGAGCCACAGACACACAGCGGTCCCCAAGCCCGGAGCTCTGGGAGTCCCCCAACAGGGACATCCGCACCCCCCCAGAGAGAGAGGCAAAGGGAAGCCATGGGCGATCCCCAACAACCACAATGCAGAAACTCCAGGAGGCTGCAACAACGAGTCCATAGGCCCCGCCGGCAACCCGCCCCTCCAGAGTAGATCCAGCCATGGACACCGAGTCCCGAGGTCATACCACCCCCCAAAAGAGGCCCGACAGAGCCAGGGCATCCAGGCCCCGGCAGGCAGCCACAGGGCAGGCCTGCACACACCCCACCACCCAGCCCCAGATGCTGAGAGCCGCCAATGCACCGGCAAGGGGGCCCACCATCAGAGGGGAGCATGACGGGGGGAAGTAGACCCCACATTAAATGGGCAGCCCAAATTGATCCAAGAGAGGGGACCACCTAAAATCGCCCTGGATTCTAAGACAGGAGGGGGCGACCGACAGGGCTGAGAGATTGCTTACCATCTTTGCTGACATCAGAGCTAACAGCATGGCTGTTCTGAAAAATAAACATTTTAATGACACCTGATCCAGGGGTTTGAATGGATCTTTAGGCAGTGCACAGAGCACAAGTGCTAAATCCCATTGTAGGAAGAGTGCGCATGAATCCAGTCTTTGTCTGCGTACACCCCTCAAAAAACATTTCACAGGGTAGTGATTAAAAACTGTTCTGTCGTTAAATCCTTCATGACAGGAGATGGATGCAGGCAGCGTACATTTTAATCGTGCTAAAGGCCAGGTTTATGTCTATCAGCAGCTGCAGAAAGGATAATACACAACTTAAATGACAAGAGGTCAGATCTACGTCCGTCTCCAAGCACCATTTCTGAAAAGCTGCCCACTTGGCTGCGTAGCAAGCCATGGTGGAAGCCACGTGCGCACTTTCGATCGTGCGGGCCATGTCCACAGAGAACTCCAATCTCTCTAAACATTCCAATTCAACACCGGGCCCAGAGTAGCTGACCTATCATTGGGGGGCTCCTGATCGCTCCCCCCACTTGTAAGAGCACATCCTCATGCCAAGGCAATTCCCATGGTATGCTTGTCAGTTGTTAGAGCACTGGAAACCAAGGAGCGCCTGTGCGTTCTGGGGCAATCAGGATTACCCTCAACCGTTCCACCCCGACCCACTCCAGCAGCATAAACCAATGTCTGATGCCGGTTTGTGTACAAATGCATTCACTCCCAGCGGAGGCTCGTCCCGCGGATTCAGAGAGAAAAACAGTTTGCACTGAGAGTTTTGTCGGGTGGCCATTAGATCCACTTTCGCATTGCCAAACCTGCTCCAAATCTGAAGGATCAGGTTCAAGTTGAGGCACTAATCTTTGTCCTGGGGTCTGCCTCTGGACATAACATCTCCTCAGAACACCACATACAGAACACCATGGACTTTGTGGATAAGGTGAGGGATGTCATCATGGAGACTGATGAAACAATGGTCTCTTTTGATGTCACATCACTCTTTACGTGCATTCCTGTTGATGATGCAGTAGAGGTGGTCAGTTTAAGATTAAAATCAGACACCACTCTGAGCAGCAGGACCACGCTTTCCACAGAACAACTGTGTCAACTCTTGAAACTGTGCCTGCAGTCAACCTACTTCACATATGGGGAGCAATACTATAGGCAGAAACATGGGTGTGCTATGGGGTCTCCAGTTTCTCCTATTGTTGCCAACCTGTACAGGGAGGAGGTAGAAAAGAGAGCCTTGACATCCTTTTCAGGGACACCACCAAGTCATTGGTTCAGGTATGTTGACGACACCTGGGTTAAAATTAAATCTCAGGAAGTCCAACATTTTACTGACCACATCAACTCTGTGGATAAATACATCAAGTTCACACGAGAAGATGTAAAAAATGGCAAGTTGGCTTTCTTGGACTGTGAGGTCTCAGTCTCTGATAGAGGACATTTGCAAACTGAGGTGTACCACAAACCCACCCACACAGACCAGTATTTGCAGTTTGACTCCCATCACCCTTTGGAGCACAAGTTAGGAGTCATCAGGACTCTGTTTCACAGAGCAGACAGCATTCCCACTAGCTCGGGAGCCAGGCAGAAGGAGAAACCCTACACAAAACAGGCTCTAGAGCAATGTGGATATCCTAACTGGGCCTTCCTGAAAGCAGAGAAGAAACCCAAACAGGACTCCAGTCAGCCATCAGGTGAAAAGGAGGAACCCAGACCCAGACCAGTGGTCATTCCGCATGTTGAGGGAGTATCAGAGAAACTGAGACGTTTATTTTCTAAACATAACGTCCCAGTGGCTTTTAAACCCCAAAATACATTACGGCAAAGACTGGTTCATCCCAAAGATCCAGTCCCCCGGCACAAACAGAGTAATGTTGTGTATGCTGTTCAGTGTCAGGAGGGCTGTGATCAGTCTTACATCGGGGAAACTAAACAGCCACTGGCCAAAAGGATGGCCCAGCACAGAAGATCAACATCATCAGGCCAAGACTCTGCGGTCTACGCTCATCTCCAGGCCAGCAGTCACTCTTTCAAGGATGAAGATGTTCACATCCTGGACAGAGAGGAACAATGGTTTGAGAGAGGAGTAAAGGAGGCCATCTTTGTGAAAAGAAATTGTCCATCATTAAACAGGGGTGGAGGCCTCCGGGTTCAACTGTCCCCCTCTTACAATGCTGTGATTGCTAGTATCACTCAGCCCTCTGTGAGTAGTAAACAGCCATCAGTGTGCTAATGACCCATTGTTAGGCTGATGGTCCTTCTTGAGCATGTGATCAGCTGGTTTTGGTTGTCAGCAGCAAACTGGTTGATCCACTCTGAGAAGGTGCTATTTAAGAGATTGAGCTGAAAACAGCACCTCAGACTGAGGAAGTCTCTTGGATGAGAGACGAAACGTTTCTAGATTTTTTTTTGCTTTGTTTTGTTTTTTGAATGTCCAGAGGACCAGATTGAACTTTTTTGGATTTTTCTACCTGGATTATTGAGCATGCATCAGGATATCTCCAGAGATGGTTTGCTCGTCTGCACATAGACCCGGTAAAGCAGAAGAGACGGAGGATTTCTGTGCCCCCCTCCATGGGAACTGACCTGAAACATTGGGGAAATCCTCTCACTCTGTCAGAGCGAGTCCCTGTCAGCAGACCTACGTCACACCTCTCAGTTTTCACAGACGCGTCCCTGTCAGGTTGGGGAGGAACTTGCCTGTCACGAGCAGTGGGGGCGCTGTGGTCAGCTCACATAAATGTTTTGGAATGTCGCACAGTTTTGAATGTGATTCAACATTTCGCTCCCTTGCTGCAGAATCAACATGTTCTGATCCACACAGATAACAAGGTGACTGCAGCTTACATAAACCAACAGAGGGGTGTGCGCTCAGCCCAAATGTTACACATTGTGAGACAGCTGCTGTGTTGGGCACATGAATACCTGCTCTCCATGAGAGCAGTGTACATCCCCGGCATTCTGAACAGAGGAGCGGACATAATGTCCAGGGGCGGTCCGCGCCATGGGGACCTTAGCCTCCATCCCGAGCTGATTTCTCAGATCTGAAAAAATTTGGCAGAGCAGAAGTGGACTTATTTGTCACGAGGGAGAACGCCCAGTGCCAACTAGGGTTCTCACTGAGCCCACGGCACGATCCACCGTTAGGAGTGGACGTGTTTGCCCACAGCCCGTGGCCCGAAATGTTTCTTTACGCTTTTCCCCCAGTCCCTCTAATATCACGGTTTCTGAGCCGAGTTCAGGAGGAAGAACTGTCTGCCATTCTTATAGCCCCCAAGCGTGTGAGCGTCCCTTGGTTACCAATCCTGCGACATCTGTTATTGGGTCATCTGTGGAAACTGCCGTGGAGGGACGATGATGTCCTCCAGGTAGGAGGAGCGATCAGGAGCCACCCAGAAATAGGCCAGCATCTTTGGGTCTGGCCATTGAGCGGAGCCACTTAGAGAATGGACTGTACTTATATAGCGCCTTTCTATCTTATTTCAAGATACTCAAAGTGCTTTACACTACAATCTGTGTCCTCATTTACCCATTCATACAGCACTCTAATAGATCTCTACAAAGCTAATGGAACAAATCATTCTAATGAGACTAATTAGTGCTTTAGATCACATTCATACACTGATGGGACACACATCAGAGGCTATGAGGGGTTCAGTGTCTTGCCAAGGGACACTTCAGCATGTGACTGCTGGTGGATTTGAACCCCCAACTCTCACATTGGAGGATGACTGCTCTAACCACTCAGCCACAGCCGAGAAGTTGGGTCTCTCTCAAGAAGTAGTGTGCATGATCCAGGATCCACACGCTGCCTCCACCACAGCGCTGTACACATCAAAGTGGACAGTTTTTCAACACTGGTGTACGGGAAAAGGTGTAGAGGCCATCTCATGTCCATTAGCTGGCGTACCGTCCTTTCTGCAGCAGCCGATAGACAGAAATCTGGCGTTTAGCACATTTAAAACGTATGCGGCAGCCATCTCTTCCTGTCATGAAAACTTCGGTGACAGAGCAGTTTTCAATTAAATTATTGTCATTCAAAACAGCCCTGCTGTTGGCTTTGACATCTGCAAAGAGAGTGAGTGATTTATCTGCTCTCTCTGCTGCTCCGTCATGCTTCAGGGATTCAAGCTGGTGGCAGTTTCAGCTGATATGAAACCTAACCCAGCGTTTATGCCTAAAACATCACAAGCTCATTTAAATCAGGAATGATGACGTTGGAGGGTTTTCTCCCTCCTCCACATAAATCAGAAGAAGAAGCATCTTTTCATCTTCTCTGCCCTGTGTGTGCATCGGCATGTTACGTAACACACACGCACAAATGAATTTCATTGTTTTTCATGGAACTTTGTTTCAAACTCACATCTGACTGCATGCCATTACAGTGTGAGATATTTGTTATCAGTCACAAATTTGTGACTGTTGGTTTTTGTTCTAATGTCACTAATCAGTTCATGAATACTGTTACCAATCAGTTCATTTGATTACTAATCAGTTCATTTATTTTGAATCTGTTCACTGTTTTTTTCAGTCTCTCCCCTTTTTCCCGTCGAGAACTTTTCTCTTCAGGTGCCCATGTACACAGAATGCGTAAATTATGCAGCACGCGTCTGTACATGGTGCACGTAATTACGCAGCGCATATTTACGCACATGGAGGGCTGAGGGATAAAATGTTTTTTGGTGCAAGCAGTCGCTTCATACGGTGTTCGAATGGACCCAGTAAGGTGAAGACCACATCCTGCTTCGCCCTTAACCCACAAGCGACAGCCTTAAAGGGCAAAGCCTATGCGAAATAGAACGTTGGTTACGTACTGTAACCCCAGATTCTATGAGTATAGGCGTAGCCCTTTAAGCTTTGGGCCTCACTGGCTCCTGAATGGCTGAAGAAAAAGCTATTTGGGAGCCGATTACCCAATCTCAACGTAATTTATACGGACCAGGTGGGGCCCACACGACAGGTGGGCATGGACTAAATTTTTTCAGTGTGATGCTTTGCCTGACGGGATAAAACCCACAAGCGACAGCCTTAAAGGGCTACGCCTATATTCATAGAATCTGGGGTTACAATACGTAACCAAAGTTCTCAAGGTTCAGGTTTAAGGTTCAGGTTTCAGGCTCAATTATCATAAGCAATTTTAATGCTCCAGCATTGGTTGAAAGAGTGCAGGAGTGATGGTAGGAAATCAGGTGTACGTGTGATTGATTGATGTTTGTCAGCTGTGGGGGGGAAAGCGGTTTTGACAGAAAAAATAAGAATCCTGCAGCGTGAAAAGTACACATGTGATGGGAATGACTTTTAGCTACTATCAGACCAAGTTTTTGTTCAATGTCGGTGAAACTGATTATGTAATATTCATGTTTTTTGTTTGCCTAGTTTAATTAGCTGTGGAAACCGTCTTGAGTCAGGTTGATTTCAAAACATAGAACCCATTTATCTTGGGGCAGCTGTGGATGAGTGGTTAGAGTAGTTGTCCTCCAACCCAAGAGTTGGGGTTTGATTCCACCAGCAGTCACATGTCGAAGTGACCCTGGGCAAGACACTGAATGCCTCATTGCCTCCGATGTGTGTCCTATCGGTGTATGAATGTGATAAAGCAATGATTAAGCTTTGTATAGATCGACAGTACTAGAGAGCTGTATGAATGACTAAATTAGGGCACAGATTGTAGTGTAAAGTGCTTTGAGTATCTTGATTAGATAGAAAGGTGCTATATAAGTACAGTCCATTTACTATTTAACCTGGTGGTAAATTTGAGTGATAGCTGAAATGGCACTGTAAACAGCTTGGTGGAGAATTCTTAGGGGTGACATAACAGACAAACTGTTCATAAAACAACTGAGAAAGCAAAGTACAGGTCCTTCTAAAAAAATTAGCATATTGTGATAAAGGTCATTATTTTCCATAATGTAATGGTAAAAATTAAACTTTCATATATTTCAGATTCATTGCACATACAGCTCATGAAAACCCAAAATGCCTGTCCCAAAAAATTAGCATATTTCATCCCACCAATGAAAGACAAGTGTTTTTAATACAAAAACGCCAACCTTCAAAATAATCATGTTCAGTTATGCACTCAATACTTGGTCGGGAATCCTTTTGCATGAATGACTGCTTCAATGCGGCGTGGCATGGAGGCAATCAGCCTGTGGCACTGCTGAGGTGTTATGGAGGCCCAGGATGCTTCGATAGCAGCCTTAAGCTCATCCAGAGTGTTGGGTCTTGCGTCTCTCAACTTTCTCTTCACAATATCCCACAGGTTCTCTATGGGGTTCAGGGCAGGAGAGTTGGCAGGCCAATTGAGCACAGTAATACCATGGTCAGTAAACCATTTACCAGTGGTTTTGGCACTGTGAGCAGGTGCCAGGTCGTGCTGAAAAATGAACTCTTCATCTCCATAAAGCTTTTCAGCAGATGGAAGCATGAAGTGCTCCAAAATCTCCTGATAGCTAGCTGCATTGACCCTGCGCTTGATAAAAAACAGTGGACCAACACCAGCAGATGACATGATACCCCAGTGACTGTGGAAACTTGACACTGGACCTCAAGCAATGTGAATTCTGTGTCTCCTCTCTTCCTCCAGACTCTGGGACCTTCATTTCCAAAGGAAATGCAAAATTTACTGTAATCAGAGAACATAACTTTGGACCACTCAGCAACAGTCCCAGGCGAGATGCTTCTGCCGCTGTTTCTGGTTCAAAAGTGGCTTGACCTGGGGAATGCGGCACCTGTAGCCCATTTCCTGCACACGCCTGTGCACGGTGGCTCTGGATGTTTCTACTCCAGACTCAGTCCACTGCTTCCGCAGGTCCCCCAAGGTCTGGAATCGGCCCTTCTCCACAATCCTCCTCAGGGTCTGGTCACCTCTTCTCGTTGTGCAGCGTTTTCTGCCACACTTTTCCCTTCCCACAGACTTCCCACTGAGATGCCTTGATACAGCACTCTGGGAACAGCCTATTCGTTCAGCAATTTCTTTCTGTGGCTTACCCTCTTGCTTGAGGGTGTCAATGATGGCCTTCTGGACAGCAGTCAGGTCGGCAGTCTTACCCATGATTTCGGTTTTGAGTAATGAACAAGGCTGGGAGTTTTTAAAAGCCTCAGGAATCTTTTGCAGGTTTTTAGAGTTACGTTGTTGATTCAGATGGTTAGGTTAACAGCTTGTTTAGAGAACCTTTTCATGATATGCTGATTTTTTGGGACAGGCATTTTGGGTTTTCATGAGCTGTATGCCATAATCATCAGTATTAAAACAATTAAAGACCTGAAATATTCAGTTGGTGTGCAATGAATCTGAAATATATGAAAGTTTCATTTTTATCATTACATTATGGAAAATAATGACCTTTATCACAATATGCTAATTTTTTGAGAAGGACCTGTACTAATGGTCAACACAAAGGCGTCACAACAATTATTTATGAAGGGGACCTGCCCCCTCACATTTAAAAAATATTCATGTGGACCCACCTCAACATTTACCATGAAATATTATGCCCCTTTTCTATATCTCCTCTTCAGCAGGGTTCAACTCGGCTCGATACGGTTCAGCTCAGTAATAATAATAATACATTTTATTTCAGGGCACCTTTCAAAAACCCAAGGTCACCTTACAAAAACAATTAAAATCAGCAATTAATAAAAAACAGAATCAACAAATAATTCACATAAGTCACGATAAAACAACATTTAAAACAAAGTTAAAGAGAATATGCCTGTTTGAACAGGTGTGTTTTCGGTTGTGATTTAAAAAAAGGAAGAGAGTCTGCGTTCCTGATGACAGGAGGGAGGGAGTTCCAGAGCTGAGGAGCACAGCGACTGAAGGCTCTGTTCCCCATGGTGACGAGGCGGGCAGAAGGAACAATAAAATGAGTGGCAGATGAGGATCTGAGGGAACGGGAAGCAGTGGAGATGTGAAGCAGATCAAATAGGTAAGGAGGGGCAAGGTTATGGATGCACTTTAACATGAGAGTTAAAATTTTTAAATTTATTCTAGCTTCGATGGGCAACCAGTGAAGCTGCTACAGAACCGGGGTGATGTGTTCTCTGAATGGGGGACAAGTTATGACCTGAGCTGCAGAGTTCTGGAGGAGTTTGAGCTTATGGAGAGTCTTATTCAGGAGACCAAAAAGAAGTGAGTTGCAATAATCGATCCTGGAGGTGATAAGGCTATGGACAAGATGGCAGCAGCATGAGGAGTAAGAAAGGGACGAAGTCGATTGTTACATAAACGAAAGTATGAAGACCGGGTGATAGAATTAATATGAGATTGAAATGAAAGTGTATTATGAAAGTATGACAACCAGACTCTATACCTGAGGGGAAGGATAAACATGGGAGTTGTCAATATTGATGGAAAAACTCTGAGATTTGGTTAAAGTAGAGACTGTGCCAACAAGTAAAACTTTTGTTTTCTTACTGTTATCTAGCATTCTATGTTTGTCTGTCTCTCCATCCTGTCCTCTCAAACCAGCTGGACAAAGCAGATGGCCGCTTGTCCTGAGCCTGGTTCTGCTGGAGGTTTCTTCCTTTGAAAAGGAAGTTTTTCCTTTCCACTGTTGCCACTGTGCTTGCTCAGGATGGGAGACTACAACGAAGCCAAGAGTCAACTGGTCTGCTGGCCTCCGTAGATAGAGAACTTTACTAATTGGCTTGTATGTGAATGTTCCTGTAAAGTGCCATGAGGCAACTTTGTTGTGATTCGGCGCTATATAAATAAACTGAATTGAATTGAACTGAACTGAATTGAATTACTGTTGAGTTTAAGAAAATTTGAGGAAAACCATGATTTAATTTCCATAAGACAGTCCGATAGGGATGTAGGTGGAAGAGATGAATTGGGTTTTGAGGAAATGTAGAGCTGGGTGTCATCTGCGTAACAGTGAAAATTGACATTATGTTTGCAGAATATGTGGCCAAGAGGGAGCATATAAATAATAAATAAAAGGGGCCCTAATACAGAACCCTGGGTCACACCCACAGCAACAAGAAATAAACTTGAGGAATGGGTTTTAAATTGAATAAACTGAGTGCAGCCTGAAAGATATGAATTAAACCAAGCAAGTGGAGTATGACTGATGCCAATGGATGATAGTCTGTTCAGGGGGATATTATGAGAAATGGTGTCAAATACCGCACTGAGATCAAGGAGGAAGAGAATGTTGAGGAGTCCAGAATCAGCTGCCATCAATTGGTGATTCTTAATAAAGCTGTTTCAGTACTATGGTGGGGGCGGAAACCAGTCTGGAATTGTTTGTAAAAATTATGTTTATTTAGGTGTGAGTGGAGCTGAGAGGCAACAACTTTCTCAAGGATTTTTGAAATAAAAGGAAGTTTAGATATTGGGCGAAGGTTATCAAAATTATTAGGATCTGAACCAGGCTTTTTTTATAATTTGAGTGACAGAAGCTGTTTTCAGAGATGAAGGAACAATTCCAGTATTAAGGGAAGAGTGAATGATAGTGGTTATGAGAGGAACCAATGTGGGGAGACAAGCTTTAACTAACACTGTGGGAAGAGGGTCAAGCTGGTAGGTGGATGATATTGATTTATGAATAATATTTGTTACATCAGACATGGAAGGAAGGGTGAAACTTGAGAGTAAATGACAGGAGGGCAGCAGGGAAAACAGGGGGTCAGCTTCAGTGTTAGCAGCTCTTACAGGGTTAAGTATTTAGTGGATATTGGAAATTTTGTCAGTGAAAAATGACATGAGAGAGTTGCAAAAGTCAGCAGAGTACATGTGGGAGGGAAATGAGTCCGGAGGCTTAGTAATTTTGGCAAACAGTGAAAACAGAGACTTGGAGTTACCTTCATTAGAACTGATTAAGCCAGAGTAGTATGCAGATTTAGATGAGACAATACAGTCCTTATAAAACAAAATATGATTGTTATACAAACAGGATACCAAAAAAGTCGGGACACTAAACAAATTGTGAATACAAACTGAATGAAATGATGTGGCGGTGCCAACATCTAATATTTTATTCAGAATAGAACACAAATCACAGAACAAAAGTTTAAACTGAGAGAATTTATAATTTTAAGGGAAAATTCTGTTGTTTCCAAATTTCATGGCGTCAACAAATCCCCAAAAAGTTGGGACAAGTCCATTTTTACCACTGTGTGGCATCCCCCCTTCTTCTTACAACACTCAACAGACGTCTGGGGACAGAGGAGACCAGTTTCTCAAGTTTAGAAATAGGAATGCTCTCCTATTCATGTCTAATACAGGCCTCTAACTGTTCGATCGTCTTGGGCCTTTTTTGTTGCACCTTCCTCTTTATGATGCGCCAAATGTTCTCTATAGGTGAAAGATCTGGACTGCAGGCTGGCCATTTCAGTACCTGGATCCTTCTCCTACATAGCCATGATGTTGTGATTGCTGCAGAATGTGGCCTGGCATTATCGTGTTGAAAAATGCAGGGTCTTCCCTGAAAGAAATGACATGTAGATGGGAGCATATGTTGTTCTAGAACCTGAACATAGTTCTCTGCATTAATGGTGCCTTTCCAGACATGCAAGCTGCCCATGCCACAAGTGCTCATGCAACCCCATACCATCAGTGATGCAGGCTTCTGAACGGAGCGTTGATAACAACTTGGGCTATCCTTGTCCTCTCTGGTCCGGATGACATGGCGCCCCAGTGTTCCATAAAGAACTTCAAATCGTGACTCATCTGACCACAGAACAGTCTTCCATTTTGCCACACTCCATTTTAAATGACCCCTGGTCCAGTGCAAACATCTGAGCTTGTGGAGCTTGCTTAGAAATGGCTTCCTCTTTGCACTGTAGAGTTTCAGCTGGCAACGGCAGATGGCACGGTGGATTGTGTTCACTGACTATGCTTTCTGGAAGTATTCCTGAGCCCATTCTGTTATTTCCTTGACAGTGGCATTCATGTTTGAGGTGCAGTGACGTTTAAGGGCCCGGAGATCACGAGCATCCAGTAGAGTTTTACGGCCTTGACCCTTACGTATAGCGATTGTTCCAGATTCTCTGAATCTTTTGATGATGCTATGCACGGTTGATGATGATAACTTAAAAGTCTTTGCTATTTTACTCTGGGTAACACCATTCTGGTATTGTTGCACTATCTTTCTGCGCAACAATGGTGAAATTGGTGATCCTCTTACCATCTTGGCTTCTGAGAGACACTGACACTCTGAGCTCTTTTTTTACCCAGTCATGTTGTCAATTGACCTAATTAGTGTTAATTTGTGTTCCAGCTGTTTGTTATATGCTCAATTTCCTTTTTCCAGTCACTTATTGCTACTTGTCCCAACTTTTTTTGGGATTTGTTGACACTGTGAAATTTTGAATGAACATATTTTTCCTTTAAAATGTTGCATTTACTCAGATTAAACTTTTGATCTGTCATCTATGTTATATTACGAATAAAATATTGACATTTGCCATCTCCACATCATTGCATTCAGTTTTTATTCACAATTTGTTTAGTGTCCCAACTTTTTTGGAATCTGGTTTGTACATTTCTTTGTGTATAGTGAGTCCAGTTTTTTTGAACAGGTGTTCCAGTTGGTATCCCTTGGCTTTGAGAAGATGCAGGTTGAAGGTAAACCATGGTGCTGAGCGAAAAAATGTAACAGATCTTTGTTTGAGTGGAGCAAATGTGTTAAGAAGGTTTTGGAGGTTGACATTATAGTGGGAAGTGAGTTCATCAGGGGTTGAAGAGCAGTGAATAGACGGAAAGTCATATATAGCAGATGAGAAAATGTCAGGATCAATATCATAAATTTTCCTAAATGTAATGTCACGAGGAGTACAGGTTTTCAAAGCAATTATATTTACATCAAAAGAAATAAGTATATGATCAGAAGTGGGAAACAGATTGGCTTTGCTGTGAGTAGGGGTGACACCAGAACAACAAACCAAATCCAGAATATGACCTTTAGAATGAGTAGGGAATTTGATGTATTGCTGGAGACCAAAACTATCCAGACAGGAAGTCAATTCTCTGGTGAGAAGATTATTGTCATTGTCCATGTGAATATTAAAGTCACCAACAATAATCATATTGGGAGAGAGAACAGAAAGATGAGTGAGAAGAGTAGCAAAGTCATACAAAAAATCCTTATTTGGCTTCGGTGGTCGATAAACAGTACATAAAATAGTAGGAGTAGATCCAGTGTATTCAACTGAGTGGAAGAGGGGGGCAGAGACAGGGAGGACTTTCCAGTGCTTCCGATGAATTATGGTAAATGGACTGTACTTATTTAGCGCCTTTCTATCTTATTGAGACACTCAAAGCGCTTTACACTACAATCTGTGCCCTCATTTACCCATTCATACAGCACTCTACTAGATCTCTACAAAGCTCATTGAACAAATCATTTTAAAGAGACTAATCAGTGATTTATCACATTCATACACCGATGGGACACACATCGGAGGCAACAAGGGGTTTAGTGTCTTGCCCAGGGTCACTTCGGCATGTGACTGCTGTGGGGTTCGAACCCCCAACTATTGCATTGGAGGACGACTGCTCTAACCACTCAGCCACAGCCGCCCTATCGCGAGACCTCCACCCCTCCCCGAGTTGCGGGGGTGACAAATGTAAACAAATTCAGGTGGGGTTGACTTGTTGAGAGAAACAAAGTCATAGGGATGTTGCTATGTTTCAGTCAAGTAAAGAAAGTCCAACTTATGGTCAAGAAGGAGATCTTGGATGAGATGTCCCTTTCCAGTGAGAGAGCGGACGTTTAAAAGACCGAAGTTTATGTTGGAATTGTGATGCTTGACGATAGTGTTAGCCGACTAGCCAGGTGGGCTAACACATCGCGGTTGACAGCCCGGTCAGAATTACGGGGAGGACGACGAGTTCTGGACCAGAAGGATTCTATGGAGTCAGTGTCATTGGTATTGAAGTTTTGCCGGGACCCTCGGTGGATGTACTTTCGGTGGGGATTAAAAGCAATGTCCAGATGGAGGTGAAGCGCCACAGGTGAAGGGACAGCCAGGTGGAAGCGGAGTCCCAGAAGCTCTGTAGCAATGTACTGAAGCAGAGCAGTCACCGGGTGGTGGACGATGGATAAAACAGCCCAGGTGAGGACATACCACACACACACACATCCTGTGGATCCACATCATAATCTGTCCGTTGTCAAACAGCGCAGAAACTTTTTACAAACTTTACAAAAATCACAAAAATAAAAGCCAGTGAGCAGCGGCAGCCAGATACGCCAGCATTCACTCAACTGGAAATTCAGCTGTACATATGCTGTACAGCTCGGTACATGTTGCTTTTCCATATGCAATTTAGTATTGGTTCTGTAGGAGTGTCCAGAATTCAACTCTCTTTAGAATAAAGTTGAACTAAAGACTGTATATCTTCTTTAAACATGTTTGAGAGAAATATTACTGAGAGATCCAACAAATTTGTGTTTTTTGTGAATTTTCATTTGAGTTAACTTTAATTAACATATTATTTATTAAACTCATTAAAGTGAAAACAGGATTTCATGATAAAGCCGGCACCGTTTATTTATTTTTATTCTATACTGATAAAAAAACAAACATTTTATACATAAAATGTTTTTAAAAATAATTTCCACCATCCATCCCAGACCCGTCCCGGACTGCCACGGCTCAGAGTCCGGCCTTTATGGGTCCACAAGGCCGGGCCCTGACCCCAGCCTCTCGCGCTTCAACGGGTCGGCAGCTCGTATTATCCTTTGTAGTGACTAGCTCATTGTGAATTTTGTTGTCTGTCACCAAACACAAAAAAATGCCTGGACTTCAACATTAGACCACTGTGTTGTCATTATTGTTTTTAAAATCTTAAAAATAGGTCCAACCACTGCTCTGAGTTCCGAGTAATTGCAATTGGCGGATCAATTGCTTTGAAAAGTTTCTCAAAGACCCAGTGACTCAGCCCCCTGACCAATTATTGACTGACAATATTCTGATGTCACGTTTTGATGCTGGTCCAGTTCGCTTGGTACCCCAGAGAAACGGGTCCTGAAAACGTAGTCGGTTCCCAGAACAATTGCTAGTGGAAAAAGCCTCAGAGCCGTACCGAGCCCAGTCGAACCGTGCTAAAGAGGAGCTATGGAAAAGGGGCTTTAGTTCACTTAGCGTTGTTTTGATTTATTTGTGAACAAATCCATTCCACTTGATTAATAGGAGAATACTCAAACCATTAAAAGTTCACTCCAAGTGTTTCTGGTTACTTACAACAACAACACACCACATGCAGTGTCTCCCCAAGGTCACTTGACTTGATTGTGCCATGCTCTCTTTGTTATTGAATCAAGTGTTTACTTATGTAGATAAACATAGATGTTTAAAAACATGTAAAAAAAAAAAAACAGAATACAGGAAATGACATCTACTTTATTAAAAATTTTCTGGAGGAGGCCCTCCAGACCCCATCAACAATGTGTCCCCACCACATTACAAATGCTTCTGACGCCAATGGGTCCACGACATGTAAAAACCAGGTATAATGTCATCTTGCAGAGATGGAGTCAGACTAAGACAGATAGCTGCTGGCATGCAAATCAAATTGTGAAATGTGTTGGCATATAAAAAAGATTTGAATCCAACCAAGGCACAAACATTAAATGGTAAATGGACTGTACTTATAGAGCGCCTTTCTCTTTTTTTTTTTTCTTTTTTTTTATGGCCTCCCTTCTCCCCTTACAGCCATCCTCTCCACACCATTATTATGAAATATTTATTCTAGTGACTATCTAGTGTAGTTTTTTTTTATTTTTTTTTTATAGGATAGAAAGAAAGAAAAGACAAAGTAAGACTCCAAAATATAAGAAATATACACAAAGAGAGCACATGGCAAAACACCCGGCCACTGTCTGTTCACCTGCAAAGAACATGACAAAACACAGCAACAAAATACATGTGTATAAAGAACTTAAAATATTCATGGCTTTGCAGTAAGTTTCCATAAATATATATGCCCATACCTACGCTGTAGTATGAACAGATGCTGAGATATATTCATACATTAAACGGGTTCTTCATTTTTCTGAACTGTGTAACATGCGTGCATTGAATTTAACAGAAATGTAACGAGAGACGTTATTTATCTTTGACCCATCAAAATGAATGCGGTCATTTATTTACAGAATCAAAGTTTAACATCAAACATTTACATTAATTTGGCAAAATATGAAAATAACAACAGCATAATTAATCAATCAGGAAAACCATACGGCCATGGTTTTCCGTTGC
>NC_056517.1:15647916-15649473 GCF_014905685.2 Nematolebias whitei
TGTTATTGTCTGGGTGTTTTACTGTTTTTGATAATGGGTGTGGTTTAATTCTATTTTCACAAGCACAAGTATGGGCATCTTAAGGTTTGTCACATGGAATATTAATGGAGCCGGTAGCCAACATAAAAAAATAGAATCTTTAACCAGATTAAAAGATTAAAGGCAGATGTTGTATTACTCCAAGAAATTCATAAATTTCCATCAACTGTGGATGAACTAAAATCTCCTGAGTTTCCTGATGTATTCTCAGCCTGCTATAACTCAAGACAGAGAGGAGTAGCAATATTAATACATAAAAATGCGAACTTCACAATATTAGACACAGTTATAGACCCGCAAGGTAGATATATAATATTAAAATTATCCATACTCAGTCAAAAATATTGTATTGTTAGCTTATATGGGCCAAATGTGGACAATGCCGCTTTTTTTCATGATCTCTTTTCTACTCTATCAAATCACATGGATTGCTCGTTGGTACTGGGAGGTGATCTTAACTTTGGTCTAGATAACAAAATAGACTGGCTGAATGCAGTAGGAGCTCAACGCAGTTGGCAATCCATTAATGTAGTTAAACAGTACATGAGTGATTATGGACTCTGCGATGCATGGCTGTCTCTTCACCCTAATAGTAAAGAGTATTCTTTCTTTTCACATGTGCATCACTCTTACTCTCGTTTGGATTATTTTATAATCACCAACTCATTGCTGACCAACATTTCAGACACTAAGATACACCCTATTGCTGTCAGGGATCATGCACCAGTTACTTTAAATTTAGATAATAAGAAAGAAATCCCCAAAAGTATAAACTGGAGATTAAATACCTCACTGCTTATGGACGAAGAATTTATACAATACTTTAAAAATGAATGGACATCGTATTTAGAGTTTAACGACTTGCCAGGAACATCAGCATGTACACTCTGGGAGGCTGGGCAAACAGTTATGAGAGGGAAAATAATATCCTACTCAACAAACAAAAAGAAAAAAGAAAATAAACGTATTGAGGAATTAGAGAAATCTATCAAATTATTACAAATTGTTGTAAAATAAAACTTGTTTGGCTTGTGTTTGATTATGTTTAATCTGTTCCTGTTTTCCACTGCGTGACATGGTGAGTCACACATCTTATATTGCTCAAGGTCCAACCCAAGATTGGCCAGAACCAGAAGTTGCAAAAAAGAACAGCAAACTCGTGGTGTGTGTGTGTGATAAAGGAACCTTCCTGCTGAGACTATAAAATCATGCAGCACTTCATGCAGCACTTCCTCTTCAAGCAGACATTGCAGAGCGAAGGCAGACTTCTGATCTTCCTTACAGGTCGTATTCAATGATTAAATGCTAAGATAAGAACTGCATTTACTAATCCACTGTTTTGCTTGTGAACCTGTGACTCCTTTGACTTTTGATTATTATACTCATTAAACCTTATCAAACTTTGAGGTGCGTCTATTGTATTTTTCAGTACGTGTTCCTGACTCCTTCACAGGGAAATGAGAAAACGAATTCGGGCGGACGAGAACAACACATCAAACTGAGACTTATCGCTTGCAA
>NC_056517.1:15649573-15653463 GCF_014905685.2 Nematolebias whitei
TGCTGCATGAAGTGCTGCATGATTTTATAGTCTCAGCAGGAAGGTTCTTTTATCACACACACACACACCACGAGTTTGCTGTTCTTTTTTGCAACTTCTAGTTCTGGCCAATCTTGGGTTGGACCTTGAGCAATATAAGATGTGTGACTCACCATGTCACGCAGTGGAAAACAGGAACAGATTAAACATAATCAAACACAAGCCAAACAAGTTTTATTTTATAACAATTCCCCCTTTCGACCTCATCTGACTGAGGTCGATAACAGTTGGCTACGTTCTATTTGCGCCGACGTGGGGTCATCTGGAAATCTGACACATCATATCCCCTGCGCATTAGGAGCTGACGTGTAATTTCCGGGTCACGCTACTCTAAAGTGGAAGTGATGAGGCGCACAGACAAGGATCTCAAGTAAGGAATGCAACAGCATCCACATGTGATCAAGATGGCCGCAAATACTGCAATAGACATTAACATGGAGACAATCATTTGCTTCCAGGGGCCAAACACACTTTGGAGCCAATCATCAAACGGGTTATGTATACCAGAGTGAGATTTCATCTCATCAGACAACGTTCTCAAACATTCAAGTGCACGGGTCACTTTTCCATCAGGGGCAGTGTTATTAGGAATGAAACTACAACACAGGTCACCAAACATGCTACACACACCTCCTTTCTCTGCTAACAGCATATCAAGAGCCATTCTGTTCTGCACAGCCATCAGTGAAGTGGGGGCGAGTTGTTCAGCTAGGCCTTCAACCGCGTCTCTGGTAAGATTAGACAGCCGCATGACATTGTAATGTATGTAATTTATTCGGTCAACATTTTTGCTTGGTGTAATTGGGAAATATGCTGAAACAACAGGTATGTTTTCAAAACCTGCTGCAATCTGATCTGCTAATTTATACTCATCAGGAACTCCCCGAGGGATTCCGATGGCGTCAATGTATGTTGTTGAGCCCACAGTAGGATCGAAGTTGTGTGTCGAGCGTCTCTTTCTACTGTGTTGGTTGGAGGTCTCATTTAGGACTTCCAACCGAGGGCCAATCAGCGTTAAGGAAGCAGTTAAGCGTACTAATGCACACAATCCCACTGAATCCTGAGGGATATGGGTGAGTAGACGTCTTCCACCACAGTAATAATATAGGTCAGCGCGAGCCACCCTACCCACACGGGAGTTGTCAGAGCCATTTTGTTGTGTGATGTTACACCAATCTGCCTGAATTTGTCCCAAAGAGATTTTCTTGTTTGCGGTTGAGGCGTAATTAAAACAATAATAGTCAAATCGTTCTGCAGGAGTGAACGAGCCTAATTTAGTGGTGTTAAAAATAGGTGGGAATATTTGGTCTAATGTGGTGCAATTTTTAGTCTGGCGTCTCCTAGTCAAACTTATCATACAATGAAAACCCCATTCGTCCTCTGGATGTAATGGAGCTGGCTGGGTGTACAAGTTTGGTCGAGCTGCAGCACAAGCTACACATTCGGATAAAGAGGCCTGTCTTGCAGCCTCAGCGAGCCAGGCTAACCAAATGTTAGAGTCAGCATAGCCAGTAGACATAGCAATCACATCCACAGGGGTTAAGCTGGTATAGTCAACACTTTCAATTCGCATGGACATAGGGAGCGAGGACTGCTGGGGCGGAGCAGGAGTAGAGTGCTGGACGGGCGAATCTGTAAGAGCAAGTTGTAACACCCGGAAAGGGTCACTGTTGGTGATGTCTGTGGCTACGAGCACATAAATGGGTTCCGTCACCAAGGTGTAGGTCATACCGCTCTTTTGTCTGTGTACTTTATTCCAAGTATTAACATACTTAAAAGACAACAACAAGTCCCTACTATTTTTTGCCAAAATGGCATGTGTCCTCCACCAGTGTATGTAATTAGTGTGATATCCGGACATATCAGGTTTCCATGATCCAGAATACAACGTGACGGAGCTCCACTGGGAGCACCACGAACATCGGGATGGATTGACACATGGACAAATGTAAAAGGCTGCACTCGTGATACGATAATCTTTGCAATCAAACATATCACAGATTGGCAGGCGTAGGGTAGTGGTGGTGTTCTTGGGATACTCTATTTTCAACACCGGACGATTATACGCATCTTTCATGACTGAGAGTGGTGTGACACTCCTTCGCACCCTGCCCGTTGCTCCAGGCTGCTCACACCTTGGTAAACCAGGAATGATGCAGAAATATTCAAGAGAGAAAATGAGTGACAGCACGATGGTTGATAAAACACCAACTCCTACCACCACAGGTTTTGGTGGCCACCACATATTGATAATGTTATCCTAGTACTGCACACAATGGGTAAAATGGTACACACAGCAGTTCCTCACCAGTCAGCCAGGCAAGCGGTACCTTTAACACAAAATAAACACAAGATAACACTCTGTTAATATTTTTTACGTTATCTGAAATTATATGAAATACTTTTAAAATCACAAGGCTGAGTATACTTATCACTTTCAAGCTGAGTAAATAAGTGGATGCGCTCTAAATCAAAACTGCAATAAAAAGATAACAGAAAAAATGGTTAGTACACAGTAATACAATGTTATTACAATCACACGTACTCAGGGGCATTCCCCTGGGGTGCTCAGAGACCGATCCTCCTATGTCTCTGAGTTTTCTTCGTGGAGTGTGAGACTCTAAGATGTCGTGTTTTTGTCTTTTCTAGGTGTCTGTACTATGTGTGGCTGTTCCAGCACCCGGTGACCCACTCAAACAAAGTCCTTCAGGGTCCGCTCGCAACTACACCAGGCTGCTTTGGTCTACCTTGACATGAATGTCCAGATTTGCGACTTTAGATGGTTTCTGCCAGCTCTCTCGCTTTTCCTGGCTCCGAGGCTGGTGCACACTGGCTCCAATGATACCAGACGTCCCCCTTTCCTCTGAGGCGGACAGCGTGGGACGTTCTCTCTGTCACCTGATAGGGGCCCGTCCACCTGGGCTCCTGCCACTTCCTTTTAATGACCCTCAGCAAGACCCACTCCGCGGTGGGGAGACCAGGTTCCTCTGGTCTCTCTGTTAGGCTCTGTTTGTGGTGTACCTGCTGAGTAAAGTTAGACACTAATGCTTTTAATTCTTCAAAGTATACCTTGTGGTCCATCTTACGGTCCTCCTCACTGGTCAGTGAGCATGCGGTTGGTCCAGGAAAAGGTCGACCTGTAGTTAACTCATATGGAGAGAAGCCAGTTCCATTATTAACAGAAGTTCTCACTGTCATTAATGCAATTGGTAATGCATCCACCCAGTTCAATTTAGTCTGTGCACAGATTTTGCTTAGTTTTTGTTTTATGTTTTGGTTCATCCTTTCAACCTTCCCCTGAGACTGGGGATGGTACACGGTCCCAAAAGCATGTTTTAGGCCTAACATTTTTTCCACAGCCTGCAGGTCTGCGTTTTTGAAATGAGTTCCATTGTCTGATCTGATTTTTTCAGGGAATCCGTGTCTTGGGATGTAATGGTTAATTAAGAACTTCACCACTGTTTTGCTGTCTTCTCTTCTCGCAGGTATGGCTTCTGGCCATCCTGTGAGTGCGTCAACACACATCAGTACATATCTGTACCCTTTAACAGGTTCCAACATGTCAGTGTAATCTAAAATCACCTCCTGTCCTGGTCTGTGCAGGAGGGGAAAAGTACCTTGTTCAGTTTTTACTGTTGGTCGAATGTTGTATTGTAAACAGACATTACAGGTGTCAACGTATGCAGTTACCATATCTTTTAGATGAGGGTGCCACCATTGTTGAAGATTCCTTAGCATTTGTCTGCCTCCCACGTGTGCTAACCCATGTGCTTCCTGGAGCACAGCCTGCTTCAAAGTCATTGGCAAGACCCACTTCTGATTAGGCCCTGTCCACAATTCAGTTTCTCCCT
>NC_056517.1:15653563-15693872 GCF_014905685.2 Nematolebias whitei
TTCTGAGATCTTTACAATGACATCCTTAAAGCAAAGACGCATGAGCAACATCCTATCAGAACCGAATTTATTGTTCCTGCATGAAGGAATAAACATGGCAGATGGTATGCAAACAACACAAGCACATGATTGTGTGCAAAAAGTGTACATGGAGGAACGCATTAGACCTGATTTACAGACTGAACTCATACCACATTCAAATGTACTTTACACAGATGGTTGCTGCTTCAGGTGTGAGGATGGGTCTTTGAGATCAGGATTTGCTGTGGTACAGCAGAATGGTGTTGAGTACGAGGTACTGAGCTCAGGGCAGCTAGAAGGTCATCAGTCAGCTCAAAAAGCTGAAATTCAGGCAGTCGTTGAGGCTTTGAAATTGAGCAAAGGAAAAGAGGTTACAGTGTACACAGACTCAGCATATGCGTATGGTGTAATTCATGTACAATTACCACAGTGGAAAAGAGCAGGTTTTCGAACAGCAGGTAATAAACCAATTAAACATGAGGAACTCATTAAGGATTTAGCTGACAGTTTGATGTGGCCAGCAAAAGTGGCGGTTGTGAAGTGCAAAGGTCATGATGTTACACAATCAGACACAGCGGAAGGAAACAGGCAAGCTGACAGAGCAGCCAAGATAGCTGCTGGCTATTTGCCAAGAGTCCAGATGGTGACACTGGAAGAGGAATGTCAGAAAGTGAATCAGTGGGATGAGAAAACTGTAGCAGAGGCTCAAGCCACAGCCTCCCCAGAGGAAAGGACATTATGGTTTAACAGAGGAGGTCAGAAAATAGGTGAGTTTAAAGTATGGGTAGGACCGAATCAGAAGTGGATCTTGCCTATGACTTTAAAACAGGCAGTGTTTCCGGAAGCACATGGATTAGCACACGTGGGATGCAGACAAATGTTAAGAAATCTTCGACAATGGTCACACCCGCATCTGAAAGATATGGTAACAGCATATGTTGACACCTGTACTGTTTGTTTAAAGTACAACATTCGGCCTACAGTAAAACCTGAACGAGGTTATTTTCCTCTCCTGCACCGACCGGGACAGGAGGTGATTCTAGATTACACTGATATGTTGGAACCTGTTAAAGGGTTCAGATATGTATTGATGTGTGTTGACGCATTTACAGGGTGGCCAGAAGCCATACCTGCAAGAAGAGAAGACAGCAAAACAGTGGTGAAGTTTCTGATTAACCATTACATCCCCAGACACGGTTTCCCAACAAAAATAAGATCAGACAATGGCACACATTTTAAAAACACAGATCTGCAGGCTGTGGAAAAAATGTTAGGCCTAAAACATGCTTTTGGAACCGTGTACCACCCTCAATCTCAAGGGAAGGTAGAAAGGATGAACCAGAACATAAAACAAAAATTTGGCAAAATCTGTGCACAGACTAAATTGAACTGGGTTGATGCATTACCAATTGCCCTAATGAGCGTGAGAACTTCTGTTAATAATGGAACTGGCTTTTCTCCCTATGAGTTAACTACAGGAAGACCCTTTCCAGGACCAACTGTATGCTTACTGACCAGTGAGGAGGACCATAAAATGGACCATAAGGTATACTTTGATGAGTTAAAAGCATTAGTGTCTAACTTTACTCAGCAGGTTCACCACAAACAGAGCCTAACAGAAAGACCAGAGGAACCTGGTCTCCCCACCGTGGAGTGGGTCTTGCTGAGGGTCATTAAAAGGAAGTGGCAGGAGCCCAGGTGGACGGGCCCTTATCAGGTTACAGAGAGAACGTCCCACGCAGTCCGCCTCAGAGGAAAGGGGGACGTTTGGTACCACTGGAGCCAGTGTGCGCCTGCCTCAGAGCCAGGAAGAGCGAGAGAGATGGCAGAAACCATCTAATGTCGTAAAACTGGACATTCATGTCTTGTAGACCGAAGCAGCCTGGTAAAGTTGCGTGCGGGCCCTGAAGGACTTTGTTTGAGTAGGGTCACTGGGTGCTGGAATATCCACATTTAGTACAGACACCTAGATACGACAAAAACACGACATCTTAGAGTCTCACACTTCATGAAGAAAACTCAGAGACATAGGAGGATCGGTCTCTGAGCACCCCAGGGTATGCCCTGAGTACTTGTGATTGTAACAATATTGTATGACATGTGTACTAACCATTTTTCTCTTATCTTTTAATTGCAGTCTTGATTTAGAGCGCATCCATTTATTTACTTAGCTTGAAAGTATTAAGTATATTCAGTTTGTAACGTTAAAAAGAAATACCTATAATCAATTATAAGCAGTATATTAACAGAGTGTTATTTTGTATTCATTTTGTGTTAAAGGAACGGCTTGACTGGCTGTCTGCTGTGGAGGTCGCTGTGTGAGACATCTTCATTAATTGAGTACAGTTTCAGTTTACAAGATCAAAATGCGGTGGTCATCAAAGTACGTTATGATAGGGATAGGTGCTTTGTCATCCATAGTGTTGTCACTCATTTTCTCTTTTGAATATTTCTGCATCATTCCCGGTTTACCAGAGTGTGAGCAGACTGGTGAAACAGGCAGGGTGAGAAGGAGTGTGACACCACACACAGTCATGAAAGATGCGTATGGCCTTCCGGTGCTGAAAGTAGAGTGTCCCAAAGACACCCCACTACCCTAAGCCTGCCAATCTGTGACATGTTTTATTGTACGGATTACCGTATTGCGAATGCAGCCTTTTATATTTGTCCATGTCCCAATCCATCCAAATGTTTCTGGTGTCCTGAGTGGAATTATGTCACGTTGTATTCGGGATCATGGAAACCTGATATGTCTGGACATCTGACTAATTACAGAGATTGGTGGAGGGCACATGCCACCTTGGCAAAAAATAACAGACACTTGTTATTGTCCTTTGAGTATGTTCGAACTTGGAATAAGTTAACCAGCACAAAGCGTGAGATGATCTACACCTTGGTGACGGAACCCATTTATGTGCTTGTAGCCGCGGATGTCACTGGCAAGGACCCTTTCCGGGTGTTACAACTTGCTCTTACAGAGTTGCCAGCCCAAGACCCAACTCCTCCTCCGACCCAGGAGTCATCGCTCCCAATGCCTATGCGAATTGATAGTGTTGACTATACCAGCTTAACCCCTGTGGATGTGATTGCTATGTCCACTGGCTATACTGACTCTAACATTTGGTTAGCTTGGCTCGCTGAGGCTGCTAGACAGGATTCTTTGTCTGAATGTGTAGCTTGTGCTGCAGCTCGACCAAATTTGTACACCCAGCCAGCTCCATTACACCTAGAGGACGCTTGGGGATTTCATTGCATGTTAAGTTTGACTATGAGAAAATATACTAAGAATTGCACTACATTAGCTCAGCTATTCCCAATTATTTCTAATATAACCAAATTAGGCTCGTTTGCTCCGGTAGAACGATTTGACTATTACTGTTTTAATTACACCTCAACTGCAAATAAAAGAGTTGCCTTAGGACAAATTCAGAATGAATGGTGTAATATCACGCAACAAAATGTCTCTGACAACACCCGTGTGGGTAAGGTGGCTCGCGCTGACCTGTATTATTATTGTGGTGGTAGACGTTTACTAACACATATCCCTCAGGATTCTGTGGGATTGTGTGCATTGGTACGCTTAGCTGCATCGTTAACCTTGATTGGCCCTCGTTTGGAAGTTTTAAATGACACCTCCATCTCTCCCATTAGGAAGAGACGTTCAACTCATAATTTTGACCCCACTGTGGGCTCTACTACTTATATTGATGCCATAGGAATCCCTAGGGGAGTTCCTGATGAGCACAAATTAGTAGATCAGATTGCGACAGGTTTTGAAAATTTACCTGTTGTTTCAGCATATTTCCCAATTACACCAAATAAAAATGTTGACCGAATAAATTACATACATTACAATGTCATGCGTCTGTCCAACCTTACCAGAGACGCTGTTGAGGGCTTAGCGGAGCAACTAGCTCCGACTTCTCTGATGGCTGTGCAAAACAGAATGGCGCTTGATATGCTTTTAGCTGAGAAAGGAGGTGTGTGTAGCATGTTTGGTGACTTGTGTTGTAGTTTTATTCCTAATAACACTGCCCCTGATGGAAAAGTGACCCGTGCACTTGAAGGTTTGAGAACGTTGTCTAATGAGATGAAATCTCACTCTGGTGTAGATAATCCTCTTGATGAATGGCTCTTCAAAGTGTTTGGCCCCTGGAAGCAGATGATTGTGTCCATGTTAATGTCCATTGCAGTATTTGCAGCTATTTTAATCACATGTGGATGTTGTTGTATTCCCTGTCTGTGATCTCTGTCAGTACGTCTTATCACTTCCACTTTAGAGAAGCGTGACCCTGAGATAGCTCGTCAGCTCCTAATGCGCAGAGGATATGAACTTTCTGATTTTGAGATTCAACCACTTCGGCGCAGAGAAGCATATTCTTCCACTTAATGTCGACCTCTTTTTATGAGGTCGAAAGGGGGAATTGTTGTGGAATAATATTTTGTTCCTTTTGAATCTGACTCCCATTTCTTATTTTATTTTGAAATTGACCCACTTCCTGTTTTACTTTGAAGAGGCTCCCCCCAGATTGATTCCATTTCCTGTTTATATAATGTAACACGATGTAAACCACTTCTGATTGGATTGGATACTGACCAATTAGAACGCAGACAGACTCAAAGCGCGCTGAAAAGTTAGTTTTTCTGTGTGAAGGAACGCCCTGTTTTTCTGAGACAAAGGGAGTGCAGGTTTCTGCTAAAAAAAAACGGTGTGTGAGAGAGGGGGAGAAGTGAAGAGTCCTCTCTCGTGTGTGTGAGAAGAGAGACGCAGCCAGCCAGCCAGCCAGCCAGCAGTTTGGAACAGAAAGACAATGCAGGTTGTATTGTAAAGATTAAGGGATGCATCCAGATTTTAATATGTTAAAATAACGACTGCATTTAACTAACCCACTGTTTATACTTGTGAATCTGTGACAACTTTATTATTTCTGTGTTACTTTACTTATTAAATATTCATAAACTTGAAAGTGCGTGTGTAGTATCTGATGTGCAATGATTTGACTTCCTGCAGGATTGAAAAGGTATCAGAGCTCGGGTGGAGAAAATAAGATATACACAACAATTCAAATCAATGAAATGACAGTTTCTGTCCCATAAGGTCCTTAAGGTCAGGACTTGACCTCAGGCCTAGTTCACTACATCTGTAAAAATCCTTCGAGCTGCACAGCATCCGACACCAGAGGAAATAATCATCCAAAAAAGCGATTTATATCCAGAAAAAAAGAGGAATTAAAGTTTTCAAAAGTAATATCTCAGAATGAAAGTAACAGAGCTACTCCAACATGCAGCCACCTTGAGCGACGCAATTCTAGAAAGGCCCCTGGACTGGGATTTGAACCGGCAACATTCTCTCTGAAAGGCAGCGGATATACCAGTTGTGCCATCGTGCTGCCCACTTTTGCTTAATACACTTACTTTAAGTACATTTTATATGAGAAATTTACTTTTGATACTTAAGTACATTAAATGCCTGATCCTTTAAGACTTTTAATAAGTAATAGTTTGAAAGGAGACTTTGACTTTTACCAAAGTAATTTATGGTAAGATACTTGTACTTTCACTAAAGTATCACTTTGAGGTACTTTATACAACACTGATTGTTTTCTGGGTTTTTTTGGGGTTTTTTTTTACATTTTTGCAGTTGGTTTTCATTTTAAAATTTACTCAGATTGTTTCTATAATTTTTTATCTTCACTTGTTTTTCCCTAGACTTCCCTGTCTTTTCCAAGACCCAGTATTTTATTCATCTTTTTTTTTTGTCTTAGTGTGGAAATGGTAACATGTCTGTAGTTTTTATTCTTTAACCTTGAATTTATTTTCATTCAGTGCAACACCAGTGGTTCACATAAATAAATAAATAAAAATACCCCCTTCTTCTCATTTATCTCCACACCTGTCTGTATTCTTTATTTTAGATTTATTTTGTGTGTGTGTGTGTGTGTGTGTGCGTGTGTGTGTGTGTGTGTGTGTGTGTGAGTGGCTCTTGTTATTGAATTCTATCGACATAGACCACAAAGCCTATCAATATTTCCAGCTGAAGAATTAAATCAATCGACAACACCCCTCCACCAGTGGTTAAAAATGAGAGCTCCATTGTCTTTTATTAAAAAGCCAGTAGCTAGTATTCACCCAGCCATTTCCTTGTGTTCTGTTTTAGACTGTGTTCACTAATGGCTGGCCCCTGGCCCACCTCTATATACTCAATCGATATGATACCTCATGCACTCAGAAACAAGTGGGAAATCTGCAGTAGCCATCAATGTGACGTCCAAAGAGCAAGCTTGCTTTTCCAGTAGGACTGGAGAAACTTTGGTCCCCTGCCAATTGAACTTCGTTTGATTATGAAAAAACAACTCACATTTTTAAAAACCTCTGCTTTCCAGACACTGACTTGTACACTGCCAAATGTTTAATATAGATTGGATATTTCTCATTCTCAGTTAATCAAAAGTTGTTTTTTAAGAAAACTACTGTAATCTTGTTTTTAAAATAAGCTATTTTGTTTTTGTATGTGCTGTTACTTATTTAATAAGCTAAAGGAAAGTTACAAAAAAATGGATATGCTTGTATAAACATAAATTATTGTGGATGGCACAGTCTTTAAACAAATTTGAGAAAAAGCCAAAGCATCGGTCACATAATGAGCCCCACAGTTGGTCTGTGTGAATTTTAAGCCTCATTAAAAACATGTAAGGCCTTTTCTGTGCCTCACCTCTATGGACAGATGGTTTAGTCCCCTGATTAAAGTGCTGTTTAGCTAATTATCAGGGTGGTTCACATGTCTACACCACCTGATCATTGTGAAACCCATGCACTTACACACACCCTTTTACTTTATGTGGATCCCTGAGGAGGAAAAGGCCAGAGCTGCTGCGCTGCTGGTGAAAATCAGCATGATACCACAGGGAGCTGCCTATTCTCTGGAGGCATATTAGAGGACCTTCAGGGACCTTTGGAGAATCAGGCAATCAGGGTGCACCTGGTGATGAGCTGCTGAGGTCACGTGAGAGTTGTGCTGCGTAAGTAACATGGCAGGATACTGCTAATCAAAAACGATTCAACTCAGGTAAAACAAGCCAATATATTACAATCAAGCATACTAAATATTGTTAATAATAACCTCTACATATTGTTTCAATAAACCAAACTGGACGAGGAAACCTTGGACAGTCTGGAGAGTTACGTGGACGAGTGTTTTGACAACATCGTGATGGGTAAACCACAAAAAAACACCGCATCCACGGCCACACCAACTCCTAAACGCAGAGTCAACCAGAATGTTCACCTCTCCAGAGAAAAGCTTCACTGATGTCCTGGGCTCTATAGACAAAAAGCTAACCAGCTTAGATGCCCGGCTGGCCCTGGTGGAGGTTCTCCACAAGGAGTTCCAAGCACTAAGGGAGTCTCTGGAGTTCAGCCAAGCTCAGGTGGTGTCGCTCGCTGCAGAGAACCAAACTCTGAGGGGTAACGTTAAAGAACTCACCGAGAAGATGTCGCAGCTGTCTGGAGAAAACAGGAAAATGAAGGACTACATCCTGGATATTCAAGCTCGGAGCATGCGGGACAATCTTGTCTTCTCTGGGATCCCAGAACGAGCAGAGGAGGACGCTGAAGTTACGATCCGTGAGTTTATCCAACATCAGCTGAAACTCCCAAGTGAGATGGTAAAAAACATCACATTCCATCGCGTTCACCGGCTCGGAGGTAAGAAGCCCGATAACAAGCGACCTCGGCCAATTATAGATTTGAACATTATAAACAAAAAGAGCAGGTCAGAGGTCGGGGCAGAGAGCTGCGTGGGACGGACTTCAGTGTGAACGATCAATTTCCAAAAGAGATCCTCGATCGAGGGCGAGTTTTGTTTCCAATCAGGAAGAAATACATGTCTGAGGGCGCCACAGCTATGGTGGCTGTAGATAAACTGTATATTAATGGTCAGTTGTTCAGGGAACGGGACATCACTCCGTGGCTTTATTAAAAGGAACAACAGGTTAGTTTGAAGCAGTGCTGTTCAACTGACAGCCCGTGGGCCAAGTCAGGCCCACAGGTGAGCTAAGTTTGGTCCACCAATGGGTTCACTCTTAAAACGAAACTAGAGATTTAACTATAAAACAATGTAACTTAATGATAAGAACTGGTGGATATCTGACCCCTGAGCGCTTGGCTTTCAGTAACTGTGTCCCCCTGGGCAGTTTAGTTGAGCAGTCCTGGTTTAACGCTTGTAACACTGGAGGTAAATTAACTGGCATTTGTAAATAAAATGTAAAGCACAGTTCGGTAAGGTGTCTGCACACGTGGTGGTGAACGGTGTCAAAGCTATTCTTTTTTTTTTTTGGTTTGTTTGTTTATTTTATTTTATTTTTTATTTTTCCATTTTATTTTTATTTTTTTTATTTTTACTATTTTCTCTCTTACGTTTATCTGTTACCACATCACTTCTTCAGTCTTTTTCTCTTCTTTACCACCCAACAAACATTTACACACAAGCACACCAAAACACACACACACGTGCGCACACACTCGCACACACACCAGAGAACTTTATATCTTTCAACTTCTCTCACACCCATCATCTACTCATTATTCTTGTATCTTTCCACTTCAAAACATCACTGTGTGTCTCAACATCTAAACAGGCAATCTCAAGCAATAACTCTGATTTTAGTTGGATCTGTTTGTCTCTATGGTGACATGCGCTGATCAACTTTAGCTACTCACACACAACTATGGGCACATTAAGGTTTGTGACTTGGAATATCAATGGAACCAGTACTCAGCAAAAAAGATTAGGAATTTTAAACTAGCTTAAAAGACTACAGGCAGATGTTGTCTTTTTACAAGAGACTCATAAATATATTACAACTGCAGATGGTCTTAAATCATCTGACTTTCCTGATGTGTTTTGTGCCTGATATAACTCAAGACAAAGGGGAGTGGCAATATTAATACACAAAAATGTTAATTTTTCAGTACAGTTATAGACCCAGAGGGTAGATATTTAATAATAAAACTTTGTATAAATAACTACAAGCTCTGTATTGTCAGCATATATGCCCCAAATGTTGATGACACCTCTTTTTTTCATGATTTTTTCTCAGCATTGTCTGATCACTTGGGAGTGCTCAATTATACTTGGAGGTGACCTCAACTTTGGTTTAAATGAAGAATTAGACAGATGTAGTAGAGCAGGAACTCAGCGCACTTGGCAGTCCATAAATATAGTTAAACAGTACATGAGTGATGTCAAAGAAGTACGGAGATCAGACTTATTTTATGGGAGAGAACTAGTCAGAACATGTTATTCTGTGTGTTGATCTGCTTAGTCATGGTATGAAGGCCTCACAGCACACACACGCATTATACATGCAGGTCGACTTGGAGGAACACACACACACACTCAGACTCGTATGACACACAAACACACAGAAGCAGACACACAGGTCCCCGCTCGCACACACACGCAGGCTCTTCTGCGTGTCTCTCTTACACTCTCACATAAACACAAGTATGAAAACACGCAGGCACTTGACACACACACCTACACACATGCAGAAAAGAGCAGAGAGAAGACAGAAGTAAAAATAGTTCTTCCCGAATAAAGTACCAGTTTTAGATAAATGGGAAGTATGTGTTTATGAAAAATCAATAAATAAAGTAGATGATCAAGTGAAATTACAAACTTTGTGATTAAAGAATGTAATCTTATGATTTTACAATGTAACCTGTGTTTAAGCTGATTCATGATGAATGTTGAAGGAAATAACGAGAAGCCCTTGTGAAGGTTCTGGAAAGTACCTGATGTTACGCAAGAGAAGCCTTTGAAAAACAGCTCTGAGCCAATCAGCATAAGACAGTACAGAGTGACCGTGCAGAAAGTAAACTAAGTACACCCAGATTTTAATATGCATAAAATGACTTGCAAAAGTCTCATAAGAACCAAGTGAAGATGGGACTGAAAGCCCCCTAAAAAGGTGGGGTAAGCCGATGGGGTGACCAGCTGAGAGCTGTCAGTCAAAATCTGAAGCTATTAAAACAGAGGATTCGGTTGAATCTTGGCTGTTTGAGGATCCTTTTCACCAAGGATGGACTAAGGACGAAAACCGAGGGACCTTTGGACGAATTTGGATTAATGGGGCAATTTTGGACAAATTCTAGCTGGAGAAGAACTGGGGTAAATCCGATGGAATAATTTTCTTTTTTGGAATTATTTCTTCAAAACTCAACAGCCCGGATTAAACTTGAAACCCATTTTCTTCTAATTGAACCAGCAAGGATTAAGGAGTGGCCCTGATCCTAACAACAACGGGACCGGGAAATTTGCCGTTACCTGATTCAGAAAGCATGGTAAGGGACACTCCACAAAAATTGATCCTAACTAAAAGAGAGATTTGCCCAATTTTAGCAGTGGTGTACGATTTGACAAACAGAAAAATTTATTATATCAAAAACCTGGTTGCTCAGAGTTGTAGAAGGGTCTCCCTTGTGGTGAGAAATAATCTGTTGAGGCAGGTGGAGAGAGTAGGTAAGCTGTGTGGATATTTGGGTTCCTGAGGAAAACCGGGCACGGCTGGCTGGACTGAGAGAAGTCCGACGCCGGGCTGGGAGGAGACCAAGCGCCTGTTTCAAACCTATCCATCCACCTCACCTAGGGAAGGTTAACAACTGAAAACGATATAAGGAGTGAGAATCATTCATCATATAATCTCTGTGTAATCCAGTGAAATCATTTATTGTGCTATACTGCTGTTCCCCTGCAAAAATTATTGATTAAAAGCAAAGCAAAACGTAAAATTCTGGATTCTTATTTCAAACACACCCTCTTGTTCTTGGAAGTGGAAAAACTTGGTTCAATGAAACAACAGAAGTATTTGGGAGGTTTTAAACGGTTTTCTTAGCTTTTTGAGTATAAAACAACACTCTGGAGTCTTATTTTTCCTAGGCTCTAAAGATTGCCAGATCGGTTAACAATTGCAATGCTAAATCAGGAGATGAGCTACCGTTAACTTGCGCTCCCTAGTCCGCTGAACGTCCCCACTCCTGCTGCTAAGTAGGGCGAGGCACGAGGTGAAAAGTTGGGTGTGGTGCAAGGAAGAAGGTAGTTAACAGTCTGGGTGAATCATCTCAACACAGCCTAAATCTGAAACTGTCCTTGGAAGCTGCTGCAGGTAAGACCTGAGCCATAGGATTAGTTTTGAGACCCGTTGGAGGAGAGGCTGCGGTGAGGGCGTGGCACGTGCCCTGTGCCTACCTCGCTCAGGTAGCAAGACATGGTGGCAGCGGTGGGATGGTTTTTTAGTGTAAAGACCCCCCAAAGAAGAGAAAACAGTCCCTAGAGTTGAGGGAGTGTGAACGGCTGGACCAGGCCACCAGCCAAAACCCCGTAGTAATCCACTAGGCAGTGGGTGGGGTAAAAGTGCTTACGAAGGGTTACTGACCATAATCCAAGTAGTAAGTTAAGCAGCTGGTCTGTTCCCATCTGAGGTACACGGAATAGAGTCTGGAGGCTCTGAGGAACAGGCAACTCGAGATGACAAAAACAGAAAAATGGGCGAAGAAGCCGAAGCTGTGGGGCTGGAGAGCCAGCCCGCGCTAAACGATCAGACAAAAGTGACACCCTAGTCAGAAAAAGAAATACTAGGAGTGAGGATAGGAATCATCCCCTATGGAAAAGGTTATGAAACCTGGGACCACCTAAAGCAGCTCCAATTCAAAGAAAGTAATCTGGAGAAAGATGAATTAGTCCTGCAACAAAACCTGATTAAAAGCATAGGAGAAAAAAGCATGTACCATTGTAACAAGGCAGTGAATGGGCTTCAAATGATAGTGATGCGAGACCCAGCTAGAATAAAGACCAAAGCAGAGATCAAAAAGTGGTTACAGTGGTGGATACAGTTTGTCGAGACACCGGTGGGTGACCTAATCACAGTGATTATTAGTCCTTCCCTTGATTATGACTCTCTAATAAAAATGGTGGCTAGAGCATCAGGACTAGGGTGGCACCTAGTTAAACAAGACACAAAAGCAGCCTCTAAGTACCAAGAGTACAATGAAGAGTTGATGAGACTGGCCATGTATGAACAGAAAAAGAACCAGGAGAAAAGAGTCGGATCAGAAAGGGCATCCCAAACGGGCTCTCCAGGAGTCTCAGATGACGATGAATCCAAATTAGATGAGGGAAAAGAGGATGAGCATGAAAGTGATATGTTTGTAAACACCCAGATAGAAAAAGAAGGTCTGAGTGCTGTCAGAACCGGACCAGGAGCATTTGCTCCGGCCTCCCATGTGAACCCCTCTTTTGTGAACCTCCCATATGGAGGCTTTTCCTTAAGTAATAGCCAATACAGGGAGACTAAGACTCAAGACCCAGACTTAGACTCAGACGCTGAACACCTAAGATCAGGAGCCACGGCCGGAAAAAATAACAATGACTGGTCCTCTGATTATGAAGCAGAAAAAGAGAAAAATGATCAACAGCTGAATGCCATTGCCCAAGCTCTAGCAGAGAGATTAAATCAGTACTGGATGAGTGGAAGAGGGTTGAAAGTGGAGCCCTTAGAAAAAGCAAAGATGCAGGTAAAGTTAGAGCTAAGCGATGATCAAAGAGACAAGAAGGAGAACCCAAGGGAGGGTCCCTCAGGAATGTCTAATGAAACCCCAAGAAAAAGACTATCCAAAGAAAAACATCGGGAACTAAAACTTGAACCAAAATTGGAGCGAAAAGATGAAAAGGAGCGCAGAGCGAGGCTGAAAGAGAAAATTAAACCAATACCAATAAACATGCCAAAATTCCCTCTGGCTGAAACCCTTAAACATTTACCCGAGGAAACACAAATTGTGCCATTCCAAAATGGGGTCCGAGTAGGTAGGCTGAAAGGAAGCCCTTGGATGGTGGATGCCGACGGGCTGTTGGTATTTACTGATCACAAGCATAAAATTCATAACTCAGCATTTAGGAAAACCTTAAAGAGATTAGCAGGAAGTGAGTACCAACAAGAAATAACTCAACTAAAACAGTATATGAAAGACTTAAAGCCAAAAGTGAGCCTAACTAGTGGTGCTGACCTACCACATTATGCCATAATACATGTCCCGATTATAAGCTATGAGGAGGCAACCAGCGATGAAGGATATATGAGAGAGATGTTAGGAGACATCGAAAGAGGAGTATCCAGAGCCATAACTCAGGGTTTTAGGCGGCTGGTGATGAGTGTCGATGGGCTGCGGTCCCATCATCTGCAGTGGGAAATAGCTGAGCGTGTGGCAATTCGCTCAGCTATGTGGTTGGCAAAAGAGATGCCTGCGGCAGCGGCATTGAAAGAATTGATTATTGTGACTCCAACTCGGTTAGATGAAGATCAAAAATCAAGGGTCGTAGCTTCAATGACAAAACTAGAGGAAAAACCAATTAAAGAACCCCTAAAGTTAGGGAAAGAGGACGCAGAGAAATCATCAACATCACAGGGGGCCAAGAAAAGTGAAGACCCGTTAAGGATTAATCCTCAGGTGTCGAAAACGCCTCTGACCTCACCTTCAGAAAAAGATCTGAAAAGTTCAGCCACGAGACGACGCAGAAGTGGCGCAGATTCACAAGAGGGACAGTCAAAATGTAAAACATTAGCAAAAATACAACCTTTAAACGGAGAGAGCGAGGAAAGTGATGAAGAGAGCTCGCAGGGAGAACCTGACACTGATCTGAGTCAGGAGGACACAGATGATGAGGGTAGTGCCAGCCTAGAATCAATAGCAGGCCAATATGATGGTCCAATCAAGCCATTGAGAATAGGGCAAAGGAAAGGACAGAAAAAGGGGATAGAAATACTAAATGTACACAGGGTGTCGGAAAGGTTGGCCAGAGACTTGAGTTGGGGTCCGGTGCAGGCGAGCGATGGGCGCCGAACCTACATCCCTGAAGCTGGCCAAAATCATTATAACATTCCATCAGTATGGGCGGACAGGTCAGATGAGACAGTGGAACTGACTGTTAAAGCTACGTTGGGAGAGTGGGCCAACATTTTAATGATGCCTTCGTACCCCACCTTAGCAGCCCACAAACCCCTAACCAGTAAGTTTAGAACAGCTTACTTGGGAATAGTGCATGATGTGATTCTGAGAAGAATGAAAAAGACTGCCTACAAATATGCCCAAGAAACAGAAAAGAAATTGCGAGATGAAATATCGGCCGATGAAGAAGACGACACATGCACGGCCGAGGCAAATCCATCATATCATGTACTTCAATCAACCCCTGAACCGAGACGGGCGGAACAAAGCCGAGCCTCCGGCTCAGACACTGACAGTTATCGTGAGTACAAAAAGCTGAAAACCTTAGTGAGAGAAAAAAGATCCCAAGAGACCACTGAGGAATACATCAAAGATGTGTGGCCCATGGTTGTTAGCTCCACTGAGTGTGAAGCAGCAAAAAAGCTGTGACTGGGTAATGTCACTACCAACCCAGTGAGTAAAGGGGAGTCGGCCCAAAGCCAATATGAGAAACTAGTCCTAGAAGACATGGACGATGAGGACTCTCAAATTCAACGGGCAAGAGCACGTATGGATCAGGGGCAACGCCTCACACCAGTCTGGTATCAACTTAAACAAGTAATTCCCCCTAACAGATACGTTAAAGCCCTAAGAAGTGTAACAAAAGGGAGAAGGGGAGAAATCACATTTGCTAAAATGCCCCAACATGAGACCACCATCGCCCAAATAGATCAGGCGGTGAAGTCGTATGACCTAGAACAGCAGTTCTGGGATGAGCAAAAGAAAAGTGAGGCAAAACAGAACCCAAAACAACCAAAGGTAGTTGAAAGAGCCCCCCAGCAACCACAGTACAGGGGGCGGCCCCCGAGGCCGCAAGAGCCACCATACAGAAATCAGCAACCAAGAAAATTTCAAGCTCCAGTTGCAAACCAAACACCCCAGAAGTGGGGTAAATATATACCACCAGAAGAGTATGCAAAGCTCACCCCAGAAGAAAAGAAGGCCCTCCAAGAGTCCCGCATGAAGGGGAGTGTAGGGCCAGCTAAATGATGGCCGAAAGGTCGCGGGTCACACTAGAGAATGCCTATTGGGATGGGGATGAAATCTACACTGAACTAGGTGGAGAACCTTACCTGATAGACACTGGTGCAGAGGTGTCGATGACCCGCAGAAACCTAAAAACAATAGGACACCTCACGGTCTAATTGGCTAATGGAACCGTAGAAAAAATGCCCTTTGGCTAATGGAACCATAGAAAAAATGCCCTTTGGCTTATGGAGAGGAATTTTATGGGTAAAAGGACCTTATAACCTCATGACAGTAACATATGTGAAAGAACTAGCAAAGCCAAAAAGAGACCGAAGGGCCCCGAAAAGGTTGTTGAATATGCTCAAATCCAGATTAGTAAAAATAGGGCCAACACATGGAGAAAAGGAAATCGAAGAGTGGTATAAACCTGTAAATATCCCCGAAGTAACAGAGCAAAAACTAAATGAGAGCGACTTCTCCCCGGCCGGGAAAGAGAAGTTAAAACAACTTATCGAGTCAGCCTCAGCGGCCAAATTTAAAAATGACTGCGGGGATTTGGGTCCAAGATTTGTGCATATAATCGAAGGAGGAGTACATCCACCTGTGCGACAATATCCCCTCAATCCAGGTGCAGTTGAAGAAATGAACAAGATCGTAAGAGAATTAAGTGCTTTAGGAATCATTAGAGAAGAAGCAAATCGTATTACTAACAGCCCCATCCAAGCAGTAAAGAAATCTGAGTCTGCTGGAGAAGGATGGCGACCGGTAATCAATTTCAAAGCACTCAACAGACGAACGGTGGCCAACCGAGCTAGCCTAATCAACCCACAAGGTACTTTAAAAACTCTGCAAGTGAAAAAGTACAAGTCCTGCATCGATTTGGCAAATGGGTTCTTCTCACTCAGACTGTCTAAGCAATCACAGGGGAAAACAGCTTTCACCCATCGCGGGAGAAGCTATGTTTGGCAGCGATTGCCACAGGGATACAAAAATTCTCCAAATGTGTTTCAATCAGCCGTAATGGATGTGCTTAAAGACTTAGGTGCCACAGTTTACATTGATGATGTGTTTATCGCAGATGACACAGAAGAAGAACATCTAGAAAGATTAGCAAAGGTGGTGCAGCGAGTCACAGAAGCAGGGCTGAAACTGAATCTGAAGAAATGTCAGTTTGGACAGTTTAGAGTGAACTATCTAGGGTTTCAAGTGACAGACGATCTGGGACTCTCAGAAGGCTACAGAGAGAAACTTGAACAGATTCAGCCCCCCGAGTCCGAAAACGAACTGCAAAAAATCTTAGGTTTATGCAACTATGTGAGGGATCATGTCCCAAACTATCAGAAATATGCCAAACCCTTGTATGCTTGCCTGAAGAAAACGGAAGTAGAAAACAAACAGAAAGGTAAAAACGCTTGGATTTGGACCGCCGAAAACCAAAATGACTTGGAAGAACTGAGAACAAAAATAAAGGAAGCGGTACGCTTGGAACCAAGAAGCCTTATGACAAAACTCATAGCTGAAGTTAGCTGCAAGGGAGACGATGCCATGATAACAGTTAAAAATGACAATGGAAGTTTAGTTACTCTCTGGAGTTACACGTTAACCTCAGTTGAGAAAAAATTTCCTCAGGAAGAAAAAGAATTAGCAGTACTTGCTAGATACTGGGGAACGCTGAAAGATCTGGCTCAAGGACAGCCTATTAAAGTCATAACACAAAGCCAAGTGCACAAATATCTCAGAAAAGGAACAATTGAAAGTACCAAAGCTACCAACACAAGATGGGGTAGATGGGAAGACATTTTCTTAGACCCGGATCTAGAGATAGGACCGGCACAGCTGGCAAGTAAAAGAATGACAAAAGAGACACCTGAACAACAACAAATGCATGATTGGACTCTCTACACGGACGGATCCAAGAAGGGATCTGATCAGGTGGCACATTGGGGATTTATCCTCAAATATCAGGGAAATAGCTGAACTCAGGCTAAATCTGCAGCTAGAGGTAGAGCACCAAAAGTCCCACACTAGAGAAGGAAAATACTGGCAGGGTAACGAAGAAGTCGATCGTTATGTCCAGCAGAGAAAAATAGTTTTTGTCGGGATCGAGAAGTGGGACAGAACCTCTGAAGGTCGGAGGGTCCCAGAAGAGTACGTGGTAGAGGTTGTACGGGGCGTGCATTAAGGCCTAGGTCATGTGGGCGCACAACCTACACGTAAGGAGTTGGAGAGTCAGGAGCTCTGGGTCCCTTTAAAACAAGTCCGCAAGGTGCTACAGGACTGCGAAGTATGTGGTCAATACAACGCAGGACTGCCAGGGCACCAAGTGGGTGGGCAAACTATCAAAAGCACCTTACCCTGGGGCTCAGTGTGCATGGATGTAGCTGGGCCTATGGGAGTCATGGGCAAGAAGGGGGAGAAGTACCTTCTAGTGCTAGCAGACTCAATGTCAGGGTATGTGGTAGTAAAGCCAGCAAGAAAAGCTAACGGCAACAGTGTTGTCAGCATGTTAGAGCAGGTCTGTGGGTCATTAGGTGTTCCAAAGGAACTGAGAACTGATAATGGAACGCATTTTCGCAATGCACAAGTGGATCACTGGTGTCAGACTTTTGGGGTAATGCGTGTGCATTCACCTCCCTACACACCTCAGGCCAACGGGGTGGCCGAAAGAGCCATAGGTTTAGTCAAAAATTGGATAGCTAAGAATGCTAATACCAAAGAATGGAGCACTAAAGCTGTGGAAATAGGACAGGCCTTGAATGACAGGCGTCAAAATGGTAGACCCTCCCCTTCAAAAGAGCTTAACCAACGACAGTTTACCACGCAGGAAACTGGGTGGGGCCCCGATGACAAGGAGAAACAACCAGACCCTGAAACTACATTCAAGGTGGGGCAGAAGGTGTGGGTCAGAGCACAGGATCACCCGTCAGGAGTGGCAGTAAGGCCAAAATACAACACCATAGACAGAATAAAGAGACTGTTAGACAAAAACACAGTTGAATTAGAAAAGAAAGGGATCCAAGGAATAGAGCAACTGAAGCCAATTCCTAGCTAAGTTAAAACCAAAAACCGGAGTATGGCCAAAGAACCAAGTACCACAATCCCCTTTATTAGAATGGCCACTATATGTGGGGGAGTTATCCTAAGAAGAACAACTTTAGAGCTTTGGGCAGGTAGGGCTCTGAAAACATTGGAATATGTTAAAAAAAAGGATACCTGTCGACAGAAGATGAAGCCCTCAGATGGAACAAGGTGGAAAACAACTGCGTGATCTGCCTGGACCCAAGCGGTCTACCCCTCCTCTGGGAAGGACCAGGGAAAAAGAAACCCCTCAAACCTAAAGCAAGTAAGCAACATGTCCGAGATTTCCAAGTAAAACCGGTAAAAGTAATGGATGCATTTATTTGTGGGACGTGCAGAATTTCTGTCTTGCCTCGGATGATTATAATAACACAGTGGGATCTGAATGACAGAGGCCCAAGAGACTGTACTTGTGAGTGGAACGGAACCGCCGTGAGATACTGCGGGAGCTGCCAAGAAGAAATGCAAAATGGTCGGCTGTTTCACTCAGAAAGGGCAATGGGTTGGCAAGTAAGAAGATACTATGACCCCCTTACGTCCTTTAAAAACCAGTTAGATGAAAAGCAATCCGAGGCCCCAAAAGAAACCACATGGATGCAGCATTATGACCAGGGGCCGAACCCTACACCCTCGGCCCCACCATTATATCCAGGGATAGTTAAACCCAATGAGGGGGAAGAGGCTAAAAAGAAAGGGAAAAGTTGGAACCCTCAGGACTTGCTCGAACAATCAGTGCAGCAAGCCTGGCCCTATAATCCCTCAATGGGAAGAGCGAGAAACGCACCTCTCAGCACTAATCAGTTTCCACTGGTCTTCAGGGTGTTCAGGGACCCGCCGGGGGCAGACGAAGGTGAAGGAAACCAGCTACCCGATGAAGTGAACGAAGAAGCTCAAAAAGGCGGCTGGAAGGGCACCTGGGAGCTGACTACGTGGGCTCAACTGGTAGCAGAGGTAATCTTAAACCAAGATCTCCCCTTAATCGATCTGCCAGAAGTTCCCCGAGAGGCAGGGACCAGACACACAAATTTGTATTGCCACACCATAAGCCTGGATGCATGGGCTATACACGGGGCTAGACCCAAGCAGAAAACAGCTGAGTATCTAGTGACCCCGGAAGCCTGGGAGAGGAAAGGAGTGCTGCAGATACCCGGAACGGCTGCATAACGGGTAGACACTCCCATAAGGCCAGACTCCACCCAGAGGGTTAGAGTTTCCGTGCAGATGATCATTGCACCATATAGGGGAGTGTACTCCGTTGGGGCAACAGTCCAGCCGATCGAAGACAGTAAGAATGATGCTGAAAAGCCTAAACTAGGTAAAACGGACAAAAGACAAAGTCTGCTGAAAGCCTGGGCCAGCAAGACGTTCCCGAGGAGATGGAAACTCACGGACAAGAAAATGAATGTGTGAAAAGCAACCCAAGGGGCGCTAGACTCATCAATGGATCTCATCGCAGAAAAAGGTTAGAAAGACAAACACTAATAGGTATTGTAAGATGTCCTAGCCCCATTTGGGCAGGAAGAGATAACATAAAATTCCCTGAAATCATCTAAGAAAATTGGACATGGGACGAGACCATGTTAAGGACTTCACTGGACTTCTGGCCTAGTGAGCTGGACCTCCTCCCGAGAAAGAAGGAACAGCCCCGTGAGTACGTATGGAACACGTTGTTTCAAAGATCCAGAACAGGGCCTTATGAACCAGTCCTGGTTGTTGGAAAACAACGGGTAAAATTAGATCGACCCAGAAAAGACTTCTCAATTTATACAAATAAAACAAAGAATTACTACAGCTCGAGTGTAAGAAACTTCCACACACCAGACCTCTACAAGATGGCTCCAAAGATTGTTGCTTTCATGTTAATAAGCGATCAGTGGGGGTTATCCTACAATCCCAGCCCAATGGGGACACCATGGATCTTTAATGTCGTTTATCTACAAGTGTTGGGATGGCAGATCAAGATCGTTTGGGGCCCCAACTACGGAGAGCCTCACCAGACGGAATATTGTGAAATCTCGGTGGGAGACCTGATAATTTGGGCAACGAGCCCATCCCTGAGAACGAGAATCTATCAAAGGGAATGTGACAAGAATCGAGTGGTAGTCTAAAATACTAAGCTACCCCTGCGAATGCTGTACAGCCGAGTTCGGACGCCTGTCGACTATGGGACCCAAAACCCAGTGAGAGCGGCATACAAGGCAGTGGTGTCCTACAGGGGTCGCCCACTGGTCAGCACGGTAACCCAACTCATGGAGTTGGGCCCGCCGTACAGACAGTATGAAGCAAGACTACGTGAGTATGCTGAACAGCATGAACAGGAGTCAATGGATCGTTTCCACAGAGGAGAAAGCCCGCTTGGCACCATGTTTGGTGGGCTAGAAGGTCCCCAGCTGGAGCCCGTTGCGTGGAGTGTCCACCAATGGAAGTGGGTGTGGAGAGGATTAAGATCACTCATGCCACACCCATCACCCCTCTGTGAGGAGCTCTATAAAGGAAGGATGACAAGAGAAGATGACAGTGATCAGGAGGAAGAAGAGTGAGAACCACTCAGGTTTGTGATCCGCAAGGTAGAAGATAATCTGATGAGGTCATGCCTGCTCGCGCTAGAAAACCTGTGAAAAAGGAAGACATTATACAAAGGAAGACAATAGGCACCGCTGAAGACAACGTGTTAATTCAATATAATCGAGAAGGCCCAAAAATACCAGCAATAATAACGGTGAATGAGATAACATGGCTCGACAGGCCACAACGACTTTTCTGTATGGAAAAACCCCTCTAAGGACTATTTCTATGAAAATACCCAGTACATCAGGAAGCCTCGCCTGGATGAACCTCAAGGGAAATAAGACCGGGAACTGGCAAGGCTCCCCCATTACAGAACCCCTATTTGCTCTTGCCCACCAGAGTCCCCATGGATATTCAATGTGGTATATTTGACTATATCAGGACTAAGAATCAAACTCAGGTGGGGACCCAACTATAAGGAGTCGTACCAATGCCAATTCTTCGAAATTTCAGTAGGAGAAATGGTAATCTGGACCACAAGCCCACCGATGTTGAAAGCCATACACAAAAAGGTATGTGAAGCGGAGCGGTATATATTAGAAAATCAGCGCCTGCCCCTTAGAATGGTAAGAGATCGAATAATGACCCCCTACAATCGAATAATAAGTTCAAGAGTAAGATTAGGATACAGGGTACAGGTGTTGTACAAAGGTCAGCCACTTATAACCCAAATAAAAGTATTAGCCGAAGAAGGCGAGGACGATATGGACTGTTATTCAGCGGTTACCTTCTTGGCTCCATGGAAGAAAGAAAGAGAGTTGGCAGCCCTTTTTAGACAAAGAGGGAGAAAAAGTGCACCTGAACCTGAACCCAAAAACTGGTTGGTGATGCAGTGGAGATGGGTGTGGAAAGGGTTGGAACCCGGATTGCCACACCCCTCCCCAATATATTTGAAACTCCTTCAGGGGCGAGTGACCACAGTCAATAGACGCGCCGAGAGAAGGGCAAGAGCTAGGAATGATATAAGCCCTTCTCCAAAATGATTCCACTGAAAACTAGAGATGCACTCAGCGATGATTCAAACAACGAAGATTCAGATGATGAAGCGACCCCCAACCGACCTAAGGACTGTCCAAGGATTACGATTAAGGATAAAGCGGCATGTCTACGTACCCTAATGCGGGGACTCGTAGTGTTAATAGGCTGTGTAATGCTGTTGGTTATTTTGTATCAAGCTGGTATTAGACCATGGAGCCTCACACATGTAACAGTCTCCCACGGGAGATCCAAATATGCAAACATGACCTGCTGGGATATTACTCGAAAGAACATCTTTATGCCATGGAACCAAAATGAGACCATTCAAAATCAAACTTCGACTTGGAATCAAGTGAAACGAGCAGGCTATCAAGCCTGGAGGAAAAAGCTGAATCTCACACCTGACTGGATGGCAGCTATTGACGCTGAGAATCTGAGCGGAATAGCATGGACTATCACCGACCTGTTAGTCCTGCAAGATGGAGTAGTTGTTTGGATAGCAGAATTAAAGAAGCAAGTTAAAAGAACAACAAGATGTAATTGGATTCACCCTGACAAAGAACCACCTGAATGGCGATGTGATCGGGCCTGCCGACCACTGCCAGGGTTGGCCCACCAAGGCCACTGGGATAAAGAAGTAATCTATCCCGCGCCGCCAAAAGACGAAAGCTGTCGGGCAATCCTCCCACGATGGGAGTTTTGGGGCAACATCCATTTAGACTGTGACAAGATACCCCAAATCATTCAAAGAAATCACACTGGAAAGTATCAGAACCACACTGGAATTAAAACAATTCACACCGTAAGACACAAGAAGAAACTCACAACGGACATGACGCCTCCCGCATGGAAAAAATGGAAAGCAAACATAGTGATCAAAAAACACGGGGAAAAAGAGGTCATAGAAATAGGTTATTGTAAGAAAAACACATTAGAGAAGCTCCCAATCTGCTATTGGAACATATATGGTGAGTGTAAATCTCAGAATTATTTACCAATAACCCCTGTAGCAAATCAAAAATATTTTTACTGGAGCTGGGCAGCCATATTTCTTCCGACTAATGCTTGGCACGAAGATTGGCTGAACATGACGTTTCCCTGGGTATGGGTGGCCCCTGAGTTGTCCCACTTCGAAGGTGACTTTGTGGAGGGGTACACCAGGTCTTTTACAGGCCTGGTAGGGCCATATTACTCAGACATGTATGTGCAGAGGCTGCCTAAACCAACCGAGCTATTTAGTGCACCAAAAGGTGATTTTAACAAAATTGATGAAGGTGTAGCTGAACGTATTTTTCTTAGCCTTAACAACTCAGTGTGGGAGAGTAGTGGGGCGTCACCTAGATGCAGACTGTGGGAAACAGAAGTAGCAGTCATGTCCACGTGACACTATGACTGTACAGAACTAAGGAGAGAAAAGACTATCAAGATACTGCTCCAGGCTTGGCACGAGTATCACCATAGAGATGACTCACGTACTTGGTGGGGATTTCAAGAAGAAGAAATAAGAGAATGGGTGGTCCCTTGTTTAAAACAATCTGATAATTATTGGATCAGGTATCAATTCTTAGCTACAGTTTACTCCAAAGAGCAGGATATATGGTCTAGTGTTTTGTATCGTCCCGACAGGTATGTTAGCCCAAGACCATGGCAGATGTTTTGTAATGAGAAAAAAGATGTGTGTACAATTAGCTTGGCCCACAGGCCTTGTTACGAGTTACCCGGTTGGGATACTTACTGTCAAAGTCACTATAACAATGAATTTGAAACTCATGCAGCTGAGGCAGTGTGGAAGAAGTATGGTGACGGAAAGTGGAGAAGATCTATACCTGAGGGTACAAGTTGCACTAACGTCATATTAGGGCATAAGCTGAAAACTAGAAAAAGTATCCAGGGAGTGATTATCCCCTTTGTCTCTGATTCTATGATTGCTCTGGCCGAAGGGCATGCACTGAGACGACGCCTATGTTTTGGTGATGAGTTGCATGGTTACGATTGGGTAGGCCCAAATAAAATCTACTCTAATCTCACGTCAGTATCCCGAAGAAAGTTGGAAAAAATGTGGCAAGGATGAGGATGAACATGACTGTGCTTGGTATGAAACTGTTAGTTACACAGTAGGCCGTAAAGTCACGGAAGTAGTGCATGAAGTAGGTGAAGTGATCAAGGAAGGCAGAAGAACTGTTGAAGGATGGATAGTTGATCTTCTCCTGTAGCTCTGGCCTTATTTGGCAAGCTTAGTCGGAGTGATAGCTGTTGCCTTATTAGGACGTGTGGTCCTACAAGAAGGCAACAAGGCCATGTGCCGCCCATGTGGGAGGAACTACAAGCCACTCCTACCAGAACCGGGCACTGGCTCGGCTTAAGACCAAGAGAGTACGGAAACAGTCTCACATCTGCCCCGGAGCAGCAGAGAGCAGAACTCAAAGAATCCTCGGAGTCAAGATCATCATGGATTGCCCAACAACCAGTGCTCCAACTGATGTGAGTACATTTTATGCAGATTCAGATAGCACTATGGGCCCCACGCAGACCTCTTGGCCAAAATGCCCATTCCAGTTTAGGGGGAGCACGACAGAATATTTTTTAATACTGATTGCATGGATGTGCTACTGCCACACAGGCAAATGGGGTAGGGAGCGACTGATGCGATTCCCCGTGGCCTTCCAGGCCTATGCCAAGATGATCGTGACCCATGTTATCCTAAAGAGGGCTGAAATAATGCCACACTTATTTGTTACCTATGTCTTGGGAAGGGTCCAGACTACACTCCGGCAGAGAATAGTGCTTTCGTCTTGGCTGTTATCAGATTCCATCGTAGTGACCCTGGAGTGTGTAGCCACACTCACCCCTCTGTCTATACCCATCACAAACTGTGGGAGCACAGCTGGAAGGATCGTGATGGTGGTGATGGAAGGAGCCATAACCATCACCGTGCTGGCACATCTGGTACACCAGACCCTGTCTTTGCGACCCCAAAATAGACAAAGATGGACCCTGAAGATAGTCATCCTAATTGGATGGGGTCTGGCCTGGGGAATGTGTTCTGTGCTATATTGGACTGGACTCTGTACCACAGTACCCATCGTAGTGTGGATGATGACTTATGCTACAATCTTCAGAACTAGACCCGAACCTGCTCCTACTGCACCGGAGGGAAGTGGAGGCCATGGAATCTCCATAGATTAAATCCTCAATCTACCCATGATCATTATAACCAACATTGCTTAAATACCCCCCCCCCCGCTAATGCTATTATTAATTATTAATCTAATGTCTGTTTAACCATGGGCAACATTGCTCGATGTGGTCCTTGATGTCGACTGACGGCCTGTATAGGTCCAGTAACCGTTGAGGACCCCTGAAAAGCAATGAAACCCAGAGAGAACTGAAAAAAAATAAAAAAATAAATAAATAAAAAATAAATAAATAATAAGAAAAATAAATAAATAAATAAATAAAATAAATAAATAATAATTATAGTATTGTAGTAATCGTGTTGTAGTGTTAGATCTTGTTTTATCCCCTTTTGTCATTTCAGGAGCATGAAGTAACCTGCTGTTTCTGTCACAAAGGATTGACAGAAGCCAAATATCTCTGGGCTGTCGGTTCGTCCTGGTGATGCCAGTGCTGTCATTCTGGCTTGGTGGCCAGAACCGCGGTGAATGGAATTCTTGTCTCAGACGAGCCTAATAGTCTGCCACAAGTATCCGCAGCGGTGTGCATGGAAACACAATGCACCTGCAAAGTCATCTGGACCTCGGCTCTGAATTCGGTGCCCTATCATCCAAGGGGTGCCATCCCGCCACGAGCCTCATACTACCCAGTGGTAGCCAAGTTGTGGGAGCACCTCCACAACGTGACCAGGTTTGTGGCAATCCATCTGTACACCGGGCTGCCCCTGGTCCAGGGCCCATCCTTCGGGGTTACGCAGGAATCATCAGAGATTCTGCCCCCGACGGTGCCAGCCTCCTTAGGGGCTGACCTAGGAGCCACTCCACCGCTTGTTCCGACTCCCGCGATGACAGCAATTCGAGAGCAGAATACCAATCCACCTAACGTCCACCTGGCACCAACCCTGAGGGTGATGACTCGACATGAGACCCCAGTCGTTGCTTCATCTGACCTGCCACCTGCACGGGCTCAACTTGAAACCGAGCCTATGGAGGTAAGGGCAGCATCTCTTGCACCACCCCTTCTCACCCTGGAGTGCCCAGAGCTGTACCAATTGGAGACCTATCTTGATCACTTTGTGAGCACTGAAATTGGCCCACCTAGCCCGACCAACTCCACGAGCGCTGCTCGGTATGATCCCACCAGCCCTGAAGATTCACATCCACCAAGCCTGATCAACCCAGATGGAACATTTCTGGATCCAACTCATCCTGATGGGCCAGTAAGTGCCCCAGAAAAATTGAGGCAAGAACAATCACAGCAGGTGCCGGAGACATATGCATGGGTCTATTCAGACGACGGACGACCCATCTATGAACCCGTCACTCCTGTGGGGTCTCCCATGAGTGTGGAGGCGACGTCCTCGCAGCCCGTCTCCAGCACGACCCCACTTTCGTCTGAGGATGCACATCACCCCAGGGATCCGACATCTCAAGTGGGCGACTCACGTGAGGACGACTCCGGCGAGCTGACGATTGTGGATTATTGGGATGCTGCTGAAGAGGAGGCCCAAAGCCTTGGGCCTAGCGACACTGAAGATCCAGCACCGCATCACAAGGAACTGGTCGATTTGGATTATGAGGAAGATGTCTTAAAGGTGGATGCAGCTGATGAAGATCGGGACTGGCTTGGAGTTTAAGTGTGGGTTGAGGGAACAGTCTGACTCCGTGGAGGGGGTGTCAAAGAAGTACGGAGATCAGACTTATTTTATGGGAGAGAACTAGTCAGAACATGTTATTCTGTGTGTTGATCTGCTTAGTCATGGTATGAAGGCCTCACAGCACACACACGCATTATACATGCAGGTCGACTTGGAGGAACACACACGCACACACTCAGACTCGTATGACACACAAACACACAGACACAGACGCAGACACACAGGCCCCCGCTCGCACACACACGCAGGCTCTTATGCGTGTCTCTCTTACACTCTCACATAAACACAAGTATGAAAACACGCAGGCACTTGACACACACACCTACACACATGCAGAAAAGAGCAGAGATAAGACAGAAGTAAAAATAGTTCTTCCTGAATAAAGTACCAGTTTTAGATAAATGGGAAGTATGTGTTTATGAAAAATCAATAAATAAAGTAGATGATCAAGTGAAATTACAAACTTTGTGATTAAAGAATGTAATCTTATGATTTTACAATGTAACCTGTGTTTAAGCTGATTCATGATGAATGTTGAAGGAAATAACGAGAAGCCCTTGTGAAGGTTCTGGAAAGTACCTGATATTACGCAAGAGAAGCCTTTGAAAAACAGCTCTGAGCCAATCAGCATAAGACAGCACAGAGTGACCGTGCAGAAAGTAAACTAAGTACACCCAGATTTCAATATGCATAAAAAGACTTGCAAAAGTCTCATAAGAACCAAGTGAAGATGGGACTGAAATCCCCCTAAAAAGGTGGGGTAAGCCGATGGGGTGACCAGCTGAGAGCTGTCAGTCAAAATCTGAAGCTATAAAAACAGAGGATTCGGTTGAATCTTGGCTGTTTGAGGATCCTTTTCACCAAGGATGGACTAAGGACGAAAACCGAGGGACCTTTGGACAAATTTGGATTAATGGGGCAATTTTGGACAAATTCTAGCTGGAGAAGAACTGGGGTAAATCCGATGGAATAATTTTCTTTTTTGGAATTATTTCTTCAAAACTCAACAGCCCGGATTAAACTTGAAACCCATTTTCTTCAAATTGAACCAGCAAGGATTAAGGAGTGGCCCTGATCCTAACAACAACGGGACCGGGAAATTTGCCGTTACCTGATTCAGAAAGCATGGTAAGGGACACTCCACAAAAATTGATCCTAACTAAAAGAGAGATTTGCCCAATTTTAGCAGTGGTGTACGATTTGACAAACAGAAAAATTTATTATATCAAAAACCTGGTTGCTCAGAGTTGTAGAAGGGTCTCCCTTGTGGTGAGAAATAATCTGTTGAGGCAGGTGGAGAGAGTAGGCAAGCTGTGTGGATATTTGGGTTCCTGAGGAAAACCGGGCACGGCCGGCTGGACTAAGAGAAGTCCAACGCCGGGCTGGGAGGAGACCAAGCGCCTGTTTCAAACCTATCCATCCACCTCACCTAGGGAAGGTTAACAACTGAAAAGGATATAAGGAGTGAGAATCATTCATCATGTAATCTCTGTGTAATCCAGTGAAATCATTTATTGTGCTATACTGCTGTTCCCCTGCAAAAATTATTGATTAAAAGCAAAGCAAAACGTAAAATTCTGGATTCTTATTTCAAACACACCCTCTTGTTCTTGGAAGTGGAAAAACTTGGTTCAACGAAACAACAGAAGTATTTGGGAGGTTTTAAACGGTTTTCTTAGCTTTTTGAGTATAAAACAACACTCTGGAGTCTTATTTTTCCTAGGCTCTAAAGATTGCCAGATCGGTTAACAATTGCAATGCTAAATCAGGAGATGAGCTACCGTTAACTTGCGCTCCCTAGTCCGCTGAACGTCCCCACTCCTGCTGCTAAGTAGGGCGAGGCACGAGGTGAAAAGTTGGGTGTGGTGCAAGGAAGAAGGTAGTTAACAGTCTGGGTGAATCATCTCAACACAGCCTAAATCTGAAACTGTCCTTGGAAGCTGCTGCAGGTAAGACCTGAGCCATAGGATTAGTTTTGAGACCCGTTGGAGGAGAGGCTGCGGTGAGGGCGTGGCACGTGCCCTGTGCCTACCTCGCTCAGGTAGGAAGACAGTGATTACAGACTTTGTGATACATGGCGATCTCTTCACCCGAACCGTAGGGAGTAAAATTTATTCTCACCTGTCCCTCACTCTACTCTCGTCTGGATTATTTTTTAGTCAGCAGCTCGTTGTTGATGGACATCTCGGACACTGAGATACACCCTATAGCTGTCAGTGATTATGCTTCTGTCTGTTTAAATCTAGCAAACAGAAAAGAAATCCCATAAAAGTATAAACTGGAGATTTAATATATCATTGCTTGAAGATGAAGATTTTATCAAATATTTTACAGAAGAGTGGGCTTCTTATCTGGAGTATAATGACTTGCCTGGAACATCAGCATCTGTTCTCTGAGAGGCAGGGAAAGCAGTGATGAGAGGTAAAATAATCTCATTCTCATCACATAAGAAGAAAAAAGAAAATAGACATATTCAGGAATTAGAAGAAACCATTCAATTGTTAGAAGCCTCCCAAGATGAAAACATGTTGGAGAAAATGTGTAAAGCAAAATTAGAATTAAATTATCTTATTAACAAAAAACTCATTTCTTATACAAAGACTCAGAAAATAAAATTTTGAGCAGAACAATAAATCAGGTAGCTTTCTAGCAAAACAGTTTAAAATAAATAAGGAAAAAACAACTATTCATGGTGTTAAAGACTTGACTGGGAATACAGTTTATGATCCTGAAAGAATAAACAGCATTTTCAGAGATTTTTATAAAGCTTTATACTCACCCCAGATAAACACATCAGATAATGAAATTGATGAATTCCTGAATAAAATAACCCTTCCTAAATTATCAGATAATCAATCAATGGAGCTGGACTCACCACTGACACCAGTGGAACTCCAGGAAGCCCTCAAAAGCATGTCCAATAAAAAAGCTCCAGGTCCAGATGGATTTCCAGCAGAGTTCTACAAAGAATTCTGGAATATCCTGGCACCACTATTTCACAGAATGCTACAGGAAACTGAAAAAAATAACAGACTTCCAGAAAATATAAACTCAGCCAACATTCCTGTTAAAACCAGGAAAATACCCTGTATTACCCACCAGTTATCGTCCCATATCTCTTATCAATGCTGATCTTAAAAGAATGTGTAAAGCCCTATCAAAAAGATTGGAAAATGGTAAATGGTAAATGGACTGTACTTATATAGCACCTTTCTATCTTATTTCAAGATACTCAAAGCGCTTTACACTACAGTCTGTGTCCACATTTACCCATCCACACAGTACTCTACTAGATCTCTACAAAGCTAATTGAACAAATCATTCTAAAGCTATTAATCAGAGCTTTATCACATTTAAACACCGATGGGACACACATCGGAGGCTATGAGGGGTTCAGTGTCTTGCCCAGTGACACTTTGGCATGTGACTGCTGGTAGATTCAAACCCCCAACTCTCGCATTGGAGGACGACTGTTCTAACCACTCAGCCACAGCCGCCCAAAAGATATCTCCTCTCATAATACATCCTGACCAAACTGGTTTTATAAAAGGGAGGCATTCATCCACAAATTCACACAGATCATTTAATTTAATAGATTAATTCAATTCAATTCAATTCAAAAATACTTTATTAATCCCAAAGGGAAATTATTTGTTGTTGTAACTTGTTATCCTCATTTCATTAAGAGATGTTATAGATACTGATGGCTGTAGACAGGAAGGATCTCTTGTAAAGGTCCATACCACAGTGGATTCTAAGAAACTGGGTGCAGATGCCGTCCGATTCATCCACCACTTGTCTGGCCGCTTGGTTCCCCTGGGCTGTAGGACCACCCGAGTGCCGGGCAGAACTCCTCCCAGAGCGATGGCCACTCCTCCCAGCAGCCTGCCGAGCTCCTCATTGCTGCAGACAGCTAACTGTAGGTGCCGATGGACGATCCTGTCCTTCCACTATCATGAGCCGTGTTTCCTGCTAGTTCCAGGGTCTCAGTGGTCAGGCACTCGAGCACAACTGGCAGGTATAGATGAGAATGTGTCCACAGAACATCCTTTTCAACTCATATGAGATTTTGGACTGTGTTTGAGATATTATTTGAGATTTTGAGATGTTAATCAGCAGCTGTTGGTTTTAGAAATTGCCTTGTTGCCATGGTTACGCATCATAACAAATGTCCAAAACATAAAAAGTTTCAGTAAAAATCCTTCGATCTGCCCAGCATCTAATACCAGAGGAAACAATCATCCAAAACATTTGATTTACATCCAGAAAAACGAATTAAAGTTTCCAAAAGCAAAATCTCAGAATGAAAGTAACAGAGCCGCAACAACATGCAGCCACCTTGAGCGGCGTAATTCTAGAACTATTCTAGATTATTCTTACAGTAAAAACATTGAGACTGCAATATTCTCTCTAGATGCAGAAAAAGCTTTTGATAGAGTTAACTGGAAATTTTTATTTGCAGCCTTGCATAAATTTGATTTTGGAAATTATTTCATAAACTGGTTAAAAATATTATACGCTTCCCCATCAGCATGCATTAGGACAAATAATCAAATATCTGTTAGCTTTCTTCTGCAAAGAGGCACGAGGCAGGGATGTCCACTCTCCCCTTCACTGTTTGCTATTTTCATCGAACCGCTAGCCGCAGCAATCGGGCAACTACAGATTTTAAAGGCATTAAATGCAAGAACATAAAGCACAAAATCAGTCTATATGGCTCAGTCTTAGGACCCACCCTCTTTACAAGCTACATACATAATGTAGGTAAAAACATCCCTAATGCATCCATACATTTCTATGCTGACGACACAGTTGTTTATTGTCGAGCTAAAACAGTTGCTAAGGCTTTCCAGCTTTTGAAATCTGCATTTAACTACATCCAGACTGATTTGTTCCGCCTCAAACTTGTCCTAAATGCCGAAAAAACCAAAGGGATGCTTTTTTCAAATAGGAAGTTGGTCCCAGCAGTTCGTCCTCCGATTTTATCCTCAAAAGGTGTCCCCATTGAGTTTGTTGATTCCTATAAATATTTGGGTATCTTGGTCGACTCACATCTTTCTTTTAAGCTCCATGTGGAAAACTTGGTAAAGAAACTGAAAGTTAAACTGGGTTTCTTTTTCAGAAACAAATCCTGTCTAACCCTGAATGCTAGAAAACGCCTTGTATCTGTGACTTTCCTTCCCTCAATTGATTTTGGTGATATTATTTACATGAACGCTCCTACAAGAACCCTGCAGATGTTGGATGCTGTCTATCATGGTGCACTAAGATTCATAACTGGCTGTGATTATCGTACCCACCACTGCACCCTGTATTCATTGGTTAACTGGACATCATTAACTTCACGCAGACTCTCTCACTGGTACATTTTCATCTTTAAATCACTTCTTGGTCTGCTGCCTTCATACATCTCCTCCTACATGTCTCTGCGTGAGTGCAGCTACGGAGTGCGCTCTCAGGACATTATTACCTGCAGTGTTCCCTCAGTGAGGACTGAACTAGGCAAAAGGACCTTCTCCTACTCCGCTCCTGTTTCCTGGAATATCTTACAAAAAGATTTGAAGCTCTCGACCTTGACCTCTCTAAGTGGCTTTAAGAATCTGTTGGACTCCTGGCAGGGACCAATGCAGACATGTTCCTGTTTTTAGTTGTATACATTTGTCTTGGAATCTAGCTGTTTTTTTGTTTTTGTTACCTTTTTCCTTTTAGCCATCCTATTTGTTAAAAAAAAAACAAAAAAAAACTGTAGTATGAGTTTTTATAACTGCTTATTGTTGTTGCTGTTGTCCATTGTTGTCATCTTTGTTGAAATCAGGTCTCTCTTGTAAATGAGTCCTCGAGGCTCAATGGGATTTACCTGTATAAATAAAGGTTGATTGATATGCTGATGTGTTGCTCTTCCTCCAACATTCACAAACCTCCCTCTCTCAGGTTATTGGATTGATAAACTATTTTTCAAGAGTTTCAGATTACTCTATAAACTGGATAAAATCCACAGTTCTACCAATTAATTGCTATTTCAACAATTCACTTACTACACAACTGCAGTCACGGAATATTACATACTTGGGTATCAAAGTCTCTCCTAGATTGGCAGATTTAACAAAACTAAACCACACCCCACTTTTAAAGAAAATTGAGGATGATCTTGCTAGATGGAAATCTCTACCCTTGGGAAGAATTGCTTCAATAAAAATGATGGTTTTGCCTAAAATAAATTATCTATTCTCAATGATCCCAAATAAACCATCATCTGACTGGTTTAGATCCCTGGACTCCTCCATCTCTAAATTTCTCTGGAAAGATAACCCCCCACATATTAAACTAAAAACACTACAGAAGACCAAAGATAAAGGAGGACTAGAGCTACCCAATTTCTATTATTACTTTCTAGCCAATAGGCTAGAATACATCTCAAGATGGATAAATCACACACCCCTTGATGAACCCTGGCTAGATGTAGAACAGACACTTTGCAATAGTATAATGATCTTGGATCTTTCATTCATTAGCTCAAACATAAAACGACAGGAATACTTTAAAAGCATCAATATCAGCTCCTCTCTGACAGCTTGGTGGGAGTTTCTTAAAATGACAAAGTCTTCACTAATTCCATGCAGACGTACACCCATCTGGAACAACCCTGACATCCTACAACAGAATAATGTGATAAACTTCCCAGGTTGGAGGTGTAAAGGAATCAAATATTTGGAACATATATATGAGGACGTAAACTATATCCCATTTAACAGATTAATAACACAATATGGGATTGATAAGAATAAAATTTTAGAATATCAACAAATTAAATCTATAACAAAAAATAAATTTAACCTTAATAACACTAGAATTGAAATACCAACAAGTGTATTAGAATTCCTAAATCTAAACCCTCCCAAATTACTATCTAAGGTTTACCGGACACTCATTAAAATAGATGAATCAATATCCCTTCCCATTGTAAAATGGGAGACAGACTTGTCAGTCAACTTTGACCAAAACTTCTGGTCTCAGATATGTCTAAGAACTTTTAAGATGAATAAAAAACCCAATTTACAATTAATACAATACAAAATCCTTCATAGAGTACACTACACAGGTCAACGGATGTTCAGGATGGGTTTTGCATCATGTAATGTTTGCTCACAGTGTACAGACAATATTCCTGACAACCACATCCACGCATTTTGGTTCTGTCCACCTGTTCAGAGGTTTTGGTGCCGGATATGTGAAGACTTATCAAAGTGTCTGAGATGTAATATTCCACTCTCTCTGTCAGTTTGCTTATTGGGTCACTTAGATGATGTCACCTTGGAGACAAAGTCAATTCACAATATTTTTACTGCTTTATGTATAGCAAAAAAAACTATACTCATAAATAGGAAAAAATAAAAATACTCTTATTATTAAACAGTATAAAGACCTTTTGTTAGATTACATCAGTCTTGAGATAGCCTGTACCTCCATATCAGAACAATCTCTCTGGGCTTCTTTGATTGGCTTCAACCCATAGTGGAGGTGGGTAAACCCCTTTGATTTCATCCCGTGGGGCATCGTGGTTGATGTGGGGGATATCGGGGCTGGGGGCATGGGGGGGGGGGGGGGTTGTGGGCCCGGGGCAATGGCGCTCAACTGGGGAGATGGCTTTGGTGGTTCTGGGCGTTGACCTCTGCTGGCTGCATGCAGGCCTCTGTGCGGTCTGTGCCGGCGGGCGCAGGTTGCTGGCCTGGTGGCCTGGCTGCTCCTGGGTGGGTTTGGGGTGGGCGCGGGTTCAGGGTTCTGGGGGAGTGTCGCTCCCGGGCTGGGGTCCTGGCTTGATCCGGGGGTCTCGGGTCTTGGCGGGTATGTTGTCGGGGTCTTGGGCCGGTGCATGTGCCGGCGCCCGGCCCTGGGGGCCCTTGGTGCGCTGGTGGGCTTTGGGGCCTCTGCCATGGGGGAGGGGGGGTGGGGGTGGAATCAGCCTGGTTGTATTCCTGCCTGGCTGTGGCTGCGGTCTGGTGCTTGGCTGGGGTTCTGGGCTATGGGGGGGTTTTGCTCGGGTGGCTCTGCACTGCTGGCGCGGGGGTGTCTGGGCGTGTTAGGCGTGTGCCCTCCCTTGCATGGGGTGCTCTCATTGTGGGTGTTGCTGTGGTGGACTGGTCGGTCCTTTTGTGGGGGTGGGGGTGCGCTCTCGGTCATCGTGGTGCGCTGTCTGCGGCTGTTCAGGCACTCCTGGCTGACTGTCGCTGCTGGAGTTTGGTGGCTTCTTTGGTTGGGGGGCTGGGTGTTGAGCTGGGGATCGGGGTGGGGGTCTGGACAATCTCGGGGGGGGGGGCTTGGGTCACTGGCCCGGGTTCTGGTCAGTCCTCGGGGCTATGTGCCGGTCCGTGACCTGGGTCCCTGGTGGTGTGGTTGCCTCCTGCTCCTAGATGGATGCACTGCAGCCTCCCTCCCCTGGTGGATCTCGAAGAATGGGGGTGCCTATTGGGGTCAGTGGGGGAGCTGGCCCCCTGGGAGGGCATTGCCACCTCAGTTGTTCCTCCCCATCCCGACGTCTTCCTCCACCCACTCCATCACACCACCACTCAAGCAGGGCCTTAGGGTTCAGGTGCACTACTGAGCTGCGGGGAGGATCCTCCATCTCCATGGTTCGTGGAGACCTGGGCCCCAATTTTATCAAACAACCTCGACACTTACATATAACATTCTCATGACACATGCATATATAGGGTCTGGAGTGGACACATGGTGGCATATAGGGGGTGGAATGTGTAATCATTCTCACCTCCGTGACCTGTGCCCACTCTCATATGTACCATGTAGACATTTAGGGTTCTGGGCAAGGGTTGGGAGGGGTGGCGAACGGGCACTGCCTGCTCTCTGGGGAGGGGGTGGGTCTGTGCCAGTCGCCACCTCATTCCCCCCGCCCCCCCCAGTTTAAACGCACTATATAACAAAATGCATCAAAATCTTATTTGAGTGGGGGGAGGGAGAAGTTGGGTCTTCCAGTTTTCCTTAAACCCTCATTCTACATCTGACATTTGGGGTCAGGGGGGGGGGTAGGCTGCCTGGTTGGGGTCTGGGCTGTGGGTGGGTATTGGGTGTTTGGGGACAATTGGGGGTGGGGCTGGTGCTCCTGTTCTCCCTGGATTATTTGGATCCTTTGATTGGGGTTCCTGGTTCCGATGGCCAGCCCTTAGGCTGGGGGGGCTGCCGGGTTCTGGCGGGAGGTTGACGGTGGTTGTGTGTGTGGTCATTGGTAGTGCGTGGCGGTGGTCGGGGGCGTGGCTTCACTTCGACGGAGTGCTGGCTGGTTGGCCTGATGTGACATTCACGGTGCGGGGTGTTGTATGTGTGTGTGGGGGGGGTGCATGGGTGGCATGCCGGGTCTTCTCCGGGCCTGTGGTTTGGGGCTTTAGGGATGCATTGGTGCGCTGGGCCGGCCTTCCTCAGCTGCTGCTCCCTGCTGCTCTGGCCCCAGGCCTGGGGCCTGCTTGCGGTCACTGTTGGGCAGGTGGGGTGCATGGACGGCCCAACAGAGGCTCTGTCCACATCAACTCTGTGGATAAATACATCAAGTTCACACTGAGACCTCACAATCCAAGAAAGCCAATCTGCCATTTTTTACATCTTCTTGTGTGAACTTGGTGTATTTATCCACAGAGTTGATGTGGTCAGTAAAATGTTGGACTTCCTGAGATTTAATTTTAACCCAGGTGTCGTCAACATACCTGAACCAATGACTTGGTGGTGTCCCTGAAAAGGACGTCAAGGCTCTCTTTTCTACCTCCTCCATGTACAGGTTGGCAACAATCGGAGAAACTGGAGACCCCATAGCACATCCCTGTTTCTGCCTATAATATTGCTCCCCATATGTGAAGTAGGTTCACACGAGAAGATGTAAAAAATGGCAGGTTGGCTTTCTTGGACTGTGAGGTCTCGGTCTCTGATAGAGGACATTTGCAAACCGAGGTGTACCGCAAACCCACCCACACAGACCAGTATTTGCAGTTTGACTCCCATCACCCTTTGGAGCACAAGTTGGGAGTCATCAGGACTCTGTATCACAGAGCAGACAGCATCCCCACTAACTCAGGAGCCAGGCAGAAGGAGAAATCATGCACAAGACAGGCTTTAGAGCAATGTGGATATCCTAACTGGGCCTTCCTGAAAGCAGAGAAAAAACACAAACAGGACTCCAGTCAGCCATCAGGTGAAAAGGAGGAACCCAGACCCAGACCAGTGGTCATTCCGTATGTTGAGGGAGTATCAGAAAAACTGAGACGTTTATTTTCTAAACATAACGTCCCAGTGGCTTTTAAACCCCAAAATACATTACGGCAAAGACTGGTTCATCCCAAAGATCCAGTCCCCCGGTACAAACAGAGTAATATTGTGTATGCTGTTCAGTGTCAGGAGGGCTGGCCCAGCACAGAAGATCAACATCATCAGGCCAGGATTCTGCAGTCTACACTCATCTCCAGGCCAGCGGTCACTCTTTCAGGGATGAAGATGTTCACATCCTGGACAGAGAGGAACGATGGTTTGAGAGAGGAGTAAAGGAGGCCATCTTTGTGAAAAGAAATTGTCCATCATTAAACAGAGGTGGAGGCCTCCGGGTTCAACTGTCCCCCTCTTACACTGCTGTTATTACTAGTATCACTCAACCCCCTGTGAATAGTAAACAGCCATCAGTGTGCTAATGATTCATTGTTAGGCTGATGGTCCTTCTTGACCATGTGAGCAGCTGGTTTTGGTTGTCAGCAGCAAACTGGTTTATCCACTCTGAGAAGGTGCTATTTAAGAGACTGAGCTGAATACAGCACCTCAGACTGAGGAAGTCTTTCGGATGAGAGACTAAACGTTTCTATATTTTTTTGCTTTGTTTTGTTTTTTTGTTTTTTTGAATGTCCAGAGGACCAGATTGAACTTTTTTGGATTTTTCTACCTGGATTATTGAGCATGCATCAGGATACTCTATAAATAAAGGTTGAATGAATGAAATTCTGTGAAGTTTACAGACAGGTCTCCCGAGGGAGAATAGACCCGGAAGTACTGATCAACATCGAGTCAGAACGTAAGTTGTCTGACATCATATGAAAAGGGTCTATTGTAAAAGACTGCATATTTGAATGAATAAAGTGTAAACAAACCTTTTCTTTCTTCCTCTACTTGTTGTGAGATTTATTTGCGGTTGGAAAACTTCTTTCTTCCTCCAAGTTACTTTTATGATTTGTTTTTTGTTCGAATGCCCCTAGTGGTCTGGAGCACTTCCATTTTTGTGGAGCGAGTTTACTGGTGTTTTCACTGTTTGCAGCGTTTGTCTGTTACATGTGTTATTTGTGTTTGCATGTGTTTTTTTGTGTTTGCATGTATGGTTTTTTTTTTGTTTGCATGAGTGTTTTTTTATTTTGCGTTTGTTTTTTGTGTTTGCATGTTTTTTTTGTGTTTTCATTTGATATTTTTGTGTTTGCGTTTGTTTTGTGTTTTGTTTGCATTTTTTGTGTGTGTTTGCGTGTTTTTGAGTTTGCATCATACATGTGTTTGCTACGTATTTCACCGTTTGCTGCACGTTTGCACCCGTCGGCCACCGTAGGTGACCCAATGATTCCAGAGCAAGAAAGGTAGACGTCCGGTTCCAGGCAGGAGGCAGGCAAGTGGCAGGAAGGCAAAGCTGTAGCAGAGGAGGCACAGGAGAGCTCAATGTCCACAGAGGAAATCCTGAAAACAGGAGGGCAATGGAGAAAATATTGAAAGCACGAAGGAACACAAGGCAAGTTAATATTTACCTTGATCACAAGTAAAAAGCCAGAAACACAACTACCATTGGAAAGAAACACTCCAGTGATGACTGGATGTCCTGTGCAGCCTTGTATGCTCCTGCAGGTGAATCAAGGTGAGAGTTCACAGGTTTGGCTGATTGGTGCTTTGATGTGGCTGCACGGAACTGACAGAGCAGAACTCCCACAGCTGTGGAAAAAAGCCTTTAAAAACATCAATGTAAAAATGCAATCAATCATTACAAAGGAAACACAAACAATTGGTGCAAATGCTCTATATGTGTGGAGCACAGCACAGAAGCTTTGAATGATCCATGAGTTTTTTAATGGTTCCTGTTGAGGATAGAGGCTTGTTTGAAAACAGTCCTTCTAATGAACAAAATAAGGCAATGGGGAAAAAACAAATGCAACTAGAGCAAACCTGCTCTTGTAAAAATGATCCACAAACAAAAATCTACAGATAACTGACATTTTACACCACAGCCAACAATCAAGTCACTGTTCATTAGCAGCTGAGGAAATGGCTTGAGGAAAACTGCATAATGGAGATGGCCAAAACACATTTGTGCAGCCCTGTTTGGGAATGCATACTCCGACACATACCTACACAAGACCACCATCTCAGAGGACAACCTTAATCGAGGATCCCCATCTCCACTCCCCCCCTCCCTCGTGCCCCAGGCCTCCAGCATCCTATGCAGTCATCTGAACCAACAGAATGAAGTTCTGTCCCACATCCAGATGGCTCTACACCCCTTAATGAACGTGACATTTAGCTGATATTTACATGCCATCCATGATGCTCAATTAGAATGCCAAACACTAAGCTTCAGATTAAACAAAGCTTAGCAATTACACATCACCTATCATGCAAAGATTTATAACTGGTAACCCTGCATGGCTTAAGCCTCCAGTACACTCGGGTGTACGTCAGTCCACGAAGGTCCACGCGTACTGGATTAGAGTTGAAGCGGACGCCCACAGGGCATGTCCGTGCAAAGCTCAATTTTTACGACTGCGTACACACAATTATATTTGTCCATAAAACCCAATGAATCCAATCAGTTACTTAGACTACAAGCATGTCTTAAACACATAAAAACTTGGATGACCTTTAATGTTCGCATTTTGAACACAGACAAGACTGTGGTTTTGGTCTTTGGACCTGAGCATCTTAGGAATAAATTTTTCAGTCTTTCGCCCTCCTTAGATGGTATTAATCTGGCCTCCATCTCTAATGTTAAAAATCTTGGTGTTATTTTAATCAGGACATGTCTTCTATCCCCCACATTTAAAACGTTACTAGAACTGCCTTCTTCCACCTGTGTAATATCACTAAAAATAGAAACATCTTATCTAAAAATGATGCAGAAAAACTGGTTCATGCATTTGTCACGTCTAGACTGGACTATTGCAATGGTTTGTCATCTGGTTGTCCAAATATTTATTTAAAACACCTTCAGTTGATCCAAAATGCAGCTGCCAGAGTCTTAACTCATATCATATCTCTCCAGTTTTAGCTTCTCTCCTTTGGCTCCTGTCAAATCCAGAATAGAACTCAAAATCTTACTTCTAACCTACAAATCTCTCAGCGACCTAGCTCCATCTTATATTGCAGACCTTGTTGCTCCATATTTTCCCAACAGAGCTCTTCGCTCTCAGACTGCAGGTTTACTTGTGATTCCTAGAATTTACAAAAACAGAATGGGAGGCAGATCTTTCAGCTATCAGGCTCCTCTCTTGTGGAACCAACTTCCAATCTCTCTCTGTGATGCTGACACATTATCCAGTTTTAAAACTAGGCTTAAGACTTTCCTTTTTGCTAAATCCTATAGTTAGTGTCGGCTTGGGTTTCCTGAGATGTCCCTTAGTTATGCTGCTATAGGCTTAGACTGCTGGACGACAAACTGACCACAATTTTCACTCTGCTGCTGTCTTTACTTACTCTGCTCAACAGTTGTAATTATGTTTTCTATCCTTAACATGCTTTTTTTTTGTCTTTCAGGTATACCTGGACCTACCATTCTATGTTCGTCTGTCTCTCCTTCCTGTCCTCTCAACCAGC
>NC_056517.1:15693972-15698182 GCF_014905685.2 Nematolebias whitei
GGTACTTCCTAGTTCAACCCAGTTGGAGTCGGGTGGAGAGTTTGCAGCTCCAGTCGTCTGGGAGAACAGAAGTCTAGCATGATCCAGAACTCTTCCGAGTCTTTTGGGATTATGACATCTTCCACCTCTGAGTGGAACTTCTGAAGGACTCCACTCATGTGAAGTCCACTCGTGAGGTGAACTGTTGTTGATGAAGTTCCGCCACCACTCCGGACGGTTCTCTGCCATCCTACGGAGACGCTGGACCGGTAGCTTAACTGGAGCTCCGCTTCCACTGATTCATCGTCAGAGAGGTAATGAGTCGAGTTCACTACCGAGCGTACCGAGGAAAGCTGGGTCGAATGGAGGGTGCCGTTCTGTTCAACACTTTTCACTCACACACACACCATCTCCCTCCCTCTAAACTTCAATCTTTAAACTCTTCTATTTAAAAATCATTCCAGATATTTCCAGAAATGTCTGTTGTGAAGTTTTTCAACCATCGCGTATGGTTAATGTCTGTTGTACTGCTGGAAGTGAGAAAACAATCGCCGTATTGTTTACTCCTTGTAAAACTTGCTAAATTAGCCATGTTGTTATTTTTCAATTTGCCAATTAATGTAAATGTGTGATGTGTTAAACTTTGATTCTGTTAATAAATGACCAACTGTCGTTGGTGAGTCAAAGATAAACACGTTTCCGTCCACATTTTATTAAATTCAATGCACGTACATTATACAGTCCAGAAAAATGAAAGAATCCGTTTAATTTATGAATATATATACAGCATATGTTCATCTACATCTGGTGGCCCGTAAGTTTGTTTAAACTTCTGGTGGCCTCGTACGCTTCATAAATGGACTGTATTCGCGTAACAATTGAATATCATGTTGGCATGAAAAAGTGCAGATTGTAGCTGTGTGAAACGCAGCGTGTGAGCTGAGATGCTCAGAGAAAGCTTGCAGCTAGTGATGTTTTGAAGGCTGAAATTGTGAGTCAATGTGTCTTTATGAAAGCTGAAATTGTACGTCTGTTATGTGTAACTGAAGCTGGGTTTGTGTTAAAACGCTTTATTCTGTTTAAACTGTGGTCCAGACGTGACTCTGGTCCGGCTCGGTTCTGATAAGTTCGAACGAGTTGTTTTAAATGGTTGGAGTAACGTTTTAAGACCGGAGCGCCGCCTCCGTGGGCTTTCACAGTTGATTCGTTACATTTTTAACAGAAAATGGTACATTTTGACAGTTTAAAAGACGAAAAGTTGAACGGACTTGTTCAGGCTAATGCTACACGCTAGCTGGAAAAACGATCTGTGATTGGTTGAAAACGGCCGTGTGGAAAGCCCTGATTGGCTGAGAGACATGTCTGTCGTCACTAAATCTGATGTCAGCGATGTAAAGCCCACCCCCGCGCTGTTATGATTGGTAGATTCAGTCACGTGACCCGGAAATGAGCTCGGTTGAACCGAAGCCTTTTCTGTGCTTAAAATCACTAAATGTGCCATGCCACATGTCCCCAAAAACTCATGTTCATGCAAAAAAGTCGTGCTTGTTGAAACAACGCCACGTTTTAGCTTGAAATACGTTCAGAAATGTTGATTTAACCGAGTTTAGCCGAAGCTAATTTTAAGCTAAGCGGCTAACGACAGGATGTCAACAGAACGTCCACAGGAAGTTGTCATAGGCTCCTGCTGGTAGAAGGCTAACACTGCCCCCTCCTGTAGAAACTTGAAATCACAGTTTCACTTCGTTTTAGGTTATTTTTGGTGAAATTAGATGTGCTTATTTCTGTCAGACGCATTTTGAGTTAATAAACGTTCTTCAAGCTGAATTATAACTGTTATCAGAGTCAGAGTCAGAGTCAGAGTTTCTTTATTGTCATTCGCACCTCATGTGGTACATGTGGTGGAGCGAAATTATGTACACAGGGTCCCAGTTACATCCAACAATAAAATGTCTAAGAAAAACAGTAATAACAGTAACTATCTTGCATTTAAAAAGTGATTAAGGTATTTATGCAAGAAAGGCATTTACCAGGACATTTTTTTATTCACTGGTGATTCCTCTGATGGAGGTGCAAAATAAAAAATTAGAAACTTTTTAAAAAAGATACAGTTCTGAGATTCACAGAGTTGATAAAGTTTACTCATTTGCTAAAAGATAATACACGTTTAATTGCTAAATCACTAAATAAGAGTAAATATATCAGAAAAAGGAAACTTTTATGATTTGTTTTACCACCTAAAACAATATATCTTCCTATTTAATTTTTAAATAGAAGATAATGGCAGGAGAAGAGGAGTATAACAGTTTTCCTGAAGAGGGACTGACAATTCCTCATAATTTTTCTTTTTCTTTTCACCACCTGGTTCAATGAGTAACTGTTAAAATAGCGAATTTCTGGAAGTGAACGGTTTAAAAAAAAAAAAAGCGTTTTTAAACTGATGTTGCTGTGAGACTTTTTAGAAAAATTGCAGGTTTATTAAGTTCAGTGCTTTAGAGTAAAAAACACTGAGAAGCTTGGTAATCTAGTATCTGTTAAGAAATAAGCACATTAAAAGTAACACTGCAGAGAAGCATTTACTTAAATATTCATGAATTGGGGTAAAACCTACGAAATAGGTGCCCACATTTGAAAAAGTTGACTTATAACAGTACTTTTGTGTAAACCCAGAGCTTAAAATAGTGTGAAACTCAATGACACTTGAATACAAATATTTACCTGTAAAATATCTGAAGCTGGCAACTGTTTTAACCAGATAAAGTGCTACACAGTGGATAACCATGACAGGTGGGATAGAAAAAGATTTTGATCCTTATGAGATGAAGGACTGTTTAGAGAAAACGTTGAAGCTGCTGACAGGATCCTTACATCCATATGGCAAACAGGTGGACAGCATGAACCCAAAATAGTTATTGGACAATCTGATGGAGGTTGCGGAGAGTGTGACCTCTACAGAAATTACAAAGTCCAGCTATGAAAAGCTGGCTAAAATGGCAATGTTGCTGAAAGAATCATTCTATACAGTGGTTGAGAAAGCTGATGACCTTGCAATAAGGTTAAACAGTGAAAAAGAGGTGGTTCAGGAAATTGAAGAACACTTCCTTCAATTTAAAAGTGAACACGAGATCCTCACAAATAAACATTTTGAACAGATGTTTCAATCACAGCAAGATGCACGTGCAAAAGTTGATTCACTGAACAGCAAAATACAGTTACTTAATGCATCACTATCAGAAGCCAGGGATGCTAAAGAGCTGTTGTCCAGAGAATACTTTGCATTAAGACGGGATCACGTCGTGACAGTGTCACAAGTTTCCCGCTGCAAAGCTGAAATAGATGTGCTTAAGACACAACTTTGCCATGCAGAAAGGAAAGGTGGTGAGAGGCGTGGACAGGATGTGGAGACACACTGGGTTTCAAACCCAAATCTCCTCACATCATACACCCCTCCATACATACCTAAGGTGGTAAAGACAGACCTGAACAGGTCTCCTCTACCAAACATGCAACAGAGAGCATTGAAACTTCCTCTTTCAATAGATGTTCTGCTAAAACTCTCAAAATATGTACAACGCTTTGTACCTGGACCGATGGGTTCAACTGGAACAAAAGCGTACCTGAAAGATCTTGAATTCAGATTGAAAGGTTATCCTAATGCTACGGTTGAGGATAAGATCAGTCTGATAAGGCTCACTTCAGACAGAGAGGTGTTCACCTTCATCGAGCGTCTACCTGATGCAACGAGAAAGGATTACAACCTTCTGTGTGAAGCTTTGATCAGAGAGTACGACCCCTTCACGGGACCTGCTGGTTTCCCAGCCGCTGACAAGGTCACGCAGGACAAGAATGAACATCCAAAGGTTTATTACAAAAGAATCTTCCAAGCTTATTTCGGTTACAGAAATGAAACCGGAATGGAGGAGGAAGAAGGTTTTAAATATGTTTTCAGCAAAAATCTCCACACTGATTTTAAAAGATCAGTACAAATGATGGCAAATTTCAGAGAAAAATCCATCAATGAGATTAAACAGTGTGCTGTGAATGTGTTTGAGGCATGTTCTCATGCTAAGACGCCCATAGAGGTGTTTCCTAGTATAAAGGTTAAACCCCACTCCCTAGAAATGGAAGGACGGTGTGCATTGACCCCTCCTCCTAAAACAGGCGAGAAAAAGCAGTATTTTCAAACTAACAAACCGCGTAATGAAGGTCCACGCTGGGACAGAAAAGCTCC
>NC_056517.1:15698282-15709356 GCF_014905685.2 Nematolebias whitei
TCATTGATTTGAATCCAGAAATACAGGTTGACCCATCCTGAGACTTTCTTTCTTGAATTAATCAAGTGAAAGAAGACTACTTTCGATTATCATTTTTATTTTACAAATGTTTGATAATCAAATTGTGTTAGTTCAAACAATATTTAAATGTTGAAGTGAACTACTCATTTTTAAATCAACTGTGAAACAGTAATAACGATTTTTAATCCTTATTCAAAGTGAAATCAAGTTGGAATATGTTACAGAGTAATGATTCAATTTCTTGATCGTCTGTTTGAAATGAGCAAGTGGTTTAAGTTGGTCAAAGTTCAAGTTTCGGTCAACTGCAAGTTTACTGAAAAAGAAATGTCATGTTTAACTTTTACAGCAAGATACTAGAGAAGTGACTCCACGAAGTCTGAGTTCTTCATAATATCTTTTGTCTGTTCTTAAACAATCTTAATCCTTTTCCTTGACTTTTTAATAACACCTTACATCACAAAACACACCTCTGTTTTGGTCCATCGACCAATCAGAAACTCCCAAATGAACAGGAAATAGAGCTCTTTAAATGTTGGTACTTCCTAGTTCAACCCAGTTGGAGTCGAGTTGGAGTCGGAAGAAGGAGTTCTGCAAGAGGTTCCACCTCCAGTTGGAGTCGGGTGGAGAGTTTGCAGCTCCAGTCGTTTGGGAGAACAGAAGTCCAGCCATGATTCAAAGCTCTTCCGAGTATTGGGGATTATGACATCTTCCACCTCTGAGTGGAACTCTGACGGACTCCACTCATGGGAAGTCCACTCGTGAGGTGAACTGTTGTTGACCAAGTCCCGCCACCACTCCGGACGGTTCTCTGCCATCCTACGGAGACGCTGGACCGGTAGCGTAACTGGAGCTCCTCTTCCACTGATAATCGTCAGAGAGGTAATGAGTCGAGTTCACTACCGAGCGTACCGAGGAAAGCTGGGTCGAATGGAGGGTGCAGTTCTGTCCAACACTTTTCACTTCACCACACACAATCTCCCTCCCTCTAAACTTCAATCTTTAAACTCTTCTATCTGCTAAGAAATTAATCCAGATATTTTTAGAAATGTCTGAAGCAAAGTTTTTCAACCACCGCCGTGTGGTTAATGTCTGTGTGAAGCTGGAAGCAAAGTGAGAAAACAATCGCCGTATTGTTTACTCCTCGTAAAACTGATTAATAAGCTGTCGTTATTTTCAATTTTTGCCAATTAATGTAAATGTGTGATGTGTTAAACTTGATTCTGTTAATAAATGACCCACTGTCGTTGGTGAGTCAAAGATAATTAACGTTTCCGTCCACATTTTATTAAATTCAGATGCACGTCATTATACAGTCCAGAAAAATGAAAGAATCAGTTTAATTTATGAATATATCAGCATATGTTCATTCTACAGAGGCCAGAGTGTTCTGTCATGTGGGTTTGAGATTGCGAACCCACATGCAGAAAACACCAAGCGGAGGGTAGATCAGTAAAAAGGATTTATTGTAAACAAAATGTAATAAATTAATGAACACAATTATAAGAACTGTAGGTTCCAGGGAGGTCTGCTCGGGAGGAGCGGTCACTGCAAACACGGAAGGTAAATACTGGTGAGTTCAAGAGGAGTGGGAAATTAGTAACTTGGGGAAAAAAGGAAAAGTCTTACTTGGATCGAGGATTTAGAAATCCAGGAGGGGTTTCTAAGGTTTCTGGGTTATCTCCTGGGGCCTGCTGAACAGCCGGAGAGATTCAACGAGGAGTGACAACGGTGGAGAGCAGACAGGTAAGAGCTGGTTTCCAGGATGAGTCGTCAGGAGGTCAGGGGAGATCGTCAGCCAACAGAGAATTCTGAGAGCGTGAATCGACGGAGAAGCTTGAGGGTGGACTCGGGCAACCAGTGGGTAACTTCCACGGCGTCACGAGGGAGATTGCACTTGGAGTGCCGGGCTCGGGCATCCAGTGAGAAGTACTCACGGAGTCACAAGGAAATTTCCTGAAGAGCAGACACACAGATAATTTATTAGGAGGATATAACGAGGAGATCACTAGAGATTACTGAGAGACCTGTAGTACCAAACAATTGGCAACACTCTGGTGTTGAAGTGTTGACTCCAGCCTCCTCTTATCCCCTCTGATAGAGATGGTTTGCAAGTGTGCGGGGAAACAGCGGCAGATAGACACGTCCCCACTGAAGGTGGTCTCTGGGCGCCCTCTGGTGGAAAAAAGGGGAGCAGCCAACCAACCCCAACAGAAAAACCCAGAATCCCAATAAAATCAGCTACTGATTATCATGGAGTAAAGTCTGACATCGTCGACTCGGTTCTGGTCAACTCAGCGACTGGTGTGAAGCTGTTAGACAAAGTGGTCCCGCTTGGCGTCAAATCTGTCGACTCATCCAAAATCTAGCTTTAACTTGTTATTAAGTTGTTGTAAGCTGAGCTTTTAGCCCAGAGAAAAGGAGCGTGCCGAGGCAGCACGCATGTGCATTAGTTGAATGTACAAAATTCACAGCGCCAATTAATGACCCGGCATGGTAACTACAGTGGATTTGGTGGGGTGGGGGGATTCCTCCAGATACATGTAAACACAAAATACGTCCGTGTCAACACAGATCTTTTCCTCTAATTAACATAAGAAAAAACTTATGTTTCCCCCATTGTGTCCATGTAAATAGGGCTTAAAGCACTGATTAGTCTCTTTAGAATGATTTGTAGAGATCTTGTAGAGTGCTGTATGAATGGGTAAATGAGGACATAGATTGTAGTGTAAAGCGCTTTGAGTGTCTTGATAAGATAGAAAGGCACAATATGCGTACAGTCCATTTACCATTTTGATCTCCTGCAAGTCTTCCAAGACCTTCCCATTTCTTGTGGCTACGCCTCGTCCTGATCATGTCCCAGGAACATCCAAAATCTACAGTCTGGATTTACAACCTTCAACCAATGACTATCTGCTCCTCCACAATGCTCATCTATAGTCTGGATTTACAACCTTCAACCAATGACTATCTGCTCCTCCACAATACTCACCTCCTCTGTATCAAGGCTGATCTGTGGAAGCCTAGAACCTCACCTCTCTCCCCTCTCTAGTTCCATGTGTAAAAGACCCTCTCTGTATGAACAGACTCTCTTCGCAAAATAATTAATATTATACAGTTAAATCCTGAAGAAATTCAAGATACTTGTCCCTTTTTCTTTACAGCCCAGAGATCCTCACCTGTAAATAAAGACACTTTATTTTTGTACAACTGACTGTCTATTTTTCAGTCTGCCACTTGGAGTCCAACCTCCATCCATCCATCCATTTTCTTCTGCTTATCCGGGGTCGGGTCGCGGGAGTAGCAGCTTAAGTAGGGAGGCCCAGACTTCCTTCTCCCCAGCCACTTGGGCCAGCTCCTCCAGTGGAATCCCAAGGTGTTCCCAGGCCAGCCGAGAAACATAGTCCCTCCAGCGTGTCCTGGGTCTTCCTCTGGGTCTCCTCCCGGTGGGACGTGTCTGGGACACCTCACCAGGGAGGCGTCAAAGAGGCATCCTAACCAGATGCCCAAGCCACCTCAACTGGCTCCTCTTGACGTGGAGAAGCAGCGGCTCTACTCTGAGCCAAGATTCAACTTGTCTGTTGGATTCCTTATATAAAGAACTTTACTAATTGGCTTTTATGTATGTGAATGATTCTGTAAAGTGCCCTGACACAACTTTGTTGTGATTTGGCACTATATAAATAAACTGAATTGAATTGAATTGAATTGAGTCCCTCCCGGATGATCGAGCTTCTCACCCTATCTCTAAGGGAGAGCCCAGACACCCTACGGAGAAAACTCATTTCGGCCGCTTCTATCCGAGATCTCGTTCTTTCGGTCACAACCCAAAGCTCATGACCATAGATGAGGGTAAGAACGTAGATCAATCGGTAAATTGAGAGGTTCGCCTTTTGACTCAGCTCTCTCTTCACCATGACAGACCCGTACAGCGCCCGCTTCACTGCAGAAACTACACCTATCTGCCTATCGATCTAACGTTCCATTTTCCCCTTATTCGTGAACAAGACCCCAAGATACTTGAACTCTTCCACTTGGGGCAGGACCTCCTCCCTGACCCGGAGAGGGCACTCTACCCTTTTCCTGCTCAAGACCATGAACTCGGATTTGGAGAAACTGATCTTCATCCCGGCCGTGTCACACTCAGCTACGAACCACTCCAGCGAAAGCTGTAGATCCCGATCTGATGAAGCCAATAGGACCACATCATCTGCAAAAAGCAGAGAAGCAATCCTAAGGCCACCACAACGGATCCCTTCAACACCTTGGCTGCGCCTAGAAATTCTTTCCATAAAAGTTATGAACAGGATCAGTGACAAAGGGCAACCTTGGCGGAGTCAAACTCTCACCGGGAACAAGCCCGACTTACTGCCGGCAATGCGGACCAGGCTCTGACACTGGTCATACAGGGACCTAACAGCCCATTTCAAAGGGCCCGGTACCCCATACTCTCAGAATACCTCCCACAGGGTTCCCCAAGGAACGCGGTCGAATGCCTTCTCCATGTCCACAAAGCACACGTAGACCGGTTGGGCAAACTCCCCCACACCCTCCAGGACCCTGTTGAGGTTGTACAGCTGGTCCAGTGTTCCACAACCAGGACGAAACCCGCACTGCTCCTCCTGAATCCAAGGTTCGACTATCCGACGGACCCTCTTCTCCAGAACCCCCGAATAGACCTTACCAGGGAAGCTTAAGAGCGTGATCCCCCTCTAGTTGGAACACACTCTACGACCCCCTTTTTGAAAATGGGGACCACTACCCCGGTCTGCCAATCCAGGGGAACTTCCCCCGATGTCCACGCAATATTTCAGAGTCGCGTAAGCCAACACAACCCTACAACATCCAGAGCCTTAAGGATCTCCGGGCGAATCTCATCCCCCCTGGGGCCCTGCCACGAGGAGCTTTTTAATAATAATAATAATAATAATAATCATCATTTTATTTAAAAAGTGCCTTTCATGACACCCAAGGACACTTTACAGTAAGAACAAAGATCAACAGGAATAAAGAATATAAAATACATAAAGAATATAAAATACATACAGAATATAAAATGCGTAAAGAATATACAATACATACAGAATATAAAATGCGTAAAGAATATAAAATACATACAGCAGAGTTAAGGATAAGCGAGTCTAAAGAGATGTGTTTTCAGCGCAGTCTTGAATATAGAAAGAGAGGTGGTGTTTCTGTAGTCAGGGGGTAGAGAGTTCCAGAGATGAGGAGCAGAGCAGGTGAAGGCCCTGCTCCCCATGGTGGAGAGGCGGGCAGAGGGTACATGGAGGTGTAGTGAAGAGGAGGATCTGAGAGAGCGAGAGGGGATGGAGATGTGTAGGAGGTCAGATAGGTACGGAGGGAAAGGTTGTGGATAGCTTTAAAAGTGAGAAGAAGAATTTTGAAGACGATGCGTGATTTAACCGGGAGCCAGTGGAGCTGCTGCAGGACTGGAGTGATGTGGTTATAGGAGGAGGTTTGAGTGATGACACGGGCAGCTGAGTTCTGGACCAATTGTAGCTTCTGGAGATATTTGTTGGGGAGGCCATAAAGAAGGGAGTTGCAGTAGTAACCACCTCGGTGACTTCAGCACCAGAGATTGGAGGGCCCAACTCAGAGTCCCCAGGCTTCACTTCCTCAGTGGAAGACGTACCAGTGGGATTGAGGAGGTCTTCAAAGTATTCTGCCCACCAACCCACGACATCCCGAGTTGCGGTCAGCAGCACACCACCCCTACCATAAACAGTGTTGGTGGTGTACCTCTTTCCCCCCTTGAGACGCCGGATGGTGGACCAGAATTGCTTCGAAGCCATGCAGAAGTCATTCTCCACGGCCTCTCCGAACTTTTCCCATACCCAAGATTTTGCCTCAGTGACCACCCGAGCCGAATGTCGCTTGGACTGCCAGTACCCATCAGCTACTTCCAGGGTCCCATAGGCCAAAAAGGCCCGATAGGACTCCTTCTTCAGCCTGACAGCATCTCTCACCGCCGGTGTCCACCACCAGGTTCGAGGGTTGCCGCCATGACAGGCACCGACAACCTTGTGGCCGCAGCTCCGGTAAGCTGCCTCTACAATAGAGGTAAGGAGCATGGTCCACTCAGACTCAATGTCCCCCACCTCCCCCGGAACATGTTCGAAGTGCTCCCAGAGGTGGGAGTTGAAGCTCCGTCTCATAGGAGACTCTGCCAGATGTTCCCAGCAAACCCTCGCAATACATTTGGGCCTGCCAGGTTTGACCGGCATCTTCCCCCACCATTGGAGCCAACTCACCACCAGATAGTGATCAGTGGACAGCTCCACCCCTCTCTTCACCCGAGTGTCCAAGACATGTGGCCCCAGATTAGATGAGACGACGAAAAAGTCGATCATCGAACCGTGGCCTATGGTGTCCTGGTGCCAAGAGCACATATGGACACCCCTATGCTTGAACATGGTGTTCGTTATGGACAATCCATGATGAGCACAGAAGTCCAACAACAGAACACCACTCTGGTTCAGATCAGGGGGGCCGTTCCTCCCAACCACACCCCTCCAGGTCTCACTGTCATTGCCCACGTGAGCATTGAAGTCCCCCAGCAGAACAAGGGAGTCCCCAGGAGGTGCACTTTCCAGTACCCCCTCCAAGGACTCCAAAAAGGGTGGATAATCTGAACTGCCAATTGGTGCATAAGCACAAACGACAGTCAGAACCCGTCCACCTACACGTAGGCGGAGGGAGGACACCCTCACATTCACCGGGGTGAACCCCAACACACATGCACCAAGAAGGGAGGCAATAAGTATGCCCACTCCTGCTCAGTGCCTCTCACCAGGGGCAACTCCAGAGTGGAAGAGTGTCCAATGCCTCTCAAAGAAACTGGTTCCAGATTCAGAGTCATGCGTACAGGTGAGTCCGACTATTTCTAGCCGGAACCTCTCAACCTCACACACCAGCTCAGGCTCCTTCCCCACTAGTGAGGTGACATTCCACATCCCAATAGCCAGCTTCTGTAGCCGAGGATCAGACCACCAGGGTCCCCGCCCTCGGCCACTACCCATCCCACATTGCACCCGACCCCTTTGGCCCCTCCCACAGGTGATGAGCCCATGGGAAGTGGGACCCACGTCTCCTCTTCGGGCTGTGCCCGGCCGAGCTCCATGGGTAAAAGCCCAGCCACCAGGCACTCGCCTGCGTGCCCCACCTCCAGGCCTGGCTCCAGAGTGGGGCCCCGGTGACCCACGTCCAGGCGAGGAACATCAAGTCCATTTATTTTACTCATCATAGGGGTCTTTGGGCTGCACTTTGTCTGTTCCCTCACCTTGGGGTCAAACCTTTAAAATCAAATTAACTGAAGTGTCATTTAATGCCATAATTAAAAGGTGTATTTTTTCCAGGAGAGTGTAAGTCACTTCAGTCACTACCACCTGCAAGTGAATGTGATTTATACTCACAAACAAAAAAAGTCAAGTACACTGATGGAGGGGTGTAAATCACAGTAAATGAAACTGTATCAGAAGTTATGTGACTGTACTGCAATGATTACAGTACCAGATTAAATAGTTACCTGAGTTGTCAAATTGGCCATAGTGTTGGTCCTAGGGTGTGACACTCCTCAGGCCAGGATGTGGGAGGTGATTTGGTGTGGAACTGAGTCATATCTGTTGTATCATCTCCTATAACAAGTTGATCCAGATATGTTGTAACTGCTCTCAAAATCCAACAAGTTGGGAGTTATTTTAGCAGTTTGAGAGAAAATATCAAGAAACTTGGTTGCTAAAGACCCAAATATGGCACATTGTCTTGTTGAAGGATGGTACTACTAAAGTGTTGTCTCAAGACATGTTGACAAAATTTCATTCTGTAGTCAGGGCCTCTTGAATCACTCCCATAGGTTACAAGATGTCTTACCATATGCTGCCACACCCTAATGACTGGAGTACAAGTGTGTTTCTTCACAAGATTGACCAGAAAGGTTCATGCTCCTCTGTGACATTGCATATGATAATGAGGATGGTCACAACATCAAGACCACTGTATCATCAATATGCCACATGTCTTAAAATTGCACAACAATTGCTTAACCCAGTTTCATGCAATATCTGTATGGGACCCAATAAATCTTCATCAAGTGCAAAAAGGAGTTCTTGAATCCATACTCCAGAGGTCCTGAATTTCACACGTTCACATTGTGCCTCAAGCCTGAGTACAGAAGTGTGACCAATCCATGCTGGGGGTGGGTGAGATCCTTAAGGATGTGGGGAGTCTTCCTATGGAGTCTGCAGTGTTAGATGCTTTGCCGAGAGGGCAGAGATCCATTTTAGATGTACCATTTTCTTGCAAATCAAACAATTTCCATTTTATTCACTGGTCTGACATTGTGCCAAAATATTTTCATATGAGGCCTTATTTGTTGGTGCACCGAAATTTTTTTTGTCACTGAGTACCATGCGTGTTTCTGTTGTTGACTGGTAATCTAACTGCAGACCACAACACTGCACATCCTGTAATACTGTTTCCTAACTGCTAAAAACTGCAGCACAGAATTTCCATAAAGCCGGAACAGAAATGTCAGGCTATCATAGTTAGTTTGATTGTATCCTTCACCTGGGGCCAAGAAAGTTCTGGTTACAAAAATTATTTTCCCCTCTGGGTCATTTGAAAATTGCAAGATAAGAGCTGAATTTGTGTGCAGGTGAAATAATGGGCATTTGATGTTAAAAGTCAAGTAATGGTGGCTGAAAATGCATCAGCAAAAAGCATAAGAAGAAAATAAATAATTTTGTCTTGCTCAACACTATGATATTCATTAATATAGTATAAGGGAAGGGAAGGGAAGTCTGGGATTGTCATCGTATGTTTCCATACAATGGCAAAATTAGTTCTCGGCATTTAACCCATCACACCTGAGATACACCCAGGTGGAGCATTGGGCAGCTATGTACGTGCCCAGGGAGCAATTGGGGATTGGATGTCTTGCTCAGAGACACCACGACATGTCGGAATGGCTGGGAGTCAAACCGCAACTCTTTTTTTTTCATTCAACCTTTATTTAAACTAGGGATGCACCGATCCACATTTTTTTTACTTCTGATCCGATCCCGATACCTAAATCTAAATATCGGTCGATACCGATCCAGTTCCGATATCATGATCATCATTGATTGTATATGAGGCTGTAATATTCTCCTCTCAAGTACAATTTGTACAAATATATGCATGCATGTCGAAAAAGGCAACTTGAGGTAAGTTTTATTATTGTTGGATAAGTTTTAAAGTTAGAATTAAATTCTGCTAACACAAAACATGTTTTTTTTATTCCTAGCTTTAAAGTGGATATTAAAGTGATTAATTAAAGTAATTGTTTAAAGTTATATATATATTTTTTTTAAGTAAGGGACAGATATAAGAATTTTCTTCTTTCTACACTCCTTTCATTCAATGTTTTATTTTTGATTAATTTGTTTTGTTTCTTTTAAATGAAAGAATAAATTAAATAAATAAAATAAAATCTTAAATGGCTTTAAACATCTGCTAAGTTCATGGCATAAACCAACAGACATGCTCCTGTTTTTAGTTATTTACATCACTTTATAATGTAGCTGTTTTTGTTTCGTTTTTTTTTATATATGTATAATTTTCTTGTAATTTTCAAATCGTGTTTTTTTTATGATTGTCTACTGTTGTACTGATAAATATCTCCTGGAGGGTAAACTATATATTGGCTGCAAGTATCAAGCTGCAAAATCCTTCGTTTTCTACAACTGACAGCGGTTGGTCATTAGTTACGATGATGGATGGATGAAGTTTAGCAACTTCTCAGTAAACATTCGAGCTCCGTGGCTTCAGCGATGTTTTCTTCTTGTTTGTTCTAAAACAGGCAGCCTGATTTCGGTCAGCCGCGCTCAATCTGCCCCTCCTTAGAGACAGGCAGATTGAGCGAGGCAGATTGGTCGCGGCTGGCCGGGGTCGAGTTGCCTATTTCGGGTTGAGCAATAGTAGCGCCACACTGAAGCCCCGGAGCTCAAATGTCCAACGTAAAACTAACTTTACCGCGGTTTAATGTGGTGCTATGGCTCTGCAGACATTACACGTTGCTGTCTTGCTTTGTGGTATTTCTAGTGTAAAATACTTCCACACAGCAGACATGTTTTGATGAAAAGTTGGCTAACTGTTAGCCACGGTGCTGCTAACTCAGTCCTCACGTTGTAGCTCGCTGCAAGCTATGAAATGGATTTCATGAATGTGAGATGGGTCTTATTACTCTGAGTTCATGAGACACGCCTCCATTCAGGAAATCCATTCCATAGTTTGAAGCCAACATGCATCATGGATCGGAAATCTCTGCAGGTTGTATTGGAAAAATCCGCTATGTAAATTATGTTGGTATCGAAGGCTGATACCGATATTGGATCGGATCTGCCCCATCCCTAATTTAAACAGATCACACCATGATCCCCCAAACCCTGATGGACAAACTATCCACACTAGGACTAAGCCCCTCCATCTGCAACTGGGTACTAGACTTTTTAACAAACAGACCACAGTTAGTGAGGATCCACAACCTCTCCTCCTCCACCATAACCCTCAGCACTGGCTCTCCTCAGGGATGTGTGTTGAGCCCCCTCCTGTTTACTCTGCTCACATATGATTGTGCAGCTACCCATCCAGGCTGTCACATTGTAAAGTTTGCAGATGATACAGCGGTGGTGGGATGCATCACAAACAATGATGAGTCCAGCTACAGGCAGGAGGTGGAACACCTGGAGAGCTGGTGCAGAGAGAATAACCTTCACATCAATGTGAAGAAGACAAAGGAGATGATTGTGGACTTCAGAAGGAACAAAAACATCTACACCCCCCTGAACATAAGAGGATCTGCGGTGGAAGTGGTCTCCAGCTACAAGTACTTGGGTGTACACATGAATGACAACCTCAGCTGGAGCAACAACACCACCAGCCTGATCAAGAAAGCTCATCAGAGACTCTACTTCCTCAGACGGCTGAGGCGAGCTGGTCTGGGAAGCTCAGTCCTCACCTCCTTCTACAGGTGTGCAGTGGAGAGCATCCTGTGCTC
>NC_056517.1:15709456-15711363 GCF_014905685.2 Nematolebias whitei
TCATGTTGCTGCTGATCTGTTTCATGTTGCTGCTGATCTGTTTCAATGTTGATGTGTTCATGCGTGCACATCTGCTCACAGACTCATGTTCATGTTTGTGGTGATGTTCAATGTTTTATGTTATGAGTGCTTAGTGTAAATTTAGTTGATGTTTTTCTTAGTTCATATCTTAGATGTTATTACTGTTTTTCTTATACATTTTATTGTTGGATGTAACTGGGACCCTGTGTACATAATTTCGCTCCACCACATGTACCACATGAGGTGCGAATGACAATAAAGAAACTCTGACTCTGACTCTGACTCTGAGAAGTCACATTGAGCCTTGAAGACTCATTTACAAGTGAGATCTGACTTTCTGGTCCCAGTTCGGCTGCCCTACCTCTACCCCATCTCGGACCCTGCAAAAATAGATAAACCAGCTGCCATTGGTGAAGTATCTCTATTTTAAAAAGTGTTTAACCCAATTATTATCTTAGAGGATTGTCAGACCAACTTTGCCCCCCGTTGTTATGTTTTTCTTTCTTTCAAATACACCTGTGTCCACTGTCACTGGTTTGTCTCCTTTGACTGCAACATCCATCAGGTATGTGTGTGGAGGGGAGGGGGACCTGGGATTGCATTCTGTACTGTGCCATCAGAGAGCTGAGGTCCCATCTGCCGGCTTCCTCCTGAGCCTCTCGAGAAGGCCACAAAGGCTTCTAATTATCTATGACCTTCTGGCTTTCCTTCTTTTTACCTCCCCCTCTGGGCCCCTATGGCTTAGCCCCTTTCACTTTTTTTCTCACTTTATTAGACTCTGTTCACATTCAAAATAACCACTTGTAACACTGACACTAATTGTTGTAATTTCATTAAAATACCATACCATACCACTTTATTTATAAAGCACTTAAAACAGCTACAAGGCCAACCAAAGTGCTGTACAGACAAAACAACAGGTAACAGACAAAGCAAAATACAAAATGAGATAAATTTTCCGATCCACCTGCCAATATTTCCGATCCATGACACAAGTTGGCTTCAAATTATGGAATGGATTTCATGAACGGCGGCTTGTCTCATGAACCCAGAGTAATAAGACCCGCCTCACATTCAGGAAATCCATTTCATAGTTTGCAGCCAGCTACAACGTGAGGGCTGAGTTAGCAGCACTGTGGCTAACAGCTAACCAACTTTTCATCTAAACATGTCCGCTGTGTGGAAGTAAATTACATTAGAAACATCACAAAACAAGACAGCAACGTGCAATGTCTGCAGAACCATAGCGCCACATTAAACCGCGGTAAAGTTAGTTTTACGATGGACATTCGAGCTCCATGGCTTCAGCGGGGCGTTGCTCTCGCTGAATCCGAAAGAGGCGACTTGACCTCAGCCAGCCGCGTCCAATCTGCCCTGCTCAGTCTGCCCGTCTCTGAGGAGAGACAGACTGAGTGCGGCTGCCCCAAATCAGGCTGCCTGCTTCGGATTGAACAAGACGAAGACATCGCTGAAACCATGGAGGTCTAATGTTTACAGAGAAGTTGATAAACTTCATAATTAATGTCCAACTCCTATCAGTTTTATAAAACGAAGGATTTCACAGTTTGATATTTGCATCCAAGATATAGTTTACCCTCCAGGAGATATTTATCAGTACAACAGTAGACAATCATAAAAAAACATGATTTGAAAATTATATATATTAAAAACAAAAGACAGCTACATTATAAAGTGATGTAAAATACTAAAACAGGAACATGTCTGTTGGTTTATGCCATGAATTTAGCAGGTGTTTGAAGCCATTTGTCAGGATTTTGTGGACAGGAACGAACCCAATTGTGCAGACAGGACTCAAACTCGGCAGATAACAAAAATAAGTATTTTAATAGTAAATAAAGAACAAAATAACAGCTGACGTGGCAGCA
>NC_056517.1:15711373-15725587 GCF_014905685.2 Nematolebias whitei
ACAAAGGTGGCACCAATTAAACTGACGAGGAAACACTAGGGAAACATAGACACAAACAGAAACAGCAAATGGTACCATCCTTACACCATTTAACATTTTATTTAATTTAATTCATTTATTCATTCATTTAAAAGAAACAAAATTTAAAAAATATCATCAAAAAGAAAATATTGAATGAAAAGAGTGCAGAAAGAAGTAAAAAAATTATATCTGCCCCTTATTTAAAAAGAATAAATAAAATAACTTTAAACAATCACTTAAATTAATCACTTTAATATCCACTTTAAAGCTAGGAATAAAAATAAACATGTTTTGTGTTAGCATAATTTAATTCTAACTTTAAAACTTACCCAACATTAATAAAACTTACCGCAAGTTGCCTTTTTGGACATGCATGCATATATTTGTACAAATTGTACTTGAGAGGAGATTATTACAGCCTCATATAAAATCAATGATGATGATGATATCGGAACTGGATCGGCATCAGCCAATATTCAGATTTAGGTATCAGGATAGGATCGGAAGTAAAAAAAAAAGTGGATCGGTATATCCCTAATAATAAACAGAAACCCAAGATCATCAACTTCTTTCGAGGAGTTAGCAAAAAACTCCCCATAGGCACCCAAAAACCCAGTAGAGTTTTATTTGAACTGTCACATGACCACACCTCTTGACGCTTTCCAGACATCCAAGTTTTAACGTGTTTCTAGTAAACAGCAATGGGCAATTACACCCTGAACATCTTTTGGACTGAGCACGCTTCTTGTAAAGATTTTAACGTCAGCAAAAATGACATCACAATTTTTACATGGGGCTTTAAACCTTCAGCCACGTCGGATCCGTCGCATGTCATCGACAAACAAACAACAATTTATATACAGACATTTAAATCAACTGGACAATGTCATGTTTGTAGTACGTTTTGACCCCGAGCGGCAGACCGGACAGAAAAACAGAAACAGAGTATCAAAAATAATTTCTTTATTTACAGGTGCGGGGCTGTTGAGGGAGAACAGGACAATGGTGAGTAATGGAATTGTTAAGTTGAAACCTCTTAAAGGAAATTATAGTAAATTCTCTCTCTTACTGAAAACAAGTCCTTGTTGTGGCTGAGTCCATGAGGGGAAATGAGTCCTTGGTTCTACTAGAGGTTCCCGGCTGAGAGGTGAGGATCGTTGGAGAGAGGATCAGGTTAGTAAAAGTTCCTTTTCCTGGTTGTAGTTTTCAAGAGTGGCTTCCTTGTAGAGACACAAATCCCGGTGAATGAGAATCCACGATACACAAAGGCCTAAGAAGGCTGAGTGGAGTCCAGGACTAGGAAGTCACAGTGGCTTGGTAATGTTCCGGCGTCGAAGGAATGTCTGGCTGGGGCTTTTAAGCTCCTCCAGCATCATCCCTCAGAATCAGGTGCAGGTGTGTGGTGGTTGATTGTAGAAACTGCTGCTGCTGTGAAAGAGAGTGAGTGTGGCAGACATAACCAGAAATCCTACAGACAAAGCTTAAATTTTAGAGAAAAATAAGTCAGCTTGCAGGTCCAGTCTTACTTTGTCCAGTGTGGTCACAAGCTTTTCACACTGGTGTGGTTCTCCTTCGGAGACGCAGTCCACCATGTTTATTCCTTCATGTGTGAAGGTGATGTTAGGGGCTTCTAGTACTTTAGATAACCTGTGCTGTCTTAAAGCGGTCATAGTAAAGCATTGAGAATTTAAATATGCCACTACACTGTGTGTGGTTAATACCTGTAAGGCGTGTCCCATGACAATATGTGCTGTTTTCTGAATTAATTTTGCAATCCTTGATGCGTGTTGTATGCATGAGGGGTGCCGTTTTTCCATATTGTCCATCATTGTTGATAGATATTGCAGTACCTTTCTCTCACCCCCTTTTTTTCTGGAACAAAATGCCATTTGTGGCTAGTTTTGTTAAAGAAACATCTAGAAAGAAGGGTAAGTTGTAATCAGGTAATGCTAGTTCAGCTGCAGATGAGATGTGCTGTTTAATTTTTATGAAGGCTTCTTCAGCTTCTTGTGTCCATATTAGAATGTTGTTCAAGTTTCTCATGCCTTGCTCTTTGACCAAATCCCTCAGGGGTTGTGTCAAATCTGTGTATTCAGGAATATACCCTCTGCTGTACCCTGTTAGGCCCAAAAAGGAAAGCATGTATTTTATACGTGTCGGTTTGGGGTGTGTCAAGATACTCTGTTTATGAGTTTTGGACATGTTAGTGGTTCCTACAGAGATTATTTGTCCCAGGAAGGAGACCTGTTTTCTGCCAATCTGTAATTTATTTTTACTAACCTTAAAGCCATTTTTGTGTAGATGTTCCAACACCAACCTAGTTGCTTCTATGCAGGTGTCAGGCGTGGGTGCTGCCAACAACAGGTCATCCACATATTGGATCAGTCTGGTGTCTCTGGGGAGAGGGCAATACTGTAGTACATCTTTTAACACCTGATTAAAGATACCTGGAAACAGCAAATCCTTGTGGGAGTTGAGTGTAGCGCCACTGCTGTCCTTTATATGTAAATGAGAATAAATCTCTGCAGTTTGATACCAGTTGTGTAAGGTACAGAGATGAGATAGAGACATAAAGATTAGGAACAAGTACTGTGGGTGTTTTTAATATTGCATTAATGGCTTGTAGATCGTGTGCCATTCAATATTTACTGATTCAGTTGTTTTTTTTTCTACAGGCAAGATGGCTGTGTTCCACTCAGACTGCGAGGGTTCTCCTACAGTATGTGTTTACTCAAAAGGTGATTGGGCTGCACTGTGTCTTCCCCATGTCCGTGGGGGAGATGGCACATAAGCCTTCAGGTATGGAGGCCAACATTGCTGTGGCAGAATGATGATCAGTCTTCCCTCTCTCGTGGTCATGAGCCAACAACTCGTGTTCCAGCATCACCTGTTCTTCTGTGTGAGAGGAAATTATGTATGTGTCACAAGAATTTGAATAGCACAGATCTGGTACTGAGGTGGGAACCCAGTCCGTAGCTGCCAGGGAACGTTTAACCATTCCTCCCAGCTCCTTTGCTTTGTGTTCGACATGGAGAGAGAGAGATATGTGAGGCACAGCTTCATCACTTATTTGATACGACAGTAATTGTTCATGTGTTAACTCCACCGCCGCTGCCTCCCCAGCCGGACCCACATAAATGTTTTGTGTGTGAATTGTCCAAATCTTACCCTCCAATTGAGATGTAAACTCTTCTTGATACCAATCTGCGTGGCTCCTGTCATAGAAGATCGTGACATGCGGGGGGTCGGGAGGAGAAACATAGGTGTGTAGATTCAGGATCCAAGGCTTCCATTGTTGGAACAGCTTCAGCAGTGGATTAGACCCTTCAGCAGTCATGAGGCCCCAGTAGATAGCATGTTCAGGAGCCACTGGTTGTATCAAGTACTGTCCATCTGTGCATAGTTCACCACATCACAAATAGGAGCCATTTGAGAATTGAACTCTGACCCCTTGTGCCCCGCAGAGTACAGTTGCCCCCAACTTTATCAGTAAGTCGCTTCCCATCAAGTTGACTGGTGTTACAGATGAACAGACAAATGGATGTTGCAATTTTTGTGTTCCTATCTGAAATGGCAGTGGTACAGTCAAGGGCAGACCTTGCTCTGTCCCTGAGAACCCCATTAATGACACAGTCATTGTGGATAGGTAGTTGACAGGAGCCGTAGTGATTGTAGAGTAGGTGGATCCTGTGTCCACCAAGAAGTTCATTTCTTGTCATCCCACTCTCACCGGGAACACAGGGTCTGCTGTGCCCATGCTACTCTGTTGGTTATCAGGGGTGTGTCAGTAAGTACCAGGAGTGGGAAAGTCTTTTCACTGCAGATACTGCCCTCCTGTGTTCAGAGTGGGTATTGCTGCTGGGTTGTGTGGCAGCATACCTGGTTGTCCACTGGGTGGTGCTCTACCTTGTGGTGAAGCATAGCAATATCCGGCCCAATGGCCTGGTCTTCCACAGTTGAAGCAGATGTCAGGAGCGGCTCCTCCATATCTACCTCTTCCCCTTTGTCCCTGCGCCATGCCTCTCCGTCTTCGGCCACCACCAGCACGCCAGCCCCCGCTACGACCGAAGCCAGCAGACCTGTATTGATTTTGATAGAAAGGAGGAGGAGGAGGAGGAGGGAGAGGGTTTGTAGGATAGGGAAAAGGAGAAGGAGGAGGGGCTACTCCTCCAGGATATAGATTAGTATAGTGTGCCCCAACAGGAGAAGGCTTCGGCTGTGGAGCTGCTGCAACCATCACATTTTTTGTCCTCTCCTTCTTTGTTGCTTTTTGTCTAGCTTCTTGTAGCTGTAATTTAAGCAATTGATTTTCTAATTCAGCTTTCTCAATATTTTTCTATTTATTGTCTTATCAGTTCTGCCACAGATGTGGGCATTCCCTTCAGGACTGCCTCTCTAAATAATTCAGTTAAATTAGAGGGTGTTTTTTAGGATTTACTGTTGTGTGTCTCATCCACTTTTCAGCCGCCAGGGTAATATAATCTTTGGGGTGGACTTGAGGTTCCCGCTCAAACTTGGGGACAGCTGCGGTAGTGGATAATGGGTACTGGTCTCTGATTCTACGTTCCTAACTCTGTTATTACTTGACTCAGTAGGACCTCGTTGCGCAGTTTACTAGTGTGTGCTAATGTTTCTAATTCTCTGGCCACCAGGGGCATCACACACCGTCCCAGGATTGCTCTAAAGTCTCATAGGGCCAGGGACATTCCACTGGTGAGCCCACTTAGTTAGGAAAGCCACAATCTGCCTCCTACAGAGATACTTGGGAGTTTGTCAACCAGAGCATCTCTGTCTCCCACTGGGAAGGGCACATATTTCTGTTGACCCCCGGATGATTGTAGTAACAGAAACATGTACTCAGCCTCATCGAGTTTTTTATTTTTATCTAATCCTCTTGTTGTCATTGTGTGGGTTCTACCAGAGAGATGGGCTGTTTGTGAGGACTCAACTTCTCATAAATGGCCCAATGTGGTTCTTAGTTTGTGAATTTTGTGATCTATTTCATCCTCTGTTATCAATCAGAAATTTTCCTGGTCTTCCTATTCGGGTAACAAATGTCCTTTAGTGGTTATCCATACTCTGACAGGTTGTTTTCCTTGTGTATCCTGTAGCTCATGTTCTAATCTCTCCATTCTGCGCTCGCATTGTTCAATCATTTCTTTGCTGTGAGCCACCATTTTTTCTAAGGTTTCTTTTATGTTCTGTTTTATTCGCCTCTTCGTTCTTTTCTGAGCCCATGCTGTAATTTTGGCTGGACTGACAGCCATCCCCTGTTCCTCTTTGTTTATGAGTGGAAGAGGTACAAAAACCTTTGTTTTGGGCCACGAAGGTGCTGAACAGGTCAGGCTTTTCAGGCTGTTCCTCCAACAGTCCACATGATGGTGCTGCTGCTTGTCTAAATGGGTTGGTGTTGATATTTTCTACAACTAGCGTCCCCTGTGTTAGTTCGATGGATGGGTACAGCCCCCTAGGGGGGTTATCCTACCTGTTAATGGAGGTACCTCCCTTTGAGGCTGTCTGTTCCTGCCCCGGATACGGGAACAGAGATGACTTCACTTGCTGTGTGGCTGCTCTACCCTTCACTTCCGGTGTTGCCTGCTCCAGAGTGTGTTTTAATCCCTTGCCATGACACGATTAATTTTTCACACTTTCTCAACTGTTTTTCCATTTCTTCTTTCTGCATTTTTTTTTGTTACTTCCTGTCTCAGTGTTCCTAGTTGTTGTAGTAAAAAAATCTCTTAAAAGATTGTATGGATTCAGTGGGGCTTCCTGTTTTACTACTGCCTGAGTTATCTTCTCTTTTTATTTTTTCTTTGTCAAGTCATCTTGGTCCGTCAGGTATGTTACTTGTTTGTCGATCTGAGTTTCAAGAGGGAGCCAGGGTCCCTGAAGCGTCAATGTCAGAGTCAAATCCACCGTTCATTTTGTCACGTTTTGTCTGTATAATGTTGTGTTTTACATGAAATGACTCGTTTTCTCAATCGGTGGTGAGAAAACTCAAGCTCGCTCGGCGGTGAAGCAATTAAACCACCAAAATCCCATTGCAAAGAGTTTCTCTTCAAACACACACACACACACATTCTTTGCTGCACAGCTTTCACTCACTTCAGTCACTGTCTCTTGTCCGATCTCATTTTGAACATTTTTCAGTTTGTTTCTCACAATAAAAAAACACTTTTTCTTCAATAATCATCAGAACCTGTCATCACCATTTAAGTTTCTATGACAGTTCATCAAAAAACACACTTCAATAATCATCGGAACTGTAGATGAACAGATGCTCAGATATATTCATCATTTAACACGGATTCCTCATTTTTCTGGACTTAATAAAACGTGCATTGAATTTAAGGAAATGCAAACGTGAGACGTCATTTATATTTGACCCATCAAAATGAATGCGGTCATTTATTTACAGAATCAAAATTTAACATCAAACATTTACATTAATTTGGCAAATTATGAAAATAACAACATAAGCAATCAATCAGGAAAAATCATACGGCCATGATTTTTCCGTTGCTTCACCACAGACATTTATGAAAACTGTACAATTATGATCTTTTACCCACATGAATGTGGGTGAGCATTTTACACAGACATTTCTAAAATATCTGGAAGAATTTCTACTTGAGAGAAAAGTTTAGAGATGAAAGAAGTTTAGAGGGAATAAAAGATGGGGTTTGAGGGGAAGTAAGTTTTCACCAGAACGGCACTCTCCATCAGAAACCCAGCTCGCCTCGGTACGCTTGGTAGGAAACTTGACCCATTACCTTTCTGATGATAATCAGCAGATATGGTGTTCCGTTAACGCTACCTGTCCAGCGTCTCCTTAGTATGGCTGTAGCTCGTCAGAAGTAGTGGCGAGTGAAAGGTGTTATACTCCCATGGAACTCGGAAGAGCTCTGTTGTCAGGATCATCCCGTCTCTCACAGAACTGGTTGGACTGTGTATCCAGCAGAACTCCATCAGCACTCCATCAGAACTCCAACACAACCAAGACCGAGTAGACCAGGAAGTACTGACATTTTAAAGAGCTGTTTCCCGGTTCACTTTTGGGATTTGTTCATTGGTCAGAAACGACCAGACGGGGTGTGTTTTGTGACGTAAGAGGTTAGAGACAGCGAGAATTGTTATGAAACAGATCAGAAATGTTCTCACAGACAGAGAGAGTTTTGTTTTGGCGCTGTTTCAGCAACAGGTGCCAAAACTTCTCTATTTACGTCTGAGAGGATTTTAAAAACATGACAGTTTTAACATAACAACTTGTTTTGCGTTTTATTCCAACCTTGGACCAACTTACACTTGCTCATTCAAAAGCAGAAATCAGAAAATGCATAATTATTCTGTAACAGCTTTGACATGAGAATAAAAATCATTACTCAGTTAATAAAATTGATTAGTTCACTGCAACACCTAAAATGGTTTGAACTAAGACACTTTGATTATCAACATTTGAAAAATAGTAATGATAATAAAAGAGAGTGTTCTTTTCACTTGAATCTTCAAGAAAGAAAGTCTCAGGATGGGTGAACCTGTATTTCTGAGTTCAAATGAATGAAATGACAGTTCCTGTCCCACAAGGTTCTAAAGGTCAAGAGTTTTGACCTTAGACTTAGTTTTTGACATGGGCCTAGTCCACTACAGAACTTATCATCACCATTTAAGTTTCTCTGACAGTTAAAAAAAATACTCTTCAATAATCATCAGAACCTATCATCACCATTTAAGTTTCTCTGACAGTTAAAAAAATGCACTTCAATACTCATTGGAACCTGTCATTACCATTTAAATTTATCTGACAGTTCTCACACATGTGCGGTCAACTCTTGTTCTTATTTGTGGGCAGTCACATTCCACAGGAAAACTCAATCCAACCTGGCTACCTTCCCCCATGCCCGAGAAGAAGTTTGGTGTGCCACTCCCGACTGACAGAAGTCCCTGACTTTGTTGACTCACACAGGGGTTGCAGACCCCTAGCCCAGGTCCCTAACATGCCTCTTTTAATCACATCTTGTATTTTCTAATCCTTGCACAAGCTTACAACCGATATATTACTTTAAAAAAAATCTATTACACTCAATCTCTACTGACAAAAATATTTTACAACACGATCACTCACTGCCAAGCCACAGAGAGGATAAATATAGTTCCTCTTACCTGTTTGCTGGCCTGTGGAACTACACTGAACAACCGTGTTGATGTCCAATTCTCCAGTTACCAATCGTCCTTCTCCAGTATCCCGGGTTTCGGCACCAAAATTGTCGAGGAAAATCAACACAACAACTCAGACTTTTCAGCCTATTCACCTGTTTCTCTCATTGGTTTGGAGATACGTGGAGAAAAGACACAATAATCAGTCAGAGAGATTCAAGTTAAAAAGTATTACAAACATTTATTAAAGCTTTCAACTGAAAGGAGACGCTTTTACTCCAAACCAACAGAGATACAACAAAAACCCAAGATGCGTCAGACCGGAGCATTCAGCTTCTTCTGTATTTAAACACAAAAGTTCCACCCAGAGACGTGTCACACATTCTTACAGTTCTTTGTCTAAACTAGTTCAAACTAATGTCTTCATTTCCTGGAAGTCCTTTTATGGAGTTGTTTGATTATTTTCTTCTGCCATTCCCATTTACTAGTGATCTTGTCATCAGGTGGGACACTCCATCAGCTCCTTGTTAGTTCATGTACCGTACACAAAAAACTCAAATACATTCTCTGATTTAGTTCAATCTGTACTTGTTGGTACCAAAAGACAAGTAGATCCAAAAGCCAAGCAGATTTAAATAAAGGATAAGATACAGTTGTGATACATAAAGCAATACAGCACTGCAGATAAGAGCGTCTTTACACTAGACACCTCACTAGGGAGGTTTTCCAGGCATGTCTAACTGGGAGGAGACCCCGGGAAGACCCAGGACCTGCTGGAGGGTCTACGTCTTTCAGCTGTCCTGGGAACACTTGTAATCCTCCCAGAAAAGTTGGAGGAAGTTATATCTGAGCCTCCATGTTCAAGCTGTTTCTCCTACAATCTGACTTCGGAGCAAGAACTTTTCACTTAGGTTTTTTTTTTTTAACTTTACTTTAATATCATCCTACAACAATATTAAATACTAATTAAAGTTACAAGCAACATTGAAGGCCCTCACAGCAAAGTGTTGCTTCAACCTTATGGTGATCGTGGGAGCTCTGGCGAGTCTGCCCAGTCGCCATCGCTAACACTCGCGTGCGGTCCACCAGGGTGTGTATATGCCGAAACTTTGCAATCACCTTCCGCTCATATCATTATGAGTCTGGCTTCAAGCCTTACAAGTTTGACTAAAATCCGACCTTCCAGACGGGAGTTATTGTCACCTCCTATTTTATTGCGACTGTTAAAGAACTTCCTTTTCAGCATATAACTGTTGGAATAATCTAGGGAGCGCACTTGAGTCAAATGTTAAAGAACAATACCAATGTGTCTATAAGTGCTCACTGATCATGCACAATCAATCTGGTACATATTGGATGATATTTCACTGAGATATAACTGTTGTAATAATGTAGGGGTGCACTGGAGTCAAACGTTAAACAACAATACCAATGTGTCTAGAAGTGCTCAATAATGACACACCCAAAATTTGGTGCAGATCTGATGATATATCATTAAGATATAACTTTTAGAATTATCTAGGGGTTGCTCAGGAGTCAAATGTTTAACAACAATCCCAATGTGTGTAGAATGGTTCACAGATCAAGCAACAATAAATCTGGTACAAATTGGCCGATATATAACTGAGATATTACTGTTGGAATAATGTAAGGGGCACAATGGAGTCCAATGTTAAATAACAATACCATTGTGTCTAGAAGTGCTAACTGATCACGCACAATAAATCTGGTGTAGATCGGATGATGTATCACTGAGTTATAACTGTAAGAATAATGTAGGTGGCACTATGGAGGCTATTGGCCACTTATCATGGATTCCTGTTCTTGGGGTGGATAATGATTGATCGTAGTGATTTTGGTGCACCTCAGCTGAAATCTGTGTATTTTAGAGCCAATTCCTAGGAGTTCGTTACATTTGCTATTAGAAACACCCAAATATTTATTTATTTATTTATTCATTTCATAACAAAATAAAATACATATCAATTAACATATATGTAATTAGAAAACAATTATAAATATAAAATGAAAGGTAGCAGATGAAGAAAAAATCTTATTGAATCTGCTCCTTATTTATCTAATAAACCATTCAAACAAACATATTCAGAAAATTATCAGGAACAAGTAAATAACTCAAGTAATATTTCAAATATCCAACATTTTTCATGAAATACATTCATATATATTTTTTTAGCAATTGAATTTTTACCATTTTCTTAAATACCGAAATTGATTTAGCTTCCTTAAAATCTAACTCCAAGTCGTTCCACAGTCCAACACCCTGAATTAGGGTAGATCTTCCCTTCAAACTGGTTCTGAATTGCGGTTTAACAAAAACATATTTCCCCTTGAGATTATAATTACTAGCTCTTTTTACACAATGCATTTGGATATTAGAAGGCAATGTATTATTATGAGCTCTATACATGAATGACAAAATGGTATAATCCACCAAATCAGGGAACTTAACAACTTCATTTGACAAAATAATATACTCGATGGATGATAATAATGTTTACCCTTGATAATTCTTACAACTCTTTTCTGCAAAATAAAAATAGACTTTGTAATTGATTTACATGCTTTTCCCCAAACATTAACACAATAAATCAAATGTGGCACAACAATTGTATTATACATCAAATACAATGCTTTGTCATTCAGTAGATACTTAACTCTATAAAATATTGCAATAGATTTTAATATTTTCATTTTAACAGAATTTATATGTTGCTTCCATGATAATTTATCATCAATGATGACACCCAAAAACTTCGCCTCATATACTCTACAGATTTCAGAATCTTCAATCTTGAATGAAACATCAATATTTTTATTTTTATTGCTAAATATCATATAGTTAGTCTTATCCAAATTTAACGATACTTTGTTTAGTCTAAACCAACTTTGAATTTTACAAAGCTCAATCATCATTAATTCCAATAACTGTTCAATATTCTTACCAGAACAAAAAAAAGTTGTGTCATCCGCAAAAAGAACGCATTTAAAGAGGCTGGACACCTTAACCAAATCATTCACATACAAGATGAACAACTTTGGACCAATTACAGATCCTTGAGGAACTCCACATGTAATGGTGCAGTAATCCGATCTCACATCATTTATCTGCACAAATATGAACCTTTGACCTTTGAATGGCTGACTTCCTGTTGATTTTGGACCAGGGCTCCAAGAGAATTTTTCATAGGGCCTGAGAAGATACAGATGCTCATCGAGTTTCAGAATTATCGGTCAAAAAATGGCTTGGGGCTGAGGTTTTAAAATATTCTTGGGAGTACTGTGGAGGCTATTGACTACTTATCATGGCTTCCTGTTCAAGGGATGGATAAAGATCGATCATACTGATTTTGGTGCATCTCGGTTCAAAACTGTGGAATTTAGAGCCAAACGTATGGCGATGGCGTTATGTCTTACTTCGCCATGCCACACCGCCCACATGCTCACATGCTCCACCCAAAACTGTCAATGTTGGAAAGCAAGTTACACCAACATGTCTTTGGTCACTGGACACACTATCATGCTGATCAGGTAACGGTTCAGATAGGGATCGTTCAACATAAGACTTTATACTTCCTGTTGTCAGGGGGTGTGGCTTAAATTATGTCATGATTTGACCTTTCCATCTTGCAGGGGACCGGCTGTGGATCAATCACTGAAGGTTTGATGTCTCAAACCTTTTTCGTGTAGGAGCTATTAGCGTTTCGTTTTTCATGGTGAGATGTCAAATTTGAGGTCTGGCCCCGCCTCTTCAGCATGCTCTGAAATGAACTGTTTATATAACTTTGCGTCCCCCATGCCTTTTGACCAAAATGACCAAGTTTGAAACTGATTGAGCGAAATCCCTAGGAGGAGTTTGTTCAAATGTGGAGGCTATAAACCTCCAAAAAGGTGTGAAAATTAGGCCGGCATTCCAAGATGGCCGCCTTCCTGTTTATCGTACAACATTGGTGCCAGAGGGTTTTCTGTGCATCTTGGGGAATTGGTCAAGCGTACCAAATTTCATGTTTCTACGACAAACTAAGGTTAATGCGGAGAGTATTTTTAAATTTTCTAGGTGGCGCTCTTGATCCGTTTCTGTTTGCGATTTTTGCCACACCCTTAAAATACGTAATTTTTCACCAGTCCTGATGCGTCCAACAAATTGGGTGTCCTTTGGGATATGTTAAGGCCTCCAAAACGCCAATTCATTTGGCGGAAATAATTGCAGCTTGGACCTGAACAGAACGATTACAATAGGCCTTCCCAGCGCTTTGCTGCTCGGGCCTAATGAATGATCTCAAATTACTCTCAAGCTTTAGAAACTTAAACAATATCCTTTTATTTTGTTCTCTGAAAGAACTAATACTAGTCATAGTTTTGAGAACTGATTTACAGGTTGTGTACAACTTCACATCCAAGTTATATGTGCACTAAACAATTATTTCTGATGTATAAAGTCTATTGGTTATTTGACAAAGTACTGTATGTGTCTATCGTACATCTTTGTATCAATGCTGTTTTTTTGTTTTTTTTCTAACAACTTTCCTGCAGTCATTTGACAATTATTGTTAAAATACAGTTTCAAACTTACTCTGAACGAATTTCATTTAATTTCACTTTTACAAGTTCAGTCTTGTCTTTGGGAAACAAAGCTACAAAAGCCTTTCTCTTTGTTTTTCCCTTTTGACATAACATGCCATCATATTATTGACTAATAATGATGTAACTTTAAAATACATAAGTAACCTAAACATAGTGTCTCTGCAGAGATGAACACCATTCAATTCTCTTGGGTAATGAGGAATAAGTGAAATGTATTACCGTAATATACTATATATATATATATATATATATATATATATATAACTATATGCCACTACTTTTCCCACGGGCTTTGAACCTGCGACTTATACAACGCTGCGGCTAATTTATGGATTTTTTTATTTTTTTGGATGGGCTAACGAGCTTTATGCCGCCAAAACATTTAGCCTTGTTACACCCGGGCGCTCACATAGCTGCCCAATACACATCTCTCTTGCGGGGTGAGTCCTCATGACTCAATGAGACTACCTGCATAAATAAAGGTTAAAAAAATCTGACCAATAAATTTATCAAACAGCTCACAGCGGACCAATGAAACTTGGTTTCACTTCCGCTGGGGAAAGGACCCTCAGCGTTCTCTCCCCCACCTTCCCATTTTGCTCCCAGGGCTAGGGAAAACTTTGCTTTCCCCCTCCCTGTGGGATTTTCTCCCCTCGTTGTACACAAGTATTTGCAGCCACTTGAAATAAGTGTGAATCATAAATCAAATCAAATCACCAATTTGCCTCAAGACAAAAGTGACATTGAGATCGACAATGAAAGCAAGACTGAGGACGAGTGTGATGAAGTTTTTCTGAGGCTTTTCAATTCTGACACTGAAGAAGACGACTTTTGTAGTTTTTGTGCACAGGAGGAAGATGAAGTTAACAATCATTGACTTTTCCTGGTACGCTACTGTTTTTTATTTTTATTTTTACCAGCCATGTTACAGGCACTGTTCAGAAATAAACATTTATTGTACATATTTGTGTATGTTACCAGTATGCATTTAATCAAAAGTTTTAAAAATCTTTCTGTGTAAATGTTATGTCATGTTACAATGTGGACATCTGCCGCTGTGGAAAATAATAATTGTTCTAAACTTTTAAAAAACTCTTAATAAAAAGAAAACCAGAGACATTTCTCTTTTAGCTCAAAACGGAGCGCGAGGTTTATTCTTTCTGCAGAAAGGAGTTGCTGCCTGCATGAAGTCAGAACAAGCACACACACTGGATTCTTAAAGAGACAGTACATATATTTATACATGTTTCGTGCGTCACAATAACATTCTTCATGAAGGGAGGATAACGTTTCTCAGGCTGATATCATACACAAGTTCTTGTTATCAGTACGAGATGATGTTATTCTTCTTGTGGAGCCGTGCTTTGTAACAAGTCTTCTGTCCATGTGACTAGAACATTCTGATAAACATTTGTGGAGCTGGTATTTTTTAATTAG
>NC_056517.1:15725597-15751950 GCF_014905685.2 Nematolebias whitei
AGTCTTTGTTCATGAGCTAGAACATTCTGATAAACATTTGTGGAGCTCGTATTTTTAATTAGATTTGTAACAGTCTTTTGTTCATGTGGCTAGAATCTCTGAAAAAGAAAAACATGTTGATACGAAAAGCGTCCTCAGCCGTTTAGATAAAAGTTCTGTATCTTTGCCTCTCTTGCAGGTGGTGAAATACAAGGACGTTTGCTGAGCAGAGGACAAAAGTTCACATTTACAAGAGTTTACCAGAGTTCACATACACACACCAACTTTGAAAGTCTGCAGAATGAGCATGGATTAAATGATATTTAAACAATACATGTTAGTTTATTAATTTTTTTTCACAATTTCCCCCCTTTTGCTCCAAAAGGAACAACAAAATAAGAAAACAAAGTGAATAAAAAAAAAAAATATATATATAAGTATAGACTTTGAATGGGATAAACATCAAGTTCAGTGCATCACTTGTGGTTTGGCACAGGACCATCATAAACTTCAAATGGAAGTTGCAAGAGCTGTTTTTGTGGGTTACAGACCCTGTTTAAAAGCTTATATGCGTACAGGTAAGAAACTTCAATTTTATTCAAAACATGAAAATATACAAAGAACTCAAAGGAGGGCATACTGTTTTAGTCAAAAAGTATTAACATAAAATATAAAAAGAAGAAAACATAAAATTTTTATTTAAAAGCATAAAACCAAAATATGAAAGAGTAAGAAATGTCTTTAGTTCTGGAAATGTTGTCCAGTGTACTCATGGTCTTCTGGTCTAAGCCTAAGAACACAACTTTGGACGGCTAAGACTACTAAATCTAGGAATTCTAGTCTAGATGGAATGGGTGAAGTTTCAGTCATCAGGGAGTGTCCGCCTCTGTCAAAGTCAATTACAAAGATGTCATCGGTGCAGGATGTGTCAATCTCAAGAATGGATTGATGTTCTCTAACTGTAAAACGAATTTTCATTTTATTTTAAAACAAAAGTGGTGGAAATCCTAGGTGACAGTTCAGTGGATGGGCTGGGCTTTTTGATGTCAATGTCAGAGATGGATGTCGTAACTACTCCTGTAAAGGTCTTGTTTACCATGTTCTTGATGCATGGGACAACACAGGAGAAAAATAAGCAAAACAAAACTAAAAAGACGATGAGAGGGGCGCAAATTCTCAACAGAAGCTGCCACCATGAACCAGAGGTAAGCCATACCCAGAAATCAAAGGGCTGTGCGCCTTTGGTACCGCTTTCTACATAGTCTTTTAAGTGGGACAAATCTTCTAGTGCATCATGGATGGCACCTCCATCGTGTGTTTCATCAGGGATAAATGTACAGCATACTTGACCAATTATCTTAGGTACCCCGCCGCCCTCACTGTGAGCCTGAGCTCTATCAGTGGGTGGTGAATGTGAGTGGCATAGATCCCCCGTGGGTATCAAGCCTTTCAGACTCCAATACTTGTTGCACCCGCGGTGGCACCCAGCTCTTAAGCTCTGGTGCTTCTTTTCTTCTGGGCTAGTTCTCGATATCCTGGTTTCCGTCCGGTTGAAGAGGGGCAATGGGGACGCTGCCTCACCTGGTTTTGACGCCAGCGAGTGTGCTGTCCTGGCTCTGTTAGGTTTGGTCGTGGCCTAACAGACCGCTGCCTCAGCTACCCGTTGGTGCTGAGTGACTCTTCGGGCAGTTGCCCTGGTCTTTCCTGTCCTTTGCTCCTCTGGTCTTCTCCTGATGGTAGAGTGATCCCTTTGAACAGCTTACAGTGGGAGGCATGGACCCAAGTAGTTCTCTCAGCCACTTTCACAGCCGTGTGGGTGGTCAGCAAAACCTGGAATGGTCCAGTCCACCTGGGAGAGTTCCAGCGCCTTCTCCTGAAACATTTAATCATAACAAAGTCTCCAGGAGAAATACAGTGCAATTGCTTTTGCGCAAGTGTAGGGAGTCCTCCCTGCACCTGAGACCTGATGGATGTTAAGTGTTTGGTTAGTTCAATGCAATAGTTCATCATGTTATGATCACAGTGTTTAAGATCTCTGGTGCGATCAGTTGTTGGTCCAACTCCCAGATTGGGAGGAGCTGCAAAAAGGATTTCAAAAGGACTAAGACGAAATTTAGCTTGTCTGCGCATCCTCATATACATAACAGCAATAGGCAAGCATGTGACCCAGTTCTGCTTTGTGTCCTCACAAAGTTTGGCCAGTTTGTTTTTCAAAGTACCATTTTCTCGTTCAACAGCGCCCCCGCTCTGTGGGTGGTAGGCACAGTGTTTTGTCAGGTCAAAATGTAGGGTCGTGGATACTTCACTCATGATCTCATTTGCGAAGTGGGACCCATTATCACTTGAAATTCTCTGGGGGATTCCCCATCGTGGAATGATTTCCGTCAGTAAAATCTTTGCTACTGTGTTTGCTGTTGCATGTTTTGTGGGGAAAACTTCAACCCATTTGGAAAACATATCGACAACAACCAAGCAGTATTTCTTGTTTAAAACAGGCGTTAATTCAATAAAATCAATCATTAGATGTTGAAAAGGAGCAGTCACTGTCTTGTGTGCACCTGGTGCTGTGGTTTTTATTGTTTTTGAAATATTGTGAGTGGCACATATCAGACATGAGTCACAGTACTGTTCAGCAACTTTCAAAAATTTCACAGTAAACCAGTGTGTGTCCATTTCTCTTAACATTCCCCCCTTTGACACATGGTCTCCACCATGCGTTAAAACAGCAAAAGAATGAAAGAAATGTCGAGGTAGGCAGGGGTTGTTGTTTGGACCTAGCCAGATACCATCAGTGAATGTGCTTCCAAGGCGTTTCCATTCTGCTCGCTCAGAAGGTGTTGAGAGTTTTTGCATGTCTGTGATGGTGAATGAGTCAGGTGAGGCTGTGGTCTGAGATGATGAGCAGACCATAAGAGGAAGTGGGTGGATCCTTTCAGGAGGTGTGGTAGCAGCAGATTTAGCTGCTATGTCAGCAGCTGCGTTGCCCCTAGAGACATGGTCAGTGTTTCGGGTATGGGCTGCACATTTTACTACAGCAATGTGTTTGGGAAGTGTGATTGCTTCTAGAAGATTAGCAACAAGTTTGTGGTTCAAGATGGGCTGTCCATCTGAACGAAGGAAGTGATGATGTTTCCACAAAGCTCCAAAATCATGTACAACACCAAAAGCATAGCGAGAGTCAGTGAAGATGTTGACAGATTTGTTTTCAGAGAGTTGGCAAGCTCTGGTCAAGGCTATGAGTTCACAGGCCTGAGCTGAACAAGGAGGCAATGAACGAGCCTCAATGGTGGAAGAGGAAGTTACAACTGCATAACCGCTGTGAATAGAGCCAGTGTTAGGATCACGTGAAGATGAGCCATCTACAAAGAGTTCCCAGTCTGGGTGTTCAAGAGGTTCTTGTTGTAAGTCAGGTCTAGGTGTGCAAAGCACTTCAAGTTCTGCTAAGCAGTCATGTGGTGTGCCTTCGATAGGTGAAGGTAAGAGTGTAGCTGGATTTAAAACGTTGCAACGTTGGATGGTGATATTTGGCATGTCAAGAAGAGTGGTGTGGTACCTTAACCAACGCGCTGTAGACAAGTGAGCAGTTTTTTGCTCGTTTAGAATGTGAGTGACAGCGTGTGGTACAAGCAAGGTCAAATCAGAGTACCCCACAATGTCTCTACTGGCCAATACAGATTTTTCTGCTGCAGCAACAGCGCGCAAACAAAGTGGGAGTCCTACAGCAACTGGATCAAGTTTTGATGAGAAGTAGGCCACCGGTTTCATGCGGTCACCATGCTTTTGCAACAAAACTGAGGTCATGCATCCCCCCCTTTCATCCACCGCCTGCACAAATGGGCGGGTTGGATCAGGAATTCCTAAGGTGGGGGCTTTCTGCAGCTGTAATTTGAGAGTCTCAAATGCTGACAGTGCAGGTGGTGTCCAAGTCAATTTAGAGCTCATTTGAAGGCCTTTTTCATGACAAACAGCGCGGAGTGGTGTTTCAAGTTCTGCGTAGTTTGGAATGAAATGTCGACAATAACTGCATAACCCTAGGAATGACATGAGCTGCTTTTTTGTTTCAGGAAGAGGAAGAGCAACAATGGCTGTAACACGCGTAGGAGCCAGCTCTCTTCCTTCTGCAGAGATTCTGTGACCCAGAAATGTAACCAGTGGCAACACAAATTGTAGTTTAGACAACGAGGCCTTGTGTCCTTCTGCAGCTAGATACTGCAGGAGGCGGATTGTGTGTGTTTTGCATGTTTGTGCATCAGGAGCAGCCAAAAGAAGATCATCAACATATTGAAGAAGTGCACAATCAGGTGGAAGACTGAACCCTGCCAGACTATCTCTCAAAGCCTGGTGGAAAATAGTTGGAGACTCACAATAGCCCTGGCAAAGGCGAGTGAAGGTGTAAGACTTCCCTAAAAACTCAAATGCAAACCAGTACTGGCTGTCTGGATGCACAGGTACACTAAAGAAGGCATTGGCCAGGTCTATGACTGAAAAGTGGGTGGAGCCAGTTGGTATTTGAGACAAGATCACATAAGGATTAGGGACGATCGGTGCACGAGCCTGAACTGCAGCATTTACAGCTCTAAGATCCTGAACAAACCGCCACTCAGGACGAGGAGTAGGGTGGACCTTTTTTACTGGAAAAATTGGAGTTCTCACAGGTGAAGTGGGACAAGGAACGATTACACCTGCTTCCAGAAGAGAGTGAAAAACAGGTGTAATGCCTGAGGCTGCCTCAGGTTTCAGTGGATACTGTGGTAGTTTTGGTCGATAAGAAGATTTAGGAGTAATTTGGATGGGCTCCTGACCTTTTATCAGACCTACATCATACTTTGTCTGGGCCCACAATGTGGGTGGAACAGCAGAGAGGTCTGGGTTGTCTGAAGTCATCGTAGGCAGTGTTAGTCATGCAGAGGTGTCAATCACTTCTTTGAATGGGGTGACCGGAAGTGATGAAATAAGTGGTTGTCTGTACATCTCCAGAGCAGGAGAGTAGAAACAAGTGGCAAGTGGTTGCCAGTCAGATGCACAATGGGCTCTCAGTGCTAGAGGGCCTAGAGAGCGTAGAGAGCGCCACTGAGCTTCAGGAGGTTTAGCAAGAGAAACATGAGGAAATGAGTCAGGTACTGTGAAATAGCATGTTTGTGGTGTGACATCATCTGTGAGGCATGTCAACAGGAAACATGTGGTCTTTGTCCAGCAGATATCTGTTGTATGTAAGTCAGTTGGTGGTGTTTGCATGAATGAATCTCCTAGCTGATCAGCTGGGTCTGAAGTAACACGAGCAGTGCAATGCAGCTGTTGTTCATGCATGAATGTGCATGAAGGTGGAAGTCTATCTTTGGCCATAGAGAGCAAGGCTACACGCTGACTCTCATCAGTGAGGGACCATTCAAAAACAAACAGCAGATCAGGCCCTAGTGTCACCAAAGTGTCCACTGAGTGTGTAGACTTTGACACCACTAGTCCTTCAGGGCTACAATCGATGGACAGGTTGAATTTAAGAATTAGATCTCTGGCCAGAAGATTTATTGGACATGTCTGTGAGAGTAGAAACTGATGCGAGTGGGCAGTGTGATCAAAAGGGTCAATCACATTCAGAGGAGCTGTCATTACCTCTGGGATTGCTACACCAGATGCTCCTGTGGAGTGGATAATCTTGCCACACAGTGGAGCATGTGGGAGACATTTCTTCATTATCAGAGATTGAGTGGCCCCTGAGTCCACTAAGAACTTTAGTGGAACATTGTTTACAAGCATTGTGAGCATGGGTAACTTCAAACATGCTGACTGAGTGTATTTAAAATACGTGGAGGTGCATGTGGTATCAGTAGGTGAAACAGCTGGTGTGTGTGTGCGTGTACTTGCTGTTTGGAGACCTGGACCTTCCTCACCGCCCCCTCCTAGTCAGGATGAGTGCCCGCCTCGGTGGCCACGACCCCTGGGTGGACCCTGGCTTCGACCAACCGATTGTTGGGAGCCTGGGTGAAAGTTCTGTTCATGGTTCATGGGCCATGGCTCCCGTGGTGGCATTGGTGCTCGATTCTGGAATGGTCGGCCACGCCCTCGCCATGTGGTGCGTTTTTGTGGACAGTCTCTCATCCAATGGTCAGTCCCTCCACACAGGAAGCATGGCTGTGGCCCTCCTGCGTACCCACGTGGTTGTTGCTGTTGTGAGCCTGGCCAAGGGCCAGGGGGTGGTGGTGGTGGGTGTGGAAAAGCTGGAAGCTGTTGTGGTGGGGCAGTGTTCAAGGTCATCTGTTGTGCAGCTTGAAGAAGAGTCAGCTGAGCATTTTCTGCTTGTTTTGTCTTTTTCTTCAGTGTTACAGTTTCTTCGGCTGTGTGCTGTTCCCAGGCGTGTCTGGCATGACGTAGGAGGTCGTTGAGGCGAATGCCAGCTTTCCAGCCTATGTATGTGTTCTGGACAGACTTGCGGATTGTTGGCAAGAATCCATCCATCACACATTGACACAGGATGGTTTCGAAGGCTGAAGCCTGTGCAGCATCACGCCAATCGTTGTCCGGAAAAGCGATGCCAGAGTGTGTGCGAAACACAGGGATGAGACGATCGATGTACTCTTGAGGGGGTTCGCCACTCTTCTGGACCGTGTCCTTGATCTTTGCATATTGAGGCGTCTGTGGAAATGCTGTCTTAACTCTCCTGACAATGTCACCTACAGCTGTCACAAAGTCTTGGTTATCTGCGTGGGCGTATTCGACACGCACCAGCCGTTGGTTGCCAGGCGGGACCTCAAACAGCTGTGCGCCTATGGTGCTTGTAAAGTTCATACCATAGACAGCTGTGAGAATCATTTTTAGTTCTGGTATGGTGGGGCGGAGAATACGAACCATGTTGGTGATGGCTTCACCCACAGCGTCTCCTCCTTGGGCCATGTCTGGGAGGTGTTGTTTTGCTAGGCTTGTCAGGTCGCTCAGTGGCCAAGTTCTGAACACCAGTTGTGGTCCGTCAGGTCCACCCACCTCCAGCATCGGCATGGTCGTGGAGTTGTGTTCACCATCTGAAGTCATGGGAGAGCTTATTGAACCGTTGTTATGTTGTGACTGTTGTAGTCTCTGTATTTCAGCCTCCAGCAGTTTTTCTTTTTCTCTGAAAGCTTTAATCCGCTCCTCTTGCTCTGCAGCTTTGGACCGAGTTATAATTGAAGAACCCTTTTCATCAGAAAATGATGAAAGCGATGGTGAAGAGTTTGAAGATGTTGATGAGACTGAGCTGGTAGCAGGGGATGGTGGTGGGCGTGGTCCAGTTGTAACATCTCTTCCTCCTGCTGCTCCTTGTTCATCCTGTTGCTGAGGGGCAGCTGGCCTTGGTCCAATAAAATCATCGTCTGAAGTGAGGATCCAAGCAGGTTTCAGTCCAGGGCGGGTCTCATGTGCTTCCATCTGTGGTGGGCCATAGGGTGGTGGGTCTTTGAGTTCTGCCAGCGAGGGGTAGATCGAGGTGGAGGGTGCGGTGGGAGGAAGAGGTCCGTGGGTCTCCGGTGCATGTGTGAGAGAGGACAGAGGAAAAAGAGAGGTTTTCAGTTTTTTTTTTCTTTCTTTGTCTCGTCTTTGTCTTTTTGAGTCTCTTGTTCTCTGCATTGTTTCTGTAAGTCTTCAACTTTTTGAGACATCTGTAATAATCTGGACTCCGTTTCACCCATCATATTTTTAGACTCATTTTTCCACATTTTAAATGCTTCCTCATGTTTGTGCATCGTTAAGTAAACCTTTTGAGGTATTTTCTTCATCTGAAGCATTCTCTGCTTCTGCTGCAATAATAGTTCTTCGAGTTTTTGAATGTCTTCGGTTTCTAAAGATCCATTTTTAGGAAAACCAAATTCGTAATGCCACTGAGAAACGAAACTTAGACAGGAATCTCCGTATAAGCGTTTCATTTTTTCTGCAACAGAACCGTTTGGTATATAATCTAGATTCTTACTTTTTGTCGCTCCCATTTTATCTTTGTTAGTCTCTCTTTCTTTAAGACGAAACTATTTTATTTCCTCAGCCCTCTTTTATCAAGACGAGCCTACCTCGGTTTTCCTAGTGAAAACTTACCCTCGGTTCCTACTCTAAATTCAGAACTTACACTCGGTCCTCCTAATGAGAACTTACTTCGATTCCTACTCTAAATTCAGAACTTACACTTGGTCCTCCTAATGAGAACTTACCTCGGTTCCTACTCTAAATTCAGAACTTACACTCGGTCCTCCTAATGAGAACTTACTTATTTTATGAGAGAGCGATCTTTTTGACGGAGTCATGTCTGTCGCCCGCTCGCTAGCTTAGCGCCTTTTTTAAAAAAAATTTTTTTAATTTATTTTATTTATTTACCTTATCGTAGATGTCTCTGGCTTCCTATCTCGAATACGGCCGGAGTCGATCCTCTCTCCGGAGAACCAGACGTCCTCCCGCTCCCAAAACGTCCTACTTGGAGGGTCGGAGGTCCGGTGATCAGCCCCGTCGTGATTCCCCGTCGATCGGACGAACTCCCGGCGTATCCCAGTGGTGCCTCCAAACTTTTGTGGAAAATAATAATTGTTCTAAACTTTTAAAAAACTTAATAAAAAGAAAACCAGAGACATTTCTCTTTTAGCTCAAAACGGAGCGCGAGGTTTATTCTTTCTGCAGAAAGGAGTTGCTGCCTGCATGAAGTCAGAACAAGCACACACACTGGATTCTTAAAGAGACAGTACATATATTTATACATGTTTCGTGCGTCACAATAACATTCTTCATGAAGGGAGGATAACGTTTCTCAGGCTGATATCATACACAAGTTCTTGTTATCAGTACGAGATGATGTTATTCTTCTTGTGGAGTCGTGCTTTGTAACAAGTCTTCTGTCCATGTGACTAGAACATTCTGATAAACATTTGTGGAGCTGGTATTTTTTAATTAGATTTGTAACAAGTCTTTGTTCATGAGCTAGAACATTCTGATAAACATTTGTGGAGCTCGTATTTTTAATTAGATTTGTAACAGTCTTTTGTTCATGTGGCTAGAATCTCTGAAAAAGAAAAACATGTTGATACGAAAAGCGTCCTCAGCCGTTTAGATAAAAGTTCTGTATCTTTGCCTCTCTTGTAGGTGGTGAAATACAAGGACGTTTGCTGAGCAGAGGACAAAAGTTCACATTTACAAGAGTTTACCAGAGTTCACATACACACACCAACTTTGAAAGTCTGCAGAATGAGCATGGATTAAATGATATTTAAACAATACATGTTAGTTTATTAATTTTTTTCACACCGCTTATACACAAGTGTGGCCTATATACAGTATGTCCAAATTATTTTTTCTTTATAAATTTAGTGGGCGTGGCTTATAGTCAGATGCACTAAATAGGTCAGAAATTACGGTACTTTGTTCATTGTTTTCTTGCTTGATCTAGGTCTTTTATACTTTGCTTTAATGCTAAAACATTTCTGCATTTTAACTTTTATGCTGGTTTTAAATACAGTAATTTTTTTGTATTTTATTTCATGTTTCATAATTTATATTATCACTGTTTTTAGTTTTCTACATTCTACATACAATCCAGCTGTTTTTGTTACATTTTTTGCCATCTTATTTGTAAAAAAAAAATTCTGTATGCCTTTATACAACTGTCTATTGTTGTTGCTGTTGTCCATTGTTGTCATCATTCTTTGTTGAAATCAGGTCTCTCTTGTAATGAGTCTGCGAGGCTCAATGGGATTTACCTGTCTAAATAAAGGTTGAATTAATATTTTCCAATTGAAATGAAACCTGGGTTTCTTTTTTAGAAATAGATCCAGTCTAACTCTGAACGTTAGAAAACACCTTCTAACTGCGACTTTCCTTCCCTCCATTGACTACAGTGATCTTATTTACATGAACGCTTCTACAAGCACCCTACAGTTGTTGGACAATGTCTATCATGGTGTGTTAAGATTCATAACGGGCTTTAACTACTGTACCCACCATTGCACCCTGTATTCACTGGTTAACTGGTCATCATTAATTTCACACAGACTCTCCCACTGGTGTATTTTCATCTTTAAATCACTTCTTGATCTGCTGTCTTCATACATCTCCTCCTACATCACTGCGTGAGTGTAGCTACAGTGTGCGCTCTCAGGAAATTATTACTTGCAGTGTTCCCTCAGTGAGGAATGAACTAGGCAAAAGGACCTTCTCCTACTCCGCTCCTGTTTCGTGGAACACCTTGCAAAAAGATCTGGAGATCTCGGCCTTGACCTCTCTAAGGGATTTTAAACAACTGCTAAGTTCACGGCAAAAACCAACGCAGACATGTTCCTGTTTTTAGTGTTTTACATTGCTTTACAATGTAGTGTTGAGGTCTTCATAACTATGAAAACCAACCTTCAAACACTTAGCTCAAAAACTGCCTCAACCCAAGATTGTTAAGTGGAAGGAAGACAGAGTCAAAAAACACAGCCTGAGAAGTGTTTCTGAATTCAGACAAAGATTTATTTTACCTTCACAGAGCTGGAAAGGGAAACGTCTCACATGCACCTTACATCCATCAAACATGTCTGAGTTACAAATGTCTTTGCTTTGTTTAAATACAGCATTATCAGTTACATTGGGATTTCCTTATCGTGATGTTGTTCTCTGGGTCAGTCGATGTTCCTGGGTGTGGTCTGGCATGGTCTCGTTTTTTCGCCCACTGCCCCAGCTGACAGTGGTCTGTTCCAGCAAGATAGCAACAGTCTCTGATTCTCTTGTACAAGGAGTTACGTACATCATGAACTTCTATGACGTTCATCATGATTTTTCAGTTTTTACCATACACAGAGAAATATTTCATGTCAGAGCACAGCAAAAAAGATGATATTATACAACAGTAGATGTTTGTGTTTTTTTTTTATATAATTTATTTCATTTACTTTTCATTTTATATGCTTTTGCGATTGTCTCTTGTTCTCTGTACCTCATCTGTGTTCTAACCTGTATAAATAAATGTTGAATGAATATATATCAGGTTATACATTTGTTTTCTATGTATTATAAATATAATTTCGATTACTTATAAAAACATTTTTGCCCCAAAACGGTCATTTTCTCATCAGGCTGGGAAACATTTTTAATGTGAAACTGACTAAATGTTAGGCAAGGTTCATGAGGTGTTAACTGATGTTGATGGACCCAAATGGTATTTGTTTTGACAGCAGATTATGTATAGATTTGGGAAAAGGTGAACTCTATATTTTTTCCCTTACCGCGTTGCAACCGCTTATTGCAGTCTTGTTCAATTTATTGTAAATGGACTGTACTTATATAGCACCTTTATGTCTTAATTCAAGACACTCAAAGTGCTTTACACTACAATCTGTGTCTTCATTTACCCATTCATACAACACTCTACTAGATCACTACCAAGCTAATTGAACAAATCATTCTAAAGAGACTAATCAGTGCTTTAGATCACATTCAAACACTGATTGGACACACATCAGAGGCTATGAGGGGTTCAGTGTTTTGCCCAGGGACACTTCGACATGTGACTTCTGGTGGATTCCCCCAACCCCCAACTCTCGCATTGAAGGACGACCGCTCTAACCACTCAGCCACAGCCACCCCACGGATTGGGGCGGCTGTGGCTGAGTATCCATTGTCATGGATAAGTGGAAACACATGAGCACGGGCAGTAATTAAAGAGCCCGCTTATTGAATTTCACACTTTTCAAATTTAGATTTATCATCCAGTAGAAAATGGCCTTGTCTGCTACCTCTTTGTACAGCTGCTGAACCAAAAAATAAAAAATAGGAGAAAGTGATTATTGAGAAAACAACTGTTCCTATTAGTACTAATGCAGATAATGTTTATTTGCAGGGCAGCATGGTGGCACAACTGGTAGAGCTGCTGCCTCTCAGCAAGAAGCCTACCGGTTCAAATCCCAGTCCAGGGGCCCTTCTGGGTCGAGTTTGCATGTTCTCTCCGTGCATGTGTGGGTTTTCTCCCCGGTACTCCAGTTTCCTCCCAAAGACCAAAAACATGCACGTTAGGCTGATTGGTAACTCTGAATTGTCCCTAGGTGAGAAAGAGAGAGAGTGAATGGTTGTTTTTCTTGTTTGTCTCTATGTGTCCCTGTGATGTACTTTCGACCTGTCCAGGGTGTATCCCGCCCCTTACACAGTGTTTGCTGGACATGGGCACCGACGACCCCTGTGACCCAAAATGGAAGAAGCGGGTAAAGATAATGGATGAATGGATGGATGGATGTATGTATGTATGGATGGATGGGTGTTTATTTGCTTCACTTTAAAAACTTTATTAATTAAATGCAGCTTTTTGATGTTTACATTCACTTCCTGTCATCTGCAAGCAGAAGTAATATTGAACTGTATCTCTGTTTTTCATTAAAGTTAATTGCTGTGTTCTAAAATGGTCACTCAGTAACCTGACCAACAACATTACCATGGCGACTGTAATTATGTACATCATGATGTGAGGGGTAGAAATAGAAATGGAGGAGGGGGCGGGGGGGGGGGGGGGGGGTTATGCTGTAAAAGCATGTCAGTAAATAATAACTTTACAACTGCACTATGTCTCCTGCTGAAACCTTGCTGTATCTCAGCTAGAATTGCCAAGGTAACAGTGAATGAAATAAATCTATGTTTTGTGTCAGAAGGTTGAGTGAAATTCTGAGAATCAAGACAGAAGACCAGAAGCAGAAATCAGACCTGAAATTATTGGTGTCCTCCTAAAAATACACTAGTCTCTCGTTTATCGCGGTGGACCTGTACCCTGAAGATCCGCGATAAGTGAAAAACAATGAAGTAGGCATAATAGTACAAGTAGTAAGTAGTTGTTTATTTTAGTATTTAAATATATATATATATATATATATATATATATATATATATATATACTGTAGTGAACTAGGCCTCCGACAACAATCTGTCTCTGAAGACCTTCAGGGGACAGGAACTGCTATTTCATTGATTTGAATTCAGAAATACAAATGATTTCATCAAGAGACTATTTAATTGTATCCTGAATTAATCAATTGACAGAACACTCTTCTTTTTACATTATCATTACTATTTTAGAATATCTTGATAATCAAAGTGTGTTTAGTTCATACCATTTCTAAATGTTGAAGTGAACCACTCATTTTAAATCAACTGTGAAACAGTATTAATGATTTTTAAACCTACTTGGACTTAGAAATCAAGTTAAATGCCTATTTACAAAGTAATTGTGCATTTTGATCTTCTGTCTGAAGGAGTGGATGTGATGTCATTCAAAAGTCAGAGACTGTCAGAAAGCAAGTTATTAGAACGAAGTGTCTTGTTTTTAAACCTAGCAGACAGCAAATAAACTCAACTGGCATCTGCGTTTGTCTCACTTCGCCATAACATTCCTCTGTCTGTACTAACCGTTTGTAAACATTCCTGCTGTCTTTTTGACTCCTAATAACCCTCTGACATCACTGAAACACCACCCCTGCTGGTTGTTTCAACCAATCAGGAAGTACCAAGTGACCGGAAGTGAGTACTCTTTTAAAAGTCAACACTTCCTGGGACTAGTCAGTCTTCTTGAGTCTTACTCAGTCTTTTGAGTCTTCTGGCGGTCTTCCTGCAGTTTTCCTGAGTCTTTCTTGGGACTATGGAGTCTTCCTGAGAATTCCTAAGGAACTTTTAGATTTAATCAATAGCTGATGGATTTGACCGTGAGACGAGGGTCCGTCCATCCCAGCGGAGTTACAGCGCCTCGCTGTGAACTCACCCGGGTGTAACGCCCTACAACTTCGAAGGAAGCTTGTTCTGTTGAACGGAGTAAACCACAGGACTTCTGACGATGACCAGCCACCCTGACAGGAGACGCTGTAAAGGTAGCGTGCATAGGGACATCTAGACCGGAGCTGATCCATCATCTGCAAAGGTAAAGAGACGTCACGAGTTGTCACGAACTAAGTGGACCGGGAGTTTGAGCTAGTGTTGAAAGAAGCGTGCTAATTCTGGTCAACAAAACATACATCTTCCTTCATCCATCTTCCTTTTAAATCTATTCCTTTCCTTAAACTTTTATTCGCCATTAATCTAGATGCCTTCAGAGGTGAATCAGCCTACAGTAATGTTCCATTGTCTTGTTAGTAAAGCGTGCCAAGTTTTTATTAATCAGAAACAGATCAGCAAATCAATGTGTACATGTTTTGATGTTAAACTTTGATTCTGTTAAAAAAATGACCACATTTATTCTGATGGGTCAAAGATAAAATGGCGGCTCATGTCACTGATTAAACAATCCTCACAGTTATCTCGGTCACATGGCACTAATTTAACTCGAAAAAGAAAGAATCCGTTGTATTTAAATAATTAATATTCTTTGTGCTTGAACTAGCTTTAAGAACAATTAATTAGTAGTGAAGCTACAGCAAAGCTGTCCCTGCATCACTACAATATATAAAGGCATTTTAAACCCCTTCCCGCATTCCTGCAAGATTCTAAATAATGTTTCTAAACTCTAAACACTCTAAAAGAGCAAGAATGATTTCCGTATGGGAATAGGAATATATATATATATATATATATATATATATATATATATATATATATAGACTTGTGGCCCTGTGACGGACTTGCGACCCGTCCAGGGTGTACCCCGCCCCTCGCACAGTGATTGCTGGACATGGGCACCAGTGACCCCTGTGAAACAAATGGAAGAAGCAGGTAAAATTAATATATCCCTTTTATATATATTCCAATTCCTATTCAGTTCCTATGTTCTTTGGTTTGGGGCCCTCTATTTCTGCTAATAATGTGGATTACTGCAATTACCTGACAGATGATCAGATCATTCATCTAGCTAACATAAACGTTGCAACACTGACAGCCTGTTTTGGGGCCCCTCATGACCTTTTTTTTTCTTTCTGCATGTATAGTGAATGATTATGTTAGGATAGGTTACTTTATTTATTCCCAAGTGTAACAGTTTTTTGATATCAAGGCTTTGGGGTGCCAGCCAGGTCTCTCTCCTGACATATAAGAGGTTTAATTATATATTTTTACCCTTGACCACAAAACACGTACAAAGGATGTAAAACACAGAAGTGATTAACACCCTCAACATTAAATGAAAAAAACCCAACAACCACAAAATTTCTCAACACGTTTCAAGTGTATTTATCCACACACACACACACACACAAAAAAATACTTCATTCAATAATAACTTGTCTTGAATGTTTTTGAATAAAAATCAATCCTTTAACTTAAAGAGGGACTTGGCTCGAGGATTATTCAATCACTTAATTTCAGTCCCAAACACTGCACAGAGGCACACCCAGCACGGTGCTCAGCGACACCCAAAGTTCAGCAACCTGCAGCCTCAACCACAGATATCAACAGGACTGTATTGGAAATGTATTTACACAAAAAAAAAAACAACCAATAGTTCATTTAATAATAATCAGTTTTAGGGAAATAAAATCTGCTTTTTAAAGCTGAAAAGCGCTTTAAAGTGTATTTTGACACGCTGGTTAAGTTCTTCGAAGCATACTCGCTGAAATTTTGCCACGTTAGGGTTTAAAATCCGTCATTAAATGATGTTTTTGAACAACGCTAGCGATGCTAATTTTAAGCTAACAGCTAACGACCGGAGAGTGCCGTTCTGTTCAACACTCCCTCAAACCCCATCTTTTACTCTTCTTTAAACTTCTTTCCCATCTTTAAACTCCTCTCTCAAGTAGAAATTCTTCCAGATATTTAGAAATGTCTGTGTGGGGAGGGGCGTGACCGAGAACCGGAATGGCAGCTCGGTGAATAACTCCGAGGACGGTGTCCGAAATTTTCTTTTACAACCCTTGTAAAAGTATTAAGTAAGGCTCGAAAAATACGTCACTGATATGTCTAAAGCTTCGTCTGTGAAACAGTGCGAAATTTTTTTAAGAAAACGCAAAGCAGCCACCAAAACAACAACGAGTCCAACGTGCGGTGAGGAAGCTAATATGGCTAGCATAGCTGAAGTGCTGGAAGAGCTAAAATCACTCCGGTCGGATTTTGGAGCAAAGCTGGACAGCATCGACGAAAGACTGTCTGGAATGGCGAACGCTGTGTCTGCGCTGGAGGCTAAAGTGTCTGAGGTAAAACAAGACCTACTGAACCAGGCAGCTCATATGGAGGAGGCCGAGGCCCGCATTGCCGAAGTAGAAAGCTCGCTTGAAAACACAGAATCGTCATTGACTTCGGCAATGAAACGAATCCTGCTCCTTGAGGCTAAAACAGATGACCTGGAAAACCGAGGGAGGCGAAAGAATCTGCGTGTCTTTGGCATTCGAGAAGGAGCAGAGGGAAGACAATCACTTTTTGACTTTGTTAGCAACATGCTACCGAAATGGCTGGAGCTAGCACCGGACAAGTCATTCACACTGGAGCGGGTTCACCGCACACCAGCCTCTGGAAAACCAAATCAGGGCAGAGCGGTTCTGATTCGCTTCCTGAAGCTCCCAGAGAAGGAATTTGTGTACCGGGAGGCAAGGAAAAAAGATATTAAACAAGATGGGGCTAAAATCACGTTTGCACAGGATCTATCTGCGGAGACGGTACGGATCAGACGCGGGTTTCACCCGGTGGTGAAGCTGTTTGTCGACATCGGCGCATTCCGTGGATTCCAACACAATCCCTGCAAACTTCGGATCCTCCACGGTGGAAAGATCCATCTCTTCTCAACGCCTCAAGAAGCTGAAGAATTTTACAAAGCTCTTCAAAAATAAAGTATAGCGGATGCTTTTGATCAGTGACAGACATACTGGTTGAGAAACAGGTAAACAGATTTCATGTGGATATTCCTGTTCCAACAGAGCTAATCAGTAACGGAAAAATGAGCAGGATAAGTTCTAAGTTAATGGACAGTTCATGTCAGCATAACAGATTGCTTGTATGTGTTCAGGTATTCTAAACTTAATTTGAAATGTTTTAGAATTCATGCTAAAAGCTAAGCCTTTAATAAGTTATCACCGTTCTATCAAGGGTTATTTTATTTTATGGTTAGTAGACACTGTACTCTATGTGGAGTTTTGGTCACGTTGACTAGTTGCTCCTCAGTGGTGTGGATCAACGTCCTCCAGATACTTGATTCAATGGGGGGAGGGGGGGACATTTCAGATAAAGAAATGCAAAAGTTCAGTTGGGGATTGTTCATAACTAGTTCTATATTTTGTGTGGTTGAATGTGTGAATGTGTGTGCAAACCTGCATTTTCAGTACTATCTTTACCTATTTTACTTTAGTGTAATAGTAAACTAAATAATCTGATATGGAGAAGACAACCAAAGGAAATATTTTAAATATAGAGATTGCGAGCTGGAATGTCAGAGGAATAAGAAAGCTAACTAAATTGAAACAAGTATTAGACCGACTAAAATATTTGAAATCTAAAATAGTTTTCCTGCAAGAGTCTCATTTGATTGAGTCAGAAATACATCAGATAACCAAAAGATGGCAGGGTCAGGTGTATCACTCCTCCTTTACTAGTCACGCCAGAGGAGTTATTACTCTTATACATAAGTCAATACCATTTCAAACTATAAGGTCAATTAAAGATCCATATGGGAGATATATTATTGTACAGGGACATATTTCAACGTTTAAACTAAATCTGATAAATGTTTATGGACCTAACAATGATAATCCATCTTTTTATGAACATTTATTTTTAACCTTGTCAACCCTGGAGGGACTTTATATTATAGGAGGGGACTTTAATTGTACCCTAAACCCAAGTCTAGATAAATCTACTCAAATTGATACTAGTCATACACAAACCAGAAAAATACTTATTAACTATATAAAAGATTTAAGAATAGATGAAGTATGGAGAACGAGGAACCCAAATAAGAAGGAATTTTCATGTTATTCAAGCACACACCAATCCCATTCGCGTATTGATTATTTTCTAATCTCTGTGGAGCTATTGCCTTATGTGGAGAACTGTTGGTATAATAGCATTGTAATTAGTGATCATGCTGTAGTGTCCCTGGAAATTAAAGTAAATAAGATTGATCAAGGGGTGAAACGATGGAGGATGCAGACACTTTTGCTAAAAGACTCAAAATTTGTTACATTTATAGAAACTTGCATTGACAAATATTTTGAAATGAATAAAGATGAAACCACAGCTAGTATTAGATGGGAAGCTTTTAAGGCCTATATTAGAGGAGAAATTATCAGCTATAGCAGCAATAAAAATAAACAATTTAACCAAGAATTAAAATTATTAGAGGGACAAATTAAATCCAGCGAAATAGAACTTTACCAGAACAATGACCCCATAGAATTACATAAACTTACTGTTTTAAGAACCAGATATGATAAATTAACGACAGACAAAGTGGCAAAAAACTTAATGTGGACTAAACAAGCATTTTATGATCAAGGAGAAAAGGCCGGGAAATTATTGGCTTGGAGAATAAAACGGATGCAAGCGGAAAGAGCAATTAATAGCATAAAATCAAAATCAAACATTTTAACCACAGACCCTTCAGAAATAAATGATAATTTTAGAGAATTCTACAAAACCTTGTATAAGTCTGAATATTCTGGAAACAACGAGTCACAAACTATATTTCTTAGCCAATTAAAATTCAAAACCCTTTTAGAGGAAGAGAAAAAAACTCTTGATAGTCCTTTAACAATAAAAGATCTATCTGAAGCAATAGACAGCATGAATAGCGGTAAAACGCCAGGCCCTGATGGACTTCCAATAGAATTTTATAAAGCATTTAAACATAAATTAATCCCACCACTTCTCAACATGTATGAAGAATCATATAAAGCTGGAATACTCCCAGATTCACTGAGATTGGCTACGATAACTCTTTTGCTAAAACCAAACAAACCCCCAACTGAATGCTCCTCATATAGAGGAATCAGTCTCATGGGATGTGATACAAAGATTTTGTGTAAAGCTCTCTCTAGGAGATTAGATAAATACCTGCCCAATTTAATAATAGATGATCAACAAGGATTTATCAAAACAAGACAAGGATACCATAATATAAGACGGGTTCTTAATGTATTACATGAAAAACATAATTGTAAGGACACGGCGATGTTATCATTGGACGCACGTCAAGCGTTTGATAGAATAGAGTGGAATTACTTGTTTGAAGTTCTCCCCAGATATGGACTAGGTGAATCCTTTCTAAAATGGATACGACTACTATATACTGACCCGACAGCACAAGTTTTAACCAATAATAACATGTCAAGGCCTTTTAATTTACAAAGGTCAACTAGACAGGGTTGCCCCCTGTCACCACTGCTTTTTGTATTGGCAATAGAACCTCTGGCGATGGCTGTTAGAGCAAATAAAGGAATATCGGGGGTTAGAATTGGAGAAAGAGATCATCTCATTTCTTTGTTTGCGGATGACATCATATTTTTCTTAAGTAATTTGAAGATCAGTATTCCCAATTTGTTAAATTTAATAAAAGAGTTCGGTGAATTTTCAGGATATAAAATTAATAATTCCAAATCAGAATTAATGTTTCTTAATGAAGAAGAAAGGAGAAGTCCTATTGTGGCTACCCCATTTAAAACAACTACAAAATCTTTTACATATTTAGGCATTAAGATCACCCCATCCCTCAGTGAAATAAGCACAGCAAATTATAATCCCCTTGTGGAAAAAATCACAGGAATGCTAAATCGATGGTCAAACTTACCTATATCTATGATAGGCCGAATAAATTTATTAAAAATGACAATCTTGCCCAAATTTTTATATTATTTTCAAACACTTCCTTTGCCACTGACAGACTCATTTTATGATAGTCTGGACAAACTATTTAATCAATTTATTTGGAGTAATAGGAAAGCAAGACTCCGTTTAAAGTTACTTTATTTGCCTTATGAAAGAGGTGGACTTAAAGTCCCTAATCTCAGATGGTATTATATGGCCGCCCAACTAACATCAGCTACTCATTACTTTTGTCCAATAGCACCTCCAGCTTGGGTGGACATTGAACAGCAATCTGTCCCAGATCTCCCCTTAAACACCTTCCTATATTCTTCAGATATAAAGACACTAAAAAAAACCACAAAGAACCCTTTCTTAAAAAATACAATTATAACTTGGCATGCAGCACATAAACATATGGGTGACTGTCCAGAGCTATCACAATTTACCCCTATTTGGGGTAATGAAAGGTTTACCCCAGGAAAAAATGATGGAGGATTTAAACTATGGAAAACCAAAGGCATTCAGAAAATTAAAGATCTATATGCCGATGGCATGTTGCTTACTTTTGATCAGTTATGTAATAAGTATTTAATACCCCCAAAACATTTTTTTAAATACTTGCAGTTGAAAAATTATATGTCATCAAAACTGAAACAAATAGTTGACATTCCACCCTTAACAAAAATAGAAGAGGTGTGCGTTGGGGACTTAAAAGGGAAAGGTTTTCTTTCTGTCTTCTATAATTTGTTGATGCTTTCCTCTAAGGATTCAGCAATGGATAAGTTAGATGCTTGGAGAAGAGAGACTCTCGAAGATATAGATGAGGAAGACTGGAATCAGGCCTGTTTAAAAGCACAAAATCAAACAATCAACACACGGTTTAAACTTCTGCAATATAAATGGCTTATGAGAACCTATATAACACCAGTTAGACTTCATCATATGTCCAGTAATATTCCAGATATCTGCTCTAAATGCTTATTTGAAAAAGGAACCCTTCTCCACTGTTTGTGGGAATGTCTTGAAATCCAGAAGTTTTGGAAGGATGTAATTAGGTGTCTATCTGAATTGTTTAAGGTGAAAATCCCATTAAAAGTTAAAATCTGTGTTTTAGGAATATACCCAGTGGAATTTAAACAATCGCAGATTAAAACTAAATTGATTGACTATGGACTCCTTCAAGCCAGAAGATCTATTGCATTATGCTGGAGGAGCATGGACGCGCCCTCCATGGGACTCTGGAAGAAAGAAATTGCAAATTCGCTCGGACTGGAAAAACTAACATACATCGCCAAGGGTAAACAGCAGGAATTTGAGAACCTGTGGGAGCCATATATGAGGATCATAGGGACGGAAGTTGGAACTTAATAATGAGAGTTTGAATGGATGTCTTGTGTACAGTTTCTACTTATATTCTGTCTTTTCTTTTTGGGGTCTTGTATTTTTTTTATTTTTTGGAACTAAACAAATGCAGGTTTCAATGGTGAGTATGTGAGTGAATGTGAGTGTGTATAAACATGTTTGTATTGTTAAGTTGACTGTAAATTTATGTTCTAAAAGAAAAAATTCAATAAAAAAAGAGTTCAAAAAAAAAAAAAAGAAATGTCTGTGTAAAGTGCTCATCCACCGCCGTGTGGGTAAAAGATCATAATTGTACAGTTTTCATAAATGTCTGTGGTGAAGCAACGGAAAAATCATGGCCGTATGATTTTTCCTGATTGATTGCTTATGTTGTTATTTTCATAATTTGCCAAATTAATGTAAATGTTTGATGTTAAACTTTGATTCTGTAAATAAATGACCGCATTCATTTTGATGGGTCAAAGATAAATGACGTCTCACGTTTGCATTTCATTAAATTCAATGCACGTTTTATTCAGTCCAGAAAAATGAGGAATCCGTGTTAATTGATGAATATATCTGAGCATCTGTTCATCTACATTTTGGTGGCCCGTCACGTGCTCATATATGGACTGCGTATTCGTGTAAAGATTGATTTTAAATGTTGGCATGAGGAAAGTAGCAGTCAAAACATTGCATGTTTACGCAGCGTGCTGGAGCTGCGCGCTTGGAGCTTGGCTCTGCATGTTTACGCTGTATTACGCTGGCGATGTTATGAAAGCTGAAATAGTGTCATATGTCTTGTGAAAGCTGAAATTGTACGCCTGTTATGGTAACTAAAAGCTGGGTTGTGGAAACGCTCTATTCTGTTTAAAGACGGTCCAGACGCGGTTCTGGACCGGCTCGGTTCTGAAAAAGGTTCGGACGAGTTGTTTAAATAGCTAGAAAGACGTTTTTGAGACCGGAGTAGCAGACTCCGTGCAGCTCAGTGTTGATTCGTTACATTTTTTAACAGAAAAAGTGCATTTTGACAGTTTAAAAGACGAAAAGTTGACGAACTTATTTCATGCTAATCTATCATGCTAGTTGCTGAAACGTTTAGTGATTGGTTGAAATTTGCTGTTGTAGAGCGCTCTGATTCGCTGAGAAGTTGAATGACGTGGCTACGTCATCTCCTCTCACCCCCGTGCTGCTCTGTAATTGGTGATTTCAGTCACGTGACCCGGAAATGAAAATTCGTTTTCATAGGGAAATAAAATCTGCTTTTTAAAGCTGAAAAGCGCTTTAAAGTGTATTTTGACACGCTGGTTAAGTTCTTCGAAGCATACTCGCTGAAATTTTGCCACGTTAGGGTTTAAAATCCGTCATTAAATGATGTTTTTGAACAACGCTAGCGATGCTAATTTTAAGCTAACAGCTAACGACCGGATGAGTGACGTGTCACGTCACTTCCTCCATGTCGGATGTAAAGTTGCGACCGGAGCCTTCACTACGCTTAAAATCACTAAATAAAGCTGCCATATGTCCCAAGAAAACTCATGTTCATGCATAACAGTCGTGCTTGTTGAAAGAACGCCACGTTTACGCTTAAATTCGTTCAGAAATGTTGATTTTAACCGAGTTTAGCCGAAGCTAACTTTAAGCTAAGCGGCTAAAAACAGGATGTCAACCGAACGTCACAGGAAGTCGTCATAGACTCCTGCTGTAGAAAGCTAAACACTGCCCCCTCCTGGAGAAACTTTAGATCACGGTTTCACTTCAGTTTTAGGTATTTTAGTGAAATTAAACGTTTTTTTTTTTTCTCTCTGTAAGACGAACTTTGAGTTAACAAACTTCCTCTAGCTGAATAATCACTGTTATCTTGCACTTAAAAAGTGAAGGGTATTTATGCAAAGAGCATTTACCGAACACATTTTTATTCACTGATAATTCCTTAAGAAAAAGGTACAAAATAAAATTAGAAACTTTTTAAAAGATACGGTTCAAATATTCAGAGTTGAACAGTTTACTCATTTGCTGGAGAGATAATACACGTTTAATTGCTAGATCACTAAATAAGAGTAAACTTATCAGGAAAAAGAAACTTTTCTGTTTAAGTTACCACCTAAAAATAAATCTTCCTATTTAATTTTAAATAGAGGATGAGACAGGAGAACAGGAATAACAGTTTTTCTGAGGAAGGACTGATTAATCCTGATACATCATCAACTTTTCTTTTTCTTTTCACCACTTGCTTCTATGAGTAACTGTTAAAATAGCAAATTTCTGGAACAGAACGGTTTAAAAAACGCTTTAAACTGATTTGCTGTGAGACTTTTAGAAAAATTGCAGGTTTATTAAAAATTCAGTGCTTTAGAGTAAAATACACTAAAAAGAGCTTGGTAACTGGTATCTGTTGAAAAATAAGCACATAAAAGTAACACTGCCAGAGAGCATTTACTTAAATATTCATGAATTGGGGTAAAACCTACAGAGAGGTACCCACATTTGAATAAGTTGACTTATAACAGTACTTCTGTGTAAACCCAAAAAGCTAAAATAGTGTGAAAACTCATTGACTCGAATACAAATATTTACCTGTAAAATATCTGAAGCTTGCAACTGTTTTAAACAGATAAAGTGTTACACAGTGAAAAACATGACAGGTGTGTTAGAAAAAGATTTTGATGCTTATGGGATAAGGGACTGCTTGGAGAATGCGTTAGCGCTTCTGACAGATTCCTTACATCCACAGATCAAGCAGGCGGAGAGCATGAACCCAAAAGAGTTATTGGACAATCTGAAGGAGGTCGCAGAAAGTGTGACCTCTACAGAAATTACAAAGTCAAGTTATGAAAAGCTGGCTAAAATTGCAATTTTGCTGAAAGAATCATTCTATACGGTTGTTGAGAAAGCTGATTACCTCACACAAAGGTTAGACAGTGAAAAGGTGTTTGCTCAGGAAATTGAAGAATACGTCCTTCAATTTAAAAGTGAACACGAGGCCCGCATAAGAAAACATTATGAACAGATGTTTCAATTACAGCAAGATGCGCGTGCAGAAGTTGATTCAATGAACAGCAAAATACAAGTACTTGAGGCGTCACTATCGGAAGCCAGGGATAAAGACCGTGTGTACCAATCCGTGTGTTCAGACAACGGTGTGCTACAACAACAGTTGCAGGTCGCATTAAAGGAGCTGAAGGATTGCAAAGAGGAAAAGGCGATGACACTCCGACAATGGCTGTATTTAAAAAGTGAATGTCAGACAACACAGGAGCGCCTTAAGGCTTGTGAGGAGAAGCTAAGAGCAGCAACAAATAAAAGTTCTGACGTGGGGCGAGTTTGTCTGGAACTCAGAGAAGACCGTGGACAGAGGCCAGGTCACCCACATACACCTCAGAAAGACGTTGTTGTACCTCCTGCTCTTAATCCACCCTCACATAAAGTGGTAGGAACAGACCTGAACAGGTCTCCTCCACAAAACATGCAACAGAGTGCATGGAAACTTCGTCTTTCATTGGATGTTCTGCTAAAACTCTCAAAATATGTACAACGCTTTGTTCCTGGACAGATGGGCTCATCTGGAACAAAAGCGTACCTGAAAGATCTCGAATTCAGATTGAAGGATTATCCTAATGCTACGGTTGAAGATAAGATCAATCTGATAATACACACTTCGGACAGAGAGGTGTTCGCCTTCATCGTGCGTCTACCAGGTGCAACGAGAAGGGATTACAACCTTCTGTGTGAAGCTTTGATCAAAGAGTACGACTCCTGCACGGGACCTGCTGGTTTCCCAGCCGCTGACAAGGTCAAGCAGGGCAAGAATGAACATCCAAAGATCTATTACAAAAGAATCTTCCAAGCTTATTTTGGTTACAGAAATGAAACCGGAATGGAGGAAGAAGAAAATTTTAAATTTGTTTTCAGCAAAAATCTCCACCCTGACATACAAACGTCAGTACAAATTATGGCAAATTTCAGAGAAAAATCCATAAATGAGATTAAACAGTGTGCAGTGAATGTGTTTGAGGTACGTTCTCATGCTAAGACGCCCATAGAGGTGTTTCCTGGTATAAAGGTTAAACCCCACTCCCTAGAAATGGAAGGACGGTGTGCATTGACCCCTCCTCCTAAAACAGGCGAGAAAAGGCAGTATTTTCAAACTAACAAACCACGTAATGAAGGTGCACGCTGGGACAAAAATGCTCCTCTTTCAGAGAATGAACGTGATTATCGTATATGGGGCATGCGTAGGACGCAAGGATATGGGATCCAAGAGGACCCATATTATCAGGGGAAATCCGAAGAGGAACCCCCAAAAGACGTACCTAACCCTCCCCCACCTCAGACGGAACGTCCCGAGGCGATAAAACCACAAAGGTCCCAGGAACAAGGCCCTAAACTTCTGAGCTCGGAAGAGACAGAGGAAATGCAAAGGTTTTTAGACACTTTGATACACGCTGAAATGGGAACCCAACCAGGAGCACAATGTAGTAATGTGATCGCTACTAACTCTGAATGCGCAAATGACAACATTACAAATGTCGGTGAAACACACCAAGACATTGCTGTTGCTGCCTCCAACAACCCCTCATCGGACGAAGGGGGGATAAACACACACACAACCGATGACGAGTCATCGCAAACTGAAAACTTAGAACCTGATTTTCATGATTTTGAACTAGGCATTCCAGTTCTGGGAGGACTCCCAGATAACCTGGTACCGAGTCAAGAAGCTGGGCCAGGATATTTCACGAAACCATCACAGGCCATCGCTCTTTTCTCAACCAATGACGTCGACCACGGACCACAAACCTATGGTGCCTTGCCCATAGACAGGTCCGACGACTCAAAAAAGGATTCGTTGGAGCTCCCCATGGAGCAAGAACCCTCATCAGTCTCATCACAGATTGAACAGGTGGTCGCTCAAGCCGACACTCTGACATCTGATGAAGAAAGAGACAAACTTCGCCAAGTTCTTTTAAAATATGAAAAGTCATTTTCAACTGACCCAGACATCATCAAACTTCAGAAGTTGGATGATCCTGCAATTAAATCGATGATACTGTATCTGACTGACCCAGACAAATACACTCCATCGAAAGTCAAACTGGATTCCAATCCAGACCTAAAAGTCCTCTTTCAGCTGCGCAAACAGTTAAAACTACTCAAGGACAACCTAACTTTAGCTCATGGAGCGACGTCCTCACCCGTGTTCGCAGTCTCCCATGACCGAAGGGGGGTGACGCCAGTTAGGATAATGCTACCAGACGCGATAACATGATCAAATCTGACATTCAGAGTGAGTGGCGCACCGAAACGTTGTTTCCTAGTTGCTTAATCACTGCTTTTGTCGATGTTGAAACGTTGTTTAACTGGT
>NC_056517.1:15752050-15765682 GCF_014905685.2 Nematolebias whitei
CCCCCCCCCAGCCTGACAGCAACGTGTCCGTGAAGACTGACCCGTGACGTGGGTCTGCTGAGGGGGACTCCCTCTGACAGAAAACAAGGTGTTTCCCCAGAGTCGGAGGTCTGCTTCCACAGAGGAAGGGACAATGATCATCCGTCGTTTTATTTTACTGGATCCACATGCAGATGTTCAAAACCACCTCTGGAGGCGTCTCATGTGAAACAAACCAGCGGAACCACTGTGTGAGTGACATCATTTCCAACAGCTTCATGACGGAGACAGCTGTTATCACTTGCCAGGTCTTACGTGGCTGAGTTGACTTTAAAAAAGTGTCGAATCTAGTTTATGATAAACGAGCTTTCATGGTGGTTGAATTTAATTCCACTCCCAGAAAACAAATGTCTGGGCCGGGAAAATCGAGCTTCCTTCCAATTTATGGCGAAGCCCAGATTTAACAGATGTGATGTCAACACCTGATCCTGCATCAGCGCCTCCTGTCTGAAGTGACAGGAGCAGCAGATCATCCAGGTAAAACAAAAACTCTCGTCTCTGTGTTAGGATGATCAGTATGCGTTCTCTGGATGTTAAACAACAGATCCAAAAAACGGTCTCACCCCTCCGATCCGTGAGTAAAAACCTTGTGTTTTCTCTCCGTTGGGGGACTCTGTAGATTACTTTTATCAGAAACACTTGGATTTCTGCATTTAGGGATGAGATTTAGTCTGATGATGACGGGACCGTTTTTATAACTCCTCTGAATGGAGGGGTTCGGGTTACAAACTGTAACTTGTACCATTTGCATAAAACCTTGTCCATCCATCTGAAAAACGGCGAGCATGTTTTAGCCACTCTACGTAACGTTCGTAGGGTGAACGTGCGTTAAGTGATGTGTCATGTTTTGTACGGCTGTCAGCTGTCCGCCCCTCAACCGCCGTCATGCGTCGCGGGAATGTTTTCTGTGTGATCCCGGGCGAGGCTTGTGCTGAGGCGAAGCGTGTGACAGCTGATGACGCGGTGGGGCTGCGCGTTTGACGTCGCTGTGCGAACGTTGAAAAGGCGGAGGGCGTGACTTCATTAACGCCGTGCTGTTGGAGTGAAGGCTGCTAGCCCCGCGGGAGCACACGTTTTTCTCTGGAGGGACGCGCGCCGCTCTCGCTGGAGGGGCGCGCGCTGGAGGGAGGCGGGACTCATTACCGGGTTCTTTCAGCTGCTTCACGTTTAAGCTACGGTGAGCTGCCGAAAGCTGAGACGCGGTGGGTGACGGCTGCCCGCGTTTGATTCGTTGAGACGGGTGTCGTTTCTTGTGAGAGAGAAGGACCTCCACCCGAACCAGCCTGCGGACCACATTTATACCGATGTGAGCTGGTTAGCGCCGGCAGCTGTGCGTGCGCCAGCATCAACGCAGCGCCGTTTGGATGGAGGCTGTTCATTTTAGTGATCGACTCGTCATGTCTAGAGCGGCGGTGAGTTAACAACCTTATTTAAAGACACCGGCTCATGTGGAGGCTGTTCCATCCCACGAGTGCGAGTTGACACCGCTTGAGTGAGGATCGTGCAGTTCTAGTTGGTAACGAGTTATTTTCGCTTACCGTTGTGCCGTGATCGACTCGTCATGTCTAGAGCGACGGTGAGTTTAAAAACCTTTAATTGAGGACACCGGCTCATGTGTGGAGGCTGTTCCGTGGTCGACTCGTCATGTCTTAGAGCGACGGTGAGTTTAAAGACCTTATTTAAGGACACCGGCTCGTGTGTGGGGCTGTTTCATCCCACGAGTGCGAGTTGACATCGCTTGAGTGAAAATCGTGCAGCCCGGGATTATAACGAGTTATTTTCACTTACCATCGTGCCCTGTAAGCGACTAGTAATGTCTTGGAGCGGCGGTGAGTTTAAAAAACCTTATTAAGGACACCGGCTCTTAATGTGTGCGGCCGCTGTGAGCTCATCCGGGCTTACAGACTGGCTAAAAAACAGACACTTTGATCATTAATGATGATTTATTTCAACTTTCGTGTCACTTTTACACACACCCTCCGGAAACCGTCATTTTGAGAAACTTCTCTCTCATGAGCTCTGCAATTGTTTGCCCAGAGCGCTGTCTTGCAGGCGAACTCTGGGGAAAACGCTGAGCTGCAGGTTGCCGGAGTGAAGAGGGCTGGATTCTGACGGGCGGGGCTGGTGGTGGAACTCAGCGAGAGCCGCGGCCGTGGAAAAGTCGAAGCTTGCTCGCGACGGTCCCTCCAGCGGGACGGGGTGGGCCGCGCGGCTTGATGAGGTGGCGCACAGCCTCTGGCACCTCCTCCGACTGTTTCAATTCGCCAGCATGGTTTGAAGCTGCTCTGAACAACGCGTCCGCGATGGCTTCATCAGGTCTTGTGCAGTTTCTCCGGCAGCGAGGGGAGTAACGAAGCCAGGTGGTGTCGTTGGATCATCGTCATCTGCGCTGCAGTCCTCGACAGGCAAACCGTGGGAGAGGCACATATGTCGAGCTGGCGTCAGCTGCCTTACAGAGGGAGTTCTTTGTCTCCAAGGCAGGTCTGCGGCCTTCAGTCCCTTGGACATGCTATATGCTAGCAGCGCACGTTGTTGCTAACTGCGGCTGCCTGAAAAACACATCGGTGGGCTCGATTGGAGAGCGTGGTCGCCGTCTGGTTCGTGTTCCTCCGGAGGGACGGGACGCTGCTCCGACCTGGGCAGCTTCGCACCGGAAGCTTCCACGAGGCTTGGCTCCAGGGGGGTTACCGAGGAATAGCCCCGCTCGGTGAACCCCTCAACTCTGGTGATGGGAGCGGACTGGGGACCGACTCCTCCAATCTACCAGGAAAGAACCGTCTGCGGCCTCGCCCGTCGAACGTCCTGTTGGAACGCGAGGCCGTATGGATCAAGACGGTGAGCCACAGTGGAGCCCGGTGAAAAACAACCTTCCCGCCGATCATCCGAACTGGCGGGAAAAGGCGAGGGACGTAGAAAAAAGGGGTCCCTTCATGTCAGCCTCCTCCTGGGTTCCGCAGGGCAACCGTGAGGGCGCTGTCGGCCAGGAGCGGTGTGATCGCCGATGCGAAACGAGGTGGGGTGGGGTGAGCATTCACTCAGCCCCCCCTCCACCTACACTACGCTCCCCAGGAGCGAATGAGCAGCGGGGGCTGCAGCTGAGCACGCCTTGCCCCGGAGGAACCATCCGGTTCACCCCGAGGGTCGGCGATAAGAGGAAAAAACACAAGATGACGTTGTCCAGCGTGTATTGACCTGTCACTGGGAAATGTTCCCCGACGCTTACCTTGGAATAAGACTGCTGTCATCTTCTCCTCGGGGAGGAGAACTCACCGGACGACCGGAGGTCGACTGCCGGGCCAAGCATCCTTCACAAAGGTTGGTCATTTACACAATTTATCCTCTTTGTTCTTCTGACAGTGCTATATTAGCTCGCTGAAGAAAAAATGGGAGCCGATTTCCCGCTCTTAACGTAATTTATACGGACCGGGTGGGGCCCACACAGCAGGTGGGCGTGGACTAAATTTTTTCAGTGCTTATGCTCTGCATAACGGGATAAACCCATCAGCGACAGCCTTAAAGGGCGAAGCCTATATGAAATAGAACATGCACAGCATCATGTTATTTAGCGTCCAGTCAAACACGCATGACCAAGACGACACTGTGTTAACAACAAGCATGTTGCCAGTTCATGCTAGGTTATAATAATTTAATTGTGTTTAATTGTTAGCGGTACAGTTGAACAAGAAGCTAGTTACGGTTCCATAGGACTTCACTAACCTAAATTAATTTCACATGCAAAAGTCAGGTAGCATTTAGCAACTTCACTTACCTAGACGTGTTTTTTCAGGTTTGACGGCAAATTTTTGAAATAAACGAGTTCATGGTTTCGGGGGAGGCAAAGTTGACACCGGAATCTCCACAAGTTGTTTTTTGAACCGGTTAACTCAAAGAAAGTTTTAAAATAAGGCCATGGGGTGGCACGTATCTTCCTGCTGACTCTCCGAGGTTAAATCCATGTTGGGTGTGTTAGAGCCAGGTGCTGCGGGAGCACACAGGTTGTATGCGTCACTGACCCAGCTCTTTCTGAAGGCGGGTCTAATGTTACCTGCCTACTTTGGTTGGTTCAATGGCCCAGTTCCCCTCTCACCATTGGTTACTTTCAAACTAATGAACAAATAAAAAAAACGCAATGTGACGTGAATGTAACTTGTAACGCAACGCATTATAGAAATGTAGTGTAGTAGAAAGTACAGCTACTTAATGAAAAATGTAGTGAAGTAAAAGTCGAAAGTACCCATGTTTAACTCTACTTAATTAAAGTACAGATACATGAAAAATATACTTGGTACAGTAACGAAGTACTTGTACTTCATTACATCCCACCACTGAATGAATCTGAAATATATGAAAGTTTCATTTTTATCATTACATTATGTAAAATAATGACCTTTATCACAATATGCTAATTTTTTGAGAAGGACCTGTAAATAAACTGAATTGAATTGAATTGAATTGAAAATAGTGGACAGTAATCAGTAAAATCATAATGATCAGTAAACTTACTGATGAAGAAAACAAAAGTATTTTAGCGCTTTTCCTATGCTTTAGTGAGTATTATCTTTTGTCTGACAAACAAAGCTGCAGTTTTCATTTTTTAGATCCAAGAAATCACTTCACCTAAACAACAATCTTAATGTAGGTTGTAAGCAGACCTGCTTTGGGTCCCGTCTGTTAGCACAGTCAGGTTTCTAGGATTTTTTACAGAATCAGCTTGTCCTCCTAAACATACACACACAGACAGACAGAAGTTTTGCACATGTCTTAAATTTTTTAGAATAATGCTGGCTTATGAGGCTCACTCAAAGTTTTTAGAAAAGATCTTGACCGGAGTCTCACTTTTATGTTTTTTATCAATTAAGATCTTGATTTTTAGAAAGTCTCACTTTTGTTTTCAACTGTAAAAAATCTCACTTATAAGGTCTTGATTATACATTATACTTATTTGGAATGAAAGTTCTTAACTCCTAAAATCTCACTTATTAAAACAGGTCTTAACTCGTTTTACTTATAGCGTAAGAAATAGTCTCCGCTGTTTAATACCAAAATATTATGACAAAGTACTCACGTCGCTGTTTGTGTGAAGGAAATCTGGTTTTCCATCAATCTGTTGCTGATGAGGTCCGCGACGGACGCAAGACTGACCTGGTTGGGAACTTTGAAAGCCCACCAGGGCTTTTTGGCTCCACTGTGCACACGGGTTTTTTCAGCGTGTCCGACTGAAACTGCACCAGCAAAACAGATATGTAGGAATCCAAGGTCACGACTCCAAAATAATAGGTATTTTCTGTTTAACCTTTAAAGATAATTAACTTCACACAACAGAGAGGTGGTTTTTTAGCGCTCAGTCCCCTTTAATCAAAGGTGAGAGTCACCGACTAGGTCAGCGTGAACTCTCGTTTGCTGGGTGAGTCTGTATTTATTATGCCAAAATGGGTCATGAAAACAGGTCAGGTTTACATGTACAAACATTTTATCAGTATGACGGTCAGAACATTTCAGAAGATTTAGCTTGTACAGATAATTCCTTGATTAAACGTTCACTTGATGTAAAAAGTAGGTTTTCCAGAAACTTCCACTGACGAAAAGATTAAATCCTAAGAAATGAACTTTTTGTTCAATACATATGAAAACAGATATTATATAGTAAGATAGAAACTATTTTAAAAATATAACAAAGAAAAACTCTAACAGTATCTTCTGCGGCAGATGCTGACGTGGAGCTGGGTTCTTCTGTGGCAAGACCAGAAGCTGACATGGAGCTGGGTTCTTCTGCAGCAGGACCAGAAGCTGACGTGGAGCTTGGTTCTTCTACGGTAGGACCAGAAGCTGACGTGGAGCTTGGTTCTTCGGCGACAGGGTCAGGAACTGTCGAACACAGACCTTCTGATGGAGCAGGACCCTCTGGAGGCACAGCTGGCATAGGACCCTCTGGAGGCGCCACAGGCATGGGATCCTTTGTTGATGTAGCGACGTCGGTGGACCTGGGACCCTCATTGGACATTGAGACCTTTGTTGAGACCTCTGAAGTGGCGGCTGAGACTTGGGTGGCTGAGTCTTCAGCGGCAGTGAAGTCCTCGGCGGAAGTGAAGACCTCGACAGGACGGAACAGACCAGACAGGTGGCCTGGGTGAGACATAGGAGCAGTGAACAGACCAGGAGCGATGACCTCGGCGGATGGACCAGGAGCGATGACCTTGGCAGGCGAGTCAGCGGCGAGGACCTCAGGCGAGTCAGCAGCGAGGAGCTCAGGCGAGTCAGCGACGAGAAGCTCAGGCGAGTCAGCGGCAAGGAGCTCAGGTGAGTCAGCGGCGAGGAGCTCAGGCGGGTCAGCAGCGAGGAGCTCAGAGGGGTCAACGGCGAGGAGATCTTTGGTGGCCAGATCTTCGGCGGCAGGGTCTGGAGCAAACGTGGACGGTGGGTCTACGGAGGTAGGGTCTTCTGGTGCTGGTGCTGAGTCAGGCGCTGGAGCAGGGGCTGAGTCCCTGGAACCTTTCTGCTGTCGACCTTTGCCATGGCGGCAACAGTGTGGTCCAGGATTGGACCGAGGCTCCTCCTTGTATTCAGTGCCTCTCTCGGAAATGGACTCTACAGCCAGGGAGCCAGGGATTGTTCTGCCGCTGGGGTGTCTGGCTCAACAGCAGGGGAGTCTGGCTCTTGGGCATAGCCAGCGACAGGAGGTTCCAGATCTGAATCTGGAAACGGAACTGGTACTGGGGCAGAGTCAGGCTCTGTTTTCAGAGTTCTTATTCCCATAAGAAGCTGCTGATACTCAGTAAGCTGAGTTAGACCGGGTTGCAATAACATATTTTTTTCAGCCAGGGAAACACAGTATCTAAACAGTCTGGGTTATTTTCAGCAGAAAAAAGAAGGCTTTAGAGAGTGTGGTTTATTTGAGATAATCCATGGGGTTGGAGCCGAGAAGTCTTGAGGCTACTCTTGTGAGGAGCTCTATTCAGGGGCGAGGGGTCCAGATCCGCCCTCACCGGAAACCTGGGAGGTGAGACGACGGGACCCGCCCCCGTGGAGACACTTGGACTAGGTTCAGGAAGCTCAGTCTTGCCAGACTGAGCAGGAGCAGCTTGGAGCAATGGTGAGGTGTCGGGTTCCACCCTCACCGAAATCCTGGGAGGTGAGGCGACGGGACCTGCTCTCGCAGAGACCAAGGGGCTGGTTTCGGATGACTCAATCTCGCCGGACTGAGCAGAAGCGGCTTGGAGAGACGGTGAAGCGTCGGATTCTGCCATCACCGGAACACTGGGAGGTGAGGCAACAGAACCCTTTCCCACTGGAGTGCCGGGATTGTTTTCTGGAAGCTTGGCTTTCCCGAGCCGAGTCGGAAACGTGGAAGGTGCCGGAACGAGCGCCTTGGACCGCTTCTGGGTCCGGTTTCTGCCGCTCCGACGGCGGCGATGAAGCTGAGGGGCAGGAATGGAGCAGAGCTCATCCTCCGGTTCTGCGTTTTCCCCCGATGTCCACCCCGAATAGCCGAACAGAGCTGAAGATGAAGAGGGGCTGGACTCGCAGGTCAGGCGGTCCATCCGGCGCTGGAACGTTCTCCTTTCTTCGAAGACCAGGAGGGGAGAAGGCAGGATCTCCACCTCCTGGCAGTAGCTTCTTTGTGCCGGCACGGGTTGGATCTGGAACCCACCGCACCGGATCACGGTTCTCTCCATCTGCTTGGGCTCGAGAGAAGAGGTAAGTGAAGCCAAGAAACTTTGCCTGCTGGGTTCTGGTTTTGGTCGGTGCATACTGTCAGGGTTTTTATGCTGAGCTGAACAAGAACAAACCCATGTGCAGACAGAACACAGAGGCCAGGACGTAAAATAAGAAGACACTTTAATAGTAACAAATAAACAGCTGACGAGGCAGCAAACACTTACTAGTCAGGAAACACGAGGAATACAGGAGGATACCAGACGATCCACCAACAATGACTGAGACACAGACCAGAGTTTATATACACACAGACTAGACGAGACAAATTACAAACACTTGGAGGACACGCGGGTGGAGCTGATCCGGGTAATTACTGAGAGACACTAGGGAGTACAGACACAGGAAGACTAACAGAGGGATACCATCCTTACAAGGACAGCTTTCCTGGCTTTCAGCAGAGTACAGACCTTTGTGTTCAGCCAGGTTTTCTGGTTCGGGTAGCACATCACAGTTCTGGGGGTGGTGACATCTTCAACACACTTGCTGATGTATCCGAAGATAAAAGATGTGTATTCCTCCCGATCCAGTTCTCCCTCATTGGCCTCCCTGAAGACTTGCCAGTATGCTTGTGCAAAGCAGTCCTGCAGTACAGAGTCACTGTTGCTAGGCCCCACTCTGATGACTTTAGAGCTGGGCGATATCTTGATATTTTAAAAATACCGATATAATTTTTTTTTTTGCGATATAAGTTGAGACTATCTTGATAAACAATATAGTTTTAAACTTGAAAATCCTCCTGCTGTCTCTTTCTCCCACTCGGCCCTCTCCCTCACTGAACACAAACCTAGCCCCTCAGTCAAGCTCCCCTCCTTCCTGATTCTGCAAGAGGTGAGGGGACACATTTAGCACAACAAGTAAACATGGAAGATATGAAAAGCAGCTGCCACTGAGGAAAACCAAAACAATGACTGTTCTTTCTGAGCTAATTTGGATTTAAATTGTCAGATGAGGGGCAGAAAAATTATTTCTGTAGACAATGCTGAAAATAGTCCAGACGAAAGGTCGGAACTACGAATCATTTTCACCATTTAAACAGTGGAGTAGAGTATGAACCGTGAAGCTACAGCTCCGAGTGTTTTTTCAGCCTGCTTCCTTGAAACAAACCATGGGTCAGAACTCATTTAGCCGTGCTGTGCCTTATTAGAGAAACAAAGAGAGGTGGCAACATTAATAATTTAGCAGTTTATCATATCACTAAAGATACGTTCCTTAGCAGCTAACAAGACAGCTAACACTTTAGCCATCTTGTTCCACAGCTGAGACTGGGACCGTGTCTTTAGTGATAAATAAAATCCACCTCTCTGCTCCTCTCATAAGGTTCAGCATGACTAAATGAGCTCTGACCCGTGGTGTGTTTCAAGGAAGCAGGCTGAAAAAACACTCAGAGCTGCAGCTTCACGGTTCTGAGTGCAGGCTCACTTTAATGCAGTTCACACAGGCTTTCTAAAGTGAAGGCGGCACACCCGAATAGACTGTACTTATATAGCTCCTTTCTATCTTATCAAGCCACTCAAAGCTCTTTACTACACAATCTGTGTCCTCATTTACCCATTCATGCACTCTACTAGATCGCTAAAAAGAATAATCAGAGCTTTATCACATTGATCCACCGATGGGACACACATCGGAGGCAATGAGGGGTTCAGTGTCTTGCTCAGGGACATTTCAGCATGTGACTGCTGGTGGAATCAAACCCCCAACTCTCCCATTGGAGGACGACTGTTCTAGCTTCTCACCCAAAGCTGACCCCAGCTAAAGAGGATTATGTTTTAATATATGTAAATAAATTTATAAAAATAATCTAAATATGTAAATAGTTTATTTTTAGACATTTATTTTGTAGAGTTACAGCTGTTTGTTAATAAATGTGCCTGTGTGACAAGTGGGACAAAGCTTTGACTCAGAAATATATATTTTTATTACTTTAAGGAAAGAAAAAATATTGAGATATGTATCATATATCGCGATGTATCATAAAATATTGAGATATTAATTTTGGTCCATATCGCCCAGATCTTGATGACCTTCTGAGTGTGTCTGGAACGTCTCAGTGGGGGGTAGTACACAGGGCCAGAAAAATGTAGATGTTGTCAGAGAGGCCATGGTGGGGGGCATTCTACGGCTCTATATGCATCTTGTATGTTGGTATAAACATGGTCTAGTGTGTTATTTCCCAGTGCTGGTATGGTGACATGCTGATAAAGTCTTGGCAGAATGTCTTTCATGTTTACGTGATTAAAATAGCCAGCCACCAAGAAAAGCCTCCAGATGCTTGTTTTGAAATGAGTTGATGTTATCATTTACCTCCCGCAGTGCGTCTTTAGCATTTGCATCTGAAGCTATATAGACCATGATGATGTTTCCCAGCCAAATATTATTATTTTTACACAGGTAGCCAATATGTTGAGCATAATGCTAAAATAATGCTACAGGGGGAGTGGTGGCGCAGAGGTTAGAAAAGTTGGGCCTGTGATCGGTAGGTCACCAATTTTACTCCGCAGACCAACAACATCCAAATGTGGGTGGGAAAGGTGAAGTACCCACACCTGTCTCCATCCACATTTGAGTAAGTAAGTAAGTCCCTGAGTAAGGCCCTTAATTCCAACTGTATGCTCCCCTGGCTTCTGAGATAGTAGCTCTCTGTTCCATACAGAGAGCTGTGGTAGCTCTGTGGTTGCATCAGGAAGGGCATCAGGCATTATAAAAATTGCTAAGTCTTAGTACGAGCTAGTTTGTTGTAGTGACCCCCCAAACAGGGGAGCAGCCGAAAGAAGGAAAAATAAATGCTTTTTTACTTTTCTTCTTCTTTCGGCTGCTCCTTTCTTCAGGGTTCACCACCGTAAACTAATTCACATGAAAACTTGGCAATTGATTTTACACCCATCCTGACACAACCACAGACCACCAAGCTACCACAGCACTCTGTGTGGAACAAAGAGCTGCTATCTTGGGCATTCAGGGGAACAAATGGTGGGGGTTAAGGGCCTTGTTCAAGGGCCCAGAGTGGGGCAAATGAGAGTAGAGGCAGGTGTGGGTGTTTTACCTCTCCGTGGAGTTTAACTGGCAACCTTCCAATCATAGGCCCACCTTCTCTAACCTCTGCACCACCATTCCACTACCACACCAAATTTTAGATCATCCATCTATGGCACCCTTATACAGAAGATGGGGTATGCCCGGGACAGACCGTACAAAACATGACAAACAACCATTATAACAACTAGGGACAACTAAGAGTTGCCAATAGGGATACACCAATCCACTTTTTTTACTTCCGATCCGGTCCCGATACCTAAATCTAAATATCACCCGATACCAATCCAGTTCCGATATCATGATCATCATTGATTTTATATGAGGCTGTAATAATCTCCTCTCAAGTACAATTTGTGCATGTACAAAAAGACAACTTGAGGTAAGTTGTATTAATGTTGGATAAGTTTTAAAGTTAGAATTCAATTCTGCTAACACAAAACGTTTCTTTTTATTTCTAGCTTTAAAGTAGATATTAAAGTCAGAGTCAGAGATTCTTTATTGTCATTCGCACCTCATGTGGTACATGTGGTGGAACGAAATTATGTACACAGGGTCCCAGTTACATCCAACAATAAAATGTATAAGAAAAACAGTAATAATATCTAAGATATGAACTAAGAAAAACATCAACTAAATATACACTAAGCACTCATAACATAAAAACATTGAACATCAGCACAAACATGAACAGTGAAAGTGATTAATTTAAGTGATTGTTTAAAGTTATTTTATATTTTTTTTAAATAAGGGGCAGATATAAGAATTATGTTTCTTCTTTCTGCACTCTTTTCATTCAATGTTTTCTTTTTGATGATTTTTTTAAATTTTGTTTCTTTTAAATGAATGAATAAATGAATTAAATAACATAAAATGTTAAATGGCTTCAAACAACTGGCATAAACCAACAGGCATGTTCCTGTTTTTAGCATTTTACATCACTTTATAATGTAGCTGTTTTTGTTTTTAATATAATTTTCAAATTATATGTTTTTTTTTTTATGATTGTCTACTGTTGTACTGATAAATATCTCCTGCAGAGTAAACTATATCTTGGCTGCAAGTATCAAGCTATGAAATCTTTCGTTTTCTACAACTGATAGTGGATGGTCATGAATCATGATGAAGTTTAGCCGCCGGCCAGACCTGTGGGCTCGACGCTGCAGCTTCCTGGAGGCTCTGCATTGTGGTGGCTGGGGTCACCCGGTTCTTTCCTCTGCTCCTCTCTGGGGGGGGTGCGGTTCTCCCTGTTGGGAGACTCCTGGGGCTCCGGGCCTGTGGGCCGCTGTGTGTCTGTGGCTCCGGTCCTCCCTATGTTGCCATTGTGTCCTGGGGGGGCGGGTCTGTGGGCCCCCGCGTCCACTATTGGGCATTCTTTTGGAGAAATCTGGTGGTGGCGGGCGTGCTTGCGCGGGTGTTTGAATTCTGGTGCTTTGACAGATGCACGCTAGGTTGGGTAGTGGTGGAAGCTAGATGATTCCTTGTGTGATGTCGAATGTTTCATGGTGATATTGTGGGTGGCATTGTGCTGTGAATGTTGTTTTGTCGTGGTGGTCTCTCGTTTGATCTATTTCTCTTTTATTATTTATTTACTCTTCCTTCTTCTCTTTCTTTAAAAAAAATAAAATAAAAAAATTGAGCGATGATGATAAGTTCATTGAAACACTTCACAATGTTTCTACACTTAAACTGAGCTAAAAAAAAAAAAGATGAAGTTTAGCAACTTCTCCGTAAACATTTGAGCTCCTTGGCTTCAGCGATGTTTTCTTCTTGTTCAATCCGAAGCAGGCAGCCTGATTTGGGGCAGCCGCGCTCAAGTCTGTCCCTCCTTAGAGACGGGCAGATTGAGTGGGGCAGATTGGACGCGGCTGGCCGGGGTCAAGTCGCCTGTTGTGGGTTGAGCAAAGAGCAGCGCCCTGCTGAAGCCACAGAGCTCGAATGTCCATCTTTAACGTGGTTTAATGTGGTACTATGGCTCTGCAGGCATTGCACGTTGCTTTCTTGTTTTGTGGTGTTTCTAGTGTAAAATACTTCCACATAGCGGACATGTTTAGATGAAAAGTTTGTTAGCTGTTAGCCACAGTGCTGCTAACTCAGTCCTCATGTGTAGCTGGCTGCAAACTATGAAATGGATTTCCGGAATGTGAGGCAGGTCTTATTACACTGGGTTCATGAGACACGCCTCCGTTCAGGAAATCCATTCCATAGTTTGAAGCCAACATGTATCATGGATCGGAAATATTGGCAGGTGGATCATAAAAATCCGATACGTAAATTATGCTGGTATTGGAGGCTGATACCGATACTGCATCGGATCGGCCCCATCCCTAGTTGCCAATGAGCCTAAATTGCCTGTTTTTGGTCTGTGAGAAGAAACGGGAGAAAGCTCACACGTGCACGGTGAGAATGTGCAAACCCCACTCAAAAAGGTGCCAGGCCACATTTTCACCTTTTCTGGGTTTGCTAAGGTTATAGTGGCCATCTTGTTGACATCGAGTTGACTCCAAAGGTTAATCAGTTGTAGAAGCACATTCAAACTCCATCCATCCATCCATCCATCCATTATCTTTACCCGTTTATTCCATTTTGGGTCACGGGGGTCGCTGGTGCCCATGTCCAGCAATCACTGTGCGAGGGGCAGGGTACACCCTGGACGGGTCGCAAGTCCATCACAGGGGCACATTCAAACTATTATCTAAAAAAGTTAAATCTGGTCCTCTGGACATTAAAAAAAAACAAAAAAACAAACAAACAAAGCAAAGCAACAAAAAAATGTAGAAACGTTTCGTCTCTCATCCGAGAGACTTCCTCAGTTTCTCGGATGAGAGACGAAACGTTTCTACA
>NC_056517.1:15766082-15789038 GCF_014905685.2 Nematolebias whitei
GTCCATCGTTAAACAGGGGTGGAGGCCTCCGGGTTCAACTGTCCCCCTCTTACAATGCTGTGATTGCTAGTATCACTCAGCCCTCTGTGAACAGTAAACAGCCATCAGTGTGCTAATGATCCATTGTTATGCTGATGGTCCTTCTTGAGCATGTGATCAGCTGGTTTTGGTTGTCAGCAGCAAAACTGGTTGATCCACCCTGAGACGGTGCTATTTAAGAGACTGAGCTGAATACAGCTCCTCAGACTGAGGAAGTCTCTCGGATGAGAGACGAAACGTTTCTACATTTTTTTGTTGATTTGCTTTGTTTTGTTTTTTTTTGAATGTCCAGAGGACCAGATTTAACTTTTTTAGATGTACATTTTGTATTTCGTCAAGTTATCTTTGTCTGACATGAAAATTTGATGATCTGAAACGTAAGCAAATATAAAATATTTTTATAAAAGCTAACACCTTTGCACACAATCCAGCTCTTTCTAAGAAAGTCAAAATGAAAAAAAAATCACACACACACTCAAGGCCTAAGATGTATTCATAGTCTTTTTAATTATATTTATTTGTAAATGGTAAGTGCACTGTACTTGTCTAGCACCTTTCTATCTTATCAAGATACTCAAATCTCTTTACAATACAATCTGTGCCCTCATTTACCTCCAATACACACTTTCATACAGCACTCTACTATATCTATACAAAGAATAATCAGTGTTTTGTCACATTCAAACATCAATGGGAGACACATCGGAGGCAATGAGGGGTTCAGTGTCTTGCCCAGGGACACTTCGGCAACGGCATGTGACTGCTGGTGGAATCAAACCCCCAACTCTTGCATTGGAGGACAACTGCTCTAACCAGTCAGTCACAGCCGCCCCACTCAGCCATCATTGCACTCCTTTGCAAGCTCAAAAATTGTGCAGAAATATGTGAAAATGTGTCCCAATAACAGATCCAATCTTGTGGCTCAATCACACAACATGAAACAAAAAAAAAAGTTATGTAGGACTCTGCTAGTTGTGATTGTGGGTGTAACAGCAATCATCTCCGGGTCCTTGAAGTGGTCTTCTCTTTAAAATTAGCCATCCCAGCGCTTGTCATTTCTTTGTATGGCAAACATCATCTTCAGAAAACACACTCAGCAATCAGCTTTTTTTAATAAATTGATGTTTTAAATATCCTGTTTGTGCCTTGTTTTGCATCTGATGCACATCAACTGAGATATTATGGTATTGCATATTTATCATTAGTGGCAGTCAAGAAGACTTGACTGAACGTGAGGAATCATGATATTATGCTCCAATAATTTCATGAATAAACATCAGTAGTAAACACTAACAGGGTGGTCTTTCCTCTCTCTGGTTTTCCTTTGTATTGTTTTAATCTTCTCCCATTAAAATGCATAATCTCCTCTACCCTTTCACAAATGTAGAGAACAATTGTAGCCTAAGAGTTGTGTATTGTATCAACAGTATGATAAGTAACAAAGGGCTAATTACTACCTGCTGGATATGATGAGGAATAATTAGCTTAAACGTGGGGATGCACTGATGATATCTTGAATGAAGCTGACTTGTGCTCATTGATTAAATGAAACATATTGTATCTGAAATTTTCACAAAAAGTCAGTTGGGTGATATGAAAGCAAATACATTCTGGTTTGTTTATTTCTCAGGTGGTAATCTATTTACATCACTTGAAGTGATGATGGTGAGAGCTGATGTTGTGTACAGAAATGGCTGAATCACAGCAGACGGTCTGTGGATTCACTCATGGGGGTGCAATCACACCAGCCCTGTTTAGTCCGCTTTAATCGAACTCTAGCTCGTTTTCCTAGGAAGTACAGTTCGTTTGGGGAGGTGTGAACGCGCCATCAAACTCTGTCACGGAACAAAAAGGCAAACTCTGGCCTGGGCTAAAACCTAGGTCTTGATCCGGTTGAAGAAAACTCCAGCGCGGTTCGAGTACAGTGTGAATGTAATCAGACCGGGACCCGCTCCACAATCAAGAAGTGGAGTACAGTGCAGGGCAAACAAACACGCATTACTCTTACCTTATATGGAGCTGTCAGCTGCCTTGTGTGAAAAACAATATTCTCCATGGTCTTCTGCCTCATCTTCTGCTCATGCTGAGTCCATTTTTGAAAAAATGACAAAATATAGCTCCTAAAACTGCTAAAACTTGACCCCACTCCATTTTTGTTTTTATTTCCAGAAGAACAAGAAGAAGAAGTGTCTTCAGAGGTTTTTGTGTTGTTTCTTTCAGTAGTTCTTGGTGCAGCGCCACCACAGGCGAGTGGGGGAACAGGTTGGTTCAACAGGTTGGCTCGACTGCACAGTGCATTGTAAATGCAAACGCACCAGCTCAAATGTAAAGAAAATGTTATGAATATTGGTCCCCCAACCAAACTGAGTCTACCGGACTATCAGATGTGAAAACAACCTTACTCAAAATTTGTGTTGCGTAAACAGGGCCTAAATGTTACAGTTTCACTGAAAACCAACTTTGTGTGAATGGACCCTTAAAGACCTCCTCTTCTGGTAAAAAAAAAAAAGTTGGGTTTTTCATAGGTTTACTTTACCCAACCACCCCTACACCATCTGTCTGTCCAAAATATGAACATTTCAGTCCTAAAAATTGGCCTTACATAATTTGAACTTTCTTTTTGGGTCACTGGTGCCCATATCCAGCAGTCGCTGTGTGAGAGGTGGGGGACACCCTGGACAGGTCTCCAGTCCATCACAGCGACAGATAGAGACAAACGAGACAAACAACCATTCACTCTCTCACTCTCACCTAGGGACAATTTAGAGTTACCAATCAGCCTAATATGCATGTTTTTGGTCTGTGGGAGGAAACCAGAGAACCCGGAGAAAACCCAAGCATGCATGGAAAGAACATGCAAACTCCACCCAGAAAGGTCCCGGGCCAGAATTCGATCCATCGACTTTCTCACTGAGAGGTGGCAGCTCTACCAATTGCACCACCTTGCCACCGTGTATCAAAATATTCAAAATAATCATCTGTTTCCTGAACAAGTAAGTTGGACTTCTGCAGTTGCCCTTCAACAAGTCTACTAAAACTTGCTCTTAGACTACAGCTGATTCAAACTGCAGGTGCTCACATTCTCACAGATTTTAATAGATACAATCACATTCTGCACTGACTATCCATAGAAAACAGAAGCATTATCAGAGCCTTTTACTTGTATATAATGCAATAAATGGGCTTGTAGGACAGTATATACACAAGACAAGCTAACCAGTTCTACACTGCTCAGATCACTCAGGGCTGCAGATTGTTGTAAGTTAGTCCTACCTCACTCCTTTTTTAAATCACTACATGTCGATTTTTGTATTTGTGCTCCAATAAAATAGATTGTACTGCTACCAGACTATTTTTTTTCTTTTCATTTGTACAAGCAAATAATCCGGTTGTAATTGTTTGTGTATGACTCTTTAATGACTCTGCTCTTTCTACAGTTTTAATTTGAATGTGTTTTAATATGTCTGTACAAATGTGTATTTGAATCCAAAAATGAAATTGTAGTTATTGTGAGCTTTATTTATCTTTACTTTCATGTACAAACCGGATTCCAAAAAAGTTGGGACACTAAACAAATTGTGAATAAAAACTGAATGCAATTATGTGGAGGTGCCAACAGCTAATATTTTTTTTCAGAATAGAACACAAATCACAGATCAAAGTTTAAACTGAGAGAATGTATCATTTTAAGGGAAAAATCTGTTGTTTCCAAATTTCATGGCGTCAACAAATCCCAAAAAAGTTGGGACAAGTCCATTTTTACCACTGTGTGGCATCCCCCTTCTTCTTACAACACTCAACAGACATCTGGGGACAGAGGAGACCAGTTTCTCAAGTTTAGAAATAGGAATGCTCTCCCATTCATGGCTAATGCAGGCCTCTAACTGTTCAATCATCTTGGACCTTCTTTGTCGCACCTTCCTCTTTATGATGCGCCAAATGTTCTCTATAGATGAAAGATCTGGACTGCAGGCTGGCCATTTCAGTACCCGGATACTTCTCCTACGTAGCCATGATGTTGTGATTGCTGCAGAATGTGGTCTGGCATTATCATGTTGAAAAATGCAGGGTCTTCCCTGAAAGAGATTGTTGGATTTCATATTTTTATACCTTTTTATATTTCCTATCAAGCATTCAAATGTCATGTTATACAAAGTGTGTGCGTGTCTTTCTTCAAGAGTTGAACTATATTTATAGAAAATGTTTACTTTTCTAACTATTTTACCTTTAAATATAATCTCACATTAGCTAAGGATAATTTTACAAGTTCACATTTGATATATTACAAGCAATCAAAACAAGCCAGGGAGCAGGTAAGATACTGACTACTCAGGAGAGAAGAGTCTTCCTTCTGTTAATTGAACAAACATTTGTATGATAGATTACAGGTAGACTAAATAAAACCCTCAGGTCCTTCCGTTAATAGGAATTAACGTTTAGTCGTTTTAATCACTGTTTGACACAGGTTTTAATCTTCACTCTTCAAGGAAAACACTTCATGTAGGTTGACTATAGAAGGCCACAGCTGCAGGAGGGGGCAGGGTGGTTTCAACTGAACTGAAACACAATTATAATATGATTTATTAATTAAGAACACAAACATGAGGTAGGTAATAATTAATAGTTATTAATTATTCCTATAAACAATTTTGACACGAATCATTTTGTATCCCTAAGGTATAATAGCAAGTTAACTTTAAACAAAGAACCGATTTCAGTGAGCCATAAAACTTCTTATCTGTAGAATGTAGACATTAACGTCCTTGATGGGGCGGGCTAGACCCGTAACCATAGCAACCCCATAACCAATCAGAAAGCTAGCCTTCTCAAACTTTGATAAAAGCCAGAAATAACACACGCCCAGCGAGCATTTCCAGGAGAGCACAGACCGAGAGGGTTTGTTCTTTTAATGCTCCAATATATGCATATATTTTACAAATGTTCAGGTTTGTCTCTGAATATCTGTAACTCCTGTTTGTCAAATAAATCTTTTATACCGAGGGCAAGGTCTCAGCTGTCTTGAACACGATGTGACTACCACAACAGATGGTGACCCCGACGTGCGACGAGACCGGCCTAGACTGAATTGGATCGAGGTGGTTTGTAGTGCACACGCAGAGGAAAACTGGGCCCGATAATGTCAGGTAAGCTGGTCACCTGTTTAGACCTTACGAGGTCCGAAGTACTGGCTATTCAGCCGTAAACCAAATTCAAACCAAATTCAAATTCCTCTGTGGGTGTGTATGCGGCCATCTCCGGAAATAAAGATGGTTATTTAAGGCTAACTTACGGTGATTCGTGTTAATTCTGATGAAATGGGTTACGATATTCAGAGAGTCTAAGCGCCAAACGCTTTCTTTGACGTTTAAGTAGTGTATTAGTTAGTTTCACGAGTTGGACTCATGCCGGAGGGTGGTCAGGGACCTACCAGAATTCACATCGGTCGTGAACAACATTTCCCTTTATCAGCGGTGGTGGCGTGCAAGCCGTCCCTTTGACGAAATGGACGGAAAGCGAGTCCGGGACTCGTAACTACGTCTGCGTCTACGTTGTGGAGTGTTGACTGCCCACTAAAATTGACGCCATTAATAATTTAGAACAAAAGGGAAATGTGAAGTCTGGGACTTCTAGGTAAATTTGCCAAATTTCATGTGGTCAGGGACCACATTAGTTTTAGGACGTTGTAATAACTTTTGTTTGTGCCGTGTTTTATATGTTGTGTGAAGGCTTCAAGGCCGGGGGGTTGAGGGAGACGAAACAAAACAAAACAAAAAAAAAAAAGAAGAAAAAAGAGGGGGGAGTGAGTGAGTCTGTGTGTGGGTGCGAAGAGAAGGGTTAGTTTTTTTTCTCTTTTTTTTTCTGTGTCTCTGTTCAGATAGGTGGTGTGTGGAGCTTCCATATCCTGACCGAAAGGGGGCGCTGTTGTATAAGGCAAAGACAAGTCTGGACTCACTGTTTTTTTTGAAACCACAGACTTGTGAATTGTTTTGTCACAACGGGGCCAGCAGTGAATGACAATAAAATATTTGAATGCCTGATTGTGTGAACGTTGTCATCAGGTGTGGAACTCATAAATGAGAAACATGTGACTCCTGTAGAAAGTCTACAGGATCAATACATGAGTTAAGAGCATATTGGTGAACAATCTAAAAGATATGGAACAATGTTGAATATGAAAGAAGTAGAAACGCGCACAAAATATGGGAATTATCTAAAAAAGAGGCAATTAGCTAAAAACCAGCAGACTAATAGCTAAAACAAGCAGATATAATCTTAAATTACCAGAAGTAAGTGGGTAGAGCTTGTTTTTTCTGAATTAGGCTGTAAAAGTTGGATTAATTTAAAAAGAAAGGTGGAATTAGCTGATATTGGCATGAAACAGCTAAATAGTATCTGAAATGTAAGCAGAAATAGGTGAATCTTCCAAACATTAGCTGAAAGGAACACAATGTTCAGAAATTAGCAGAAACAAGTCAGTAGAAGTACAAAAACGTTGAAGTAAGCTGAATACAGCTTAAAAGAGGGAGGAAGACATACTCTGATGTAATACATTCCGCGTGAGAAGGAACGAGGTGATGGATGGACAGACTGTCAGACAGGGAGTTGTGGAAAACACCAAGTTAAGACCAAACGTGTGTGAGGTCAGGAATATCAGTAGTCCGATAGGCAAACAAAACCACACTGTTTATTAAGGGTTTATTCACGGGAACAGTGGAGGAGACAGGAGGTGCTTGGAGGTGGTACATCATCAGGCAGGCTAGGAAGCAGCCTGACATGTGGTCAGATGTTGGACCAGGTAAAACAAGAGTGAGCAGAGAGGAGGTCGTTGGCTGAACATTTTTTAATGCTCTCATTTTAGGGGTGATCTTGGCAGGAGGAGATCTGAACGCCATTTTCAGTCACTGAACGTTGGGAGAGAAATGTAATACATTGTTTAAACTAGGAAAAAAACAGAAAGATAGAGGTGGCGGAATTAGACAATATGAGGACGCAGTTGATTAAACCACAGCTGTCGGAGGCCAGACATAAAACATGATGATAACAGAGAGCAAGGTCAAAAAAACAATTGTCTGTTCAATCAGTGTTGGAAGTAAAGGAGGAGGCAGTGACCTCTGGAACAGTTGATCTGCAGCAATGGTTTGAAACTCAAGGCCAGATTTCCAGAGGGGGACATCCCATGTACGAGCGGTAATTAACCAAATTTATACGAGAGATGGAGTCAGAGGGAGTAAACTGGAGGTATTGTTGGAACAGCTCGCTGTGTGGGAAGATGAAGATTGCAGACAGCCACTCACTAAGCGGGCGAGGGACATAGTTAAATTGACAACAAACATACTGCACAGACATGCAAAGGTAGAGAGCTGCTGACATGATGCAGAGAAGGAAGGTAGATGTTTTAGCTGTCCAAGAGACCAAGTGGAAGAGCAGCAAGGCTCGCAGCAGTGGTGCTGGGTTCAAACTGTTTTATCAGGGTGTGGATAGAAAGAGAAATGGAGTAGGGGTGGTCCTGGAGGAAGTGAGGAGTAGGTCTGACAAAGGCCAAAGAGGAGGTATAGGAATGCAGTTGGAGAGGACATGGAGGTAGTTGGAGTGAGGACATAGGGTGTATAGGAAAGAGTGGAGTGAAGGAGGATGATTCGCTGTGGCGACTTCTGAAAAGGGAAAAGCCTAAAGAAGGATAAATAAAACAGGTCAAATTAAGTTTAAGCATTTCTGGATGACACATTGTAAACAAATTAGCCAAAATTTCTTCTTGGAATTGACAATAAAATCAGGTTATAAATTCAACTAAAAAAACAACAAAATGGAAAATAAGTAATAAACAAAATCCTTGACACTTGTAAAATGAAGGAAAAATTTATTCTGGTCAAAGAAACTCTTAACTAAACTCAAATTGAAATACTTGGGTTAAATTAATCAGTCTACATGAGTTTATCACATATTGAAAATGTTGTTTAGAGTTTAGGAGCTGTTTCCTTCTAAGAGCTACCTGAACTAGGTTATTTATGGGAAAACAACAATTCTAGTGGGTAAATGAAATGACTCTACACATCTTGAGATTTCACACAGGTCATATGAGTGCATAAGGAGAACAGAGATGAGTACATGGTGAGTTTAAGAAGTTGTGCTTTGTGAACAAAGGTGCATGTAGACGTTGTGCAGTGCTAATGGTCTCTGTGATGTCTTGAAGTGTAGACATAGTCTTAATTGAATTGAATTAGAAGAATTTTGTTTAGGATGCAGTGAACAAGCATAGTTATGAGATGGAAGAATTTGCAGATTTGTTATATAACAAGCAGTGATTACATATAATCATGCTGCCTAAACCTTTACAAAGTCTAAATGGATAATGTAGACCTGAGAGTGGTCCTCACTGTCAGGTGGTGAGTCAAAACACATATTCTAAAAGATTGAAGACATTATTTTGAATGGAATATTTTATGTAGTAGGCGTAAAGAATTGGATTGTGCAGTGTTTAATGAAGGTTTTCACTCTTATGTAATTGAGCGGTTAGAACATCCGTTGTACAATCCAGGACACCAGAATGACTCTGTTGAAGGTAAACGCTGTGGTCCCAGAATAGAACTTGCTAACAGATGATTAATGTTGATAACAGATGATTAATGTTGAATCAGACTTTTAATAACTGGATTGTTTATTTTTCCGTCTCAGCAGCCTGAGAAGACAGAGCTGTGGATTGGGGAGGCGAGTCTGGCTAGGCCCACAGAACACATACAGGTAGTCTTCAGATACATACAGCATCCATCTGAGTTTTGATCATGACCCTCTAGTGCTGGGTGCCGGATTGGATACCAGATGTGTCAGGTGGACGCTGAAGTTGGGTCTGGGGAACTGACCAATGGGACGTTTCAAAGAAATTGTCAGTCGAGCACCACTGACACAACAACAAAGACATTGTCAGCCAAGCAATATGACTTTTCACTATGGAAACAAAGCAAAGAGCTATCAGTCAAACAACAAACTGAATTAACTGTCCAGAGGGGGTCCTGGATTTTGTCAACAGCGGGAACATCCAGTCAAGTCTCGCTGTATGCTGAGCTATGAACTGTTACACAAAGCTGAACTGGTCTCCAGACCAAGGGAGAAAAACTGAAGACAGAAAGGCTGAAAGAAAAGCTGGTGGTCCATCTGTCCAAGGTCACTAACATCAACTGCAGCCTGGCGGAGGTGTCAACCCCACATTTGGTCTGTGATGGTCATCCGAGCGCCTTGGTGTCGTGATCAAAATTGCAGTTGGCTTTGATAATAATCACTCACATAGGCTCATTTTAGGACAGGTGCCAAAACATGACACAGGAATACTACTGTGGGTGTGCTTATATGATTTGCCCTTTTCCAATTGCTCTGAGATGAAAATTGTTTTATTACCTCTAAACCTAATAGGACGATGAATAATGCTCCCCACCCCTGAGCAAAATATTGACTTTTTAACTTTTCGTTTATACAGGTCACGAAGTCTCATTCAAGAGAAACCTGTACCTGAGACCTGATTTGGATTGAGTTCACCAATGTTTTCTAAAGTAATAATAAATGATTGTCTTTGCCTTGAATGAGCTCGTTTGGTGGGTCTGGTTTGATACAAGGGATGAAATTTATTTAATGGTTAACTCTTTGGAAAATTATATGAGAGCTTGGGTTATATTTGGCTATTTTTTGCAAAACCTGGATTGAATAACAGTAGGGGGAAGATTAAAACTACACCATATTTTATATTTCTGAAACTAATACTCAGACTGGGTGTTAGTAAATTACAGCCGGTAATACTTCGGATTTGAAACAGAAAACTGTTTCAAAAAGGGGGAAGGTGAAAGTTGCTCTTAACAGGAAACAGTTCATACAATGATTAGATCATTACAAAATATACAAAAATAACTTCTTAGGGTTTTATATTTAAATGAACAACAAAAAGCCAGTAGTAAGTCTGAGGCGTTTAAAGGATCATTTAGGATAACCACATTGACATTTGAAAAGTGGAATAAATCAGAAGCCTACAAAACGACATTGCACTTGTATATATCGGTTTAACAAAAGTATTTTTCTCTTTCTTTGTTGTAATGTGTACAGATTCCAGAAAAGGGGTACGACCCTAGCATCAAAACACAGACTCCTGAAGTGGATTTGAGCAAAGGTTAAGGAGAAATGGGGTGGTTCGGTATTTTTAAACACAACTGACTTGACTTGACTGGACTGGACTTAAATGGATTAATTGGGCTAATAAAAGGTTTCATGAACAAAGTATTTTAACCACATGTTTTACTGCTGAGGAACAGGCTCAGTGGTTATGAATTTTATGAATTTCTTCCTTGCTTCCCTCTCTCGCACAGAAAATTAAATTCCTCTTGTTTCTACAGTGTTATATGTCATTTATATGTCATTTTTTCTTCTTTCTGCTGCCTTTCATTTTAAATATTTTGTATCCTTTTTTATATTGTTATGGAATTGTTTTGTACTTTTTTAAATGAATAAACTATATACCATACCATACCAAGTTCCTTCCACAGGCTCCAGGAGGAAGGCCAGCATAGGAAATTACTTATTGCAGGGTATTATTGTGTATTGTTGTTGTGTTATTATGTTTAACTTTGCTTATTGTAGGTGGATCCGTTGACTGCAAAGGCTTGAAAGGGTGGAGGACGGAACTAGAGTACACATGTATCCCTGGAGAAGTCCAGTATGTACCTCATTTCAGTTTCAAATGTATAGATGAATGTAAGAATAGCATTTTATTTCAGTTTTACGAGTACTGTTTTATTATAACCATTACAGTGGAAGAGTACACACTAGCAGTAGCAATAAGGACCATCAAGGTGTCCAATAATTAAGAAACAGGTTGTACTCACTAGGAAGTAACCACAGTCAGTTTTTTTCCAGGCCCACAAATGGGTCATGGATCCCACAGATAAAATAATCAAAAGGCCATACAGGGTGTTTAACAATTCGCAAGCTTTGGTGTCCAGCTTTTCTCATCAGGAGGGAGAATCTCTGACCGAGGAGACTGACTACGGACCACCACACCGGACTGGGTCCTGCTAAAAAGATGGATAGGACCCCACCAGGTGGTGGAGAGAACATCACACGCCATCGGTCTCCAGAAGGGAGTGACACCTGTTACGACCACAACCAGTGCACCCCTGCAGAGGAGCTGGATCGATCGCTGGACCAGATTGAGGCTGATCTGCTGGAACATCAGGAGTACAGCTCCCCACTACACCTGGAAGAGGTGACAGGACCTTTGTGGGAGCTCACTCTTTGCCCCTTTGCCCTGGTAGAAAAAGGCAGTAGCAAACATTGGAGAAGAAGTCTCTGCTCTGCCTAAGTCGGTCAATCAGGTGGAATGGGGAAGGAAGGAAGATTCCCAGCCCTGACCGTGAAGAACAGAAGACACGTCAAACTGATTTTAGTTTTGTCCCAATGCACACACGTCATTTAGAATGTCAGTGGGAGGCCTTGTTCGTCCACAAGGGTCCCTTTGGTGCTCGGCGGGATTCGGCCTGCGGAGATGTCTTCATGCAAAGTCCTCAGAACCTTTATCAGTCTGATCAGACACTCTGAGAAGCTCTTTTTATACCCAATCCTGTTGTCAGTTGACCTAATTAGTGTAAATTGGTCTTCCAGCTGTTTGTTATATGCTCAATTTCCTTTTTTTAGCCACTTATTGCTACTTGTCCCAACTTTTTTGGGATTTGTTGACACTGTGAAATTTTGAATCAACATATTTTTCCTTTAAAATGTTATATTTACTCAGATTAAACTTTTGATCTGTCATCTATGTTTTATTACGAATAAAATATTGACATTTGCCATCTCTACATCATTGCATTCAGTTTTTATTCACAATTTGTTTAGTGTCTCAACTTTTTCGGAATCCGGTTTGTATTTTTTTTGTATTTTTGTTCTTACTGGACAGCATATTGGTTGGGTTGCTATGCAAAAACTATGCTGTACGAATAAAGTTTGATTTGACAAAATGACATGAAGTTAATAGAAATTCTGTAACACTTCTCTACCTTACATTCTGACATTTCATGACACAAAAGTTGGGATAATTCTCTGGATTTGTTTTTTTTTTCATAATATCCCAAATATCCTTTTTTCCTTTTTTCCACTTGCTCTTGCCGATGTCGGATGATTTTTCCCCTCCCTCTCCGCTTTGCTGCTCTGTCTGTCTGTGAAACTGCTTTTGAGTCTCTCTCTACATATCTTCCGAACCATAATTATGGACTTGATTTGATCTGTTGGTCCCTCAACACAATTGATAACATTTCTTTGAAGACAGGCTTTAGGAGAGCTGATTTGCCCTGTTGGCACGCAAGCAGCTCAATATCTCATAGACTTGGAAGACTTGATGACGTGTCTATATTTGCTGCAATTTGTGGATTTTAAGGATGCATTTATAATTTGATTTATGATAACTGGTTCTTGCTTTTTGGACTCGGCTGGTCGCTGGTTTATCTAGAAACAAAAAAGTCGTTGGCAACAAATTTGAGCCCGATCATGCTGCTTGCCTTATGATGGCTTGGTTTGTGCCTCGAGTACCCAGACTCAAATGCTTTGGGCAGAATGGATCAGATCTCGGGGATTTTACTCAGGCACATTATTTTGGTGTGGCCACGTAATTTGGACATTTCGCAACCTGAGTGGCCCAAAACAGACTCAAAGTAGCCATCATTAAGTTTTGCCTGTCCTCAAAACAACTACGTGTTTATCTGAATTTTCTTGGAGAACATGTAATCTGATGCTCTGCCCCCACCCCTTCCCCCTACCATTGAGGAATTTCCAACTGATAACCAGAGGAAACCAGCTGAATAAACGTGTCATCATTTCAGGACTTTTGTATTCCCTAGGCATTGTCCTTGGCCATTCCCAGACATCCCTAGAGAATGTTTACGGATCTCACCAGAGGGAACTAGTTGATTATTACATCCTAATCAGAATTCTTACGGTGTCCTCGAGTGCATCCTTGAACATTGCTCACCACTCTCGTTCCCCCCCCCCCACCCCCAAGCTGAATTTCTATGTCACTATGTGCTTTATGTGCCAGGTGTATTTTTAGTATTAGAGTTTTTCTTCTCAGTCAAGAAGAAAAAGTTTAAAAGGACATTTTTTTGCCTCTAATTCCTATGTGTTCCAGTGTCACTACTTTTTGTCTGTCTAAGCAGATCTCACTTGTAAATGAGTCTTCGAGGCTCAATGTGATTTATCTGTCTAAGTAAAGGTTGAGTGAATGTAACAATTACAGTAGTCCCTCGCTAATTCGCGGTTTGATTTGTGCAGACTTGCTCTATCTCTGTTTTTCAAAATAAGATTGAATAAAAAAGTTTTAAGCTTTGATTTAAAAGGGCCAAGTTCATTAGTCTGACGTCATCAAGTGGGAACTTATTCGAGAGTCGTGGTGCAGCCGCATAAAAGGTATGGTCACCCCAGCATTTATATTTTGTCCTTGGAACAGAGAGCAGGAGCTGTCTGACCTTAGAGACCTGGAGCGGGCGGGGAAACTTAACAACTTTGTTATATAAGTATAAGGATGGTACTTTTCTGTGGCCCGGTTTGTCTGTTTCCCTCGTGCTCCCTCATTAGTTCCATTAGTGCCACCTGTGTCTCGTCCCAGCTGTTTGTTATCAGGTCTCGTCTTCTCCCTGTATTTAAGTCATCCTATTCTGTCTTGTTCTTCGTCGGGTCGTCTTCGTTGGGTACGCTTCCTTGGGTCTCCTGAGTCTCTCCTTGTCTTCCTGGTCCCTCGAGTTCCCCGTGTCTCCTGAGTTCCCCGTGCCTCCTTCCTTGCTTATGTAAGTTTTGCTGCCCCGTCAGCTTGTTTATTTTGTACTTTTCATTTATCATTAAAAACCTATTTTTGTATATCTGCCGAGTTGAGTCCCTGTTCTGCACTCTGGGTTCGCTCCGACCATAAATCCTAACAGTACGACCCGACCAGAACAGAACCCAGCGGGCAGGGTTCTCACTCGGCAACACTCACCCATTTTTGTTTTTTCCCTCCTCGTGCCGTGATGGACGAGCTCCTCTCCGTCTCTGTCCATCCACCGTCCCGCCGCTGCCGCGGTGGACGGTTCCGGAGGCAGTCTGCGGCGGCCGGCCCGGTCTCTTAGGCCGAGCAGAACTTCAGAGCTAGTTCCGGTGTTTTCGTGGGAGCGGGGTTCGCCGCCTCACCTCCCAGGTTTCCGGTGGGGGCATCCGGCCTCTCACTGCCACTCCGCGCCGCAGCTGTTCGACCCAGCCTGGCCGTACCTCCGGAGAGTTTTCTTTGTGACACCGTGGGGGCGTGTCCCGCCGCCTCACCTTCCAGGTTTCCGGTGGGGGCGGCACCCGTCACCACACCCACTCATACAGACCTTCCTTTTTTTTCCCCTGAGGATATTTCTCATATTAATCAGACAATTCTCAAACTATTTAGTTCTGCTAAAAGAAACCCGTCCTCCTTTGATTTAGTTTTGACCCAGATGGAGGATTTTTTACTTTCTATCCCAGGCCTTTCTTTGCTCCCCGAGTATGATTTTTTGTTAACAGAAATAGAGACTCTAAAGACTCCTGTTGCAGCCATTCCTGAGGTGGACTCCACGCTGCACGCAGCCTCTGAGGTGGGTCCTCATCTCTCCTACTCCGAGGGGGTCCCGGCTGACGCTCCTCATCTCTCCTACTCCGAGGGGGTCCCGGCTGACGCTCCTCATCTCTCCACATCTCCAGAGGGGTCTGCGCTCTCTACATCTCCAGAGGGGTCGGCGCTCTCCACATCTCCAGAGGGGTCGGCGCTCTCCGCATCTCCAGAGGGGTCGGCGCTCTCCGCATTTCCAGAGGGGTCGGCGCTCTCCGCATCTCCAGAGGGGTCGGCGCTCTCCACATTTCCAGAGGGGTCGGCGCTCTCCACATCTCCAGAGGGGTCGGCGCTCTCCACATCTCCAGAGGGGTCGGCGCTCTCCACATCTCCAGAGGGGTCGGCGCCACAGGCCTCTCCGTCGTCTGCTGCAGAGCCACAGGCCTCTCCGTCGTCTGCTGCAGAGCCACAGAAGTTTTTGATGAGTCTCGCCATAGACTTCCAAAAACATTTATGGGGAAACCAAACACCCAATCTCAAGTCGTTCGTCTAAAAGACAACAGACAATTGAACCAAACTATATTTTGCCATGTAAAGCTAACTTAAACCAAGTTAGGAATGGAAAAATAGTTTGGAACACTCTTCTATAGGTATAAATCCCTATAATTACACTTTTCAGCATGTTCCACCCCTTAACTGGTAGCTGTAGCTGTTCCCAATCATAATAGCTTACACACCAGGTGCATATAGTTTAAGGCCTTATGTAAAATCCCCTTCATAAGCCCACCTTAAACCACATAATTGCATGTCACATTGAACCAGAACGGCACAGACTGGACGTCGCCCAGAGACGACCTTCGTTGGAGGAGACCTGCAATCCTGACGTTGGTCTCCACTCTTCATCCAGTGGCCGCATCTTCAGTTCAATCCAAGGGAACCCCTCTGTATGCTGATCAATCAACACTTCCAATCATTGTGGATTAATCGTTGTGGATTTACCGTTGTGGATTATATGACTTTTTCCAATGGATTACAGACTCTGTTTCCAAGGGGTTAAAGCATTGCTACAATGGAATTACCAACAACATTATGGAATTACCATCAACATTGTGGAATTACCTCCTTTGACTTTTGTTTTCCTTGCTGGATTACATCAAGCTCAAGGACATTCGAAGGCGTAAGTTCATGTTGGAATTCATCCCCATGGACAGGCGATGATTTCCAAAGGGGGGACTGTAGTGAACTATGCCTGAGGTCAAATCATGACCTTAAGGACCTTATGGGACAGAAACTGTCATTTCATTGATTTGAATCCAGAAATACAGGTTGACCCATCCTGAGACTTTCTTTCTTGAATTAATCAAGTGAAAGAAGACTACTTTCGATTATCATTACTATTTTACAAATGTTTGATAATCAAATTGTGTTAGTTCAAACAATGTTTAAATGTTGAAGTGAACTACTCATTTTTAAATCAACTGTGAAACAGTAATAACGGTTTTTAATCCTCATTCAAAGTGGAAATCAAGTTGGAATATGTTACAGAGTAATGATTCAATTTCTTGATCGTCTGTTTGAAATGAGCAAGTTGTGTAAGTTGGTCAAAGTTCAAGTTTCGGTCGACTGCAAGTTTACTGAAAAAGAAATGTCATGTTTAACTTTTACAGCAATATACTAGAGAATTGACTCCACGAAGTCTGAGTTCTTCATAATATCTTCTGTCTGTTCTTAAACAATCTTAATCTTTTTCCTTGACTTTTTAACAACACCTTACATCACAAAACACACCTCTGTTGGTCCATCGACCAATCAGAAAGTCCTCAAATGAACCGGAAGTGACCTTTTTTAAAAGGTGCAGCACTTCCTAGTTCACAGCAGTTCCAGAGTTCAGAAGGCTGGAATTCAGGATGCTGGAGGAAGAAAATAAGCTGAACGAGAGAAGATCAGGGGAATTATGAAATGTCTGTTCTGGATGATCTCACGACTCCCGAGGTTTAGCTGTTCTTACGGAGACGCTGGAAGAGTTGAAAGGAAAGCTCTACACCAACGCTGAAACTATCATCTGCAAAGGTAAAAGAGTGGATCTCAACCAAAGTGTACCGTTGGGTCAAGCTGGTCTAGAAGGAGCGTGCTCTTTCTGGTTATAACAGACAAATTCCCTCCCTATCTCTCTCAACTTAAACTTCATTTCCCATCTTTAAAATTCTTCAATCTGCTAGCAAATTAATCCAGATATTTTTCAGAAATGTCTGTGGTGAAGCAACGGAAAATCATGGCCGTATGGTTTTCCTGGTTGTAAAGCTGATTAATTATGTTGTTATTTTCAATTTTTGCCAATTAATGTAAATGTGTGATGTTAAAATTTTGATTCTGAAAATAAATGACCACGTTCATTTTGATGGGTCAAAGATAATTAACGTCTCATGTTACATTTTTAATTGTTCAATGCACGTACATTATACAGTCCAGAAAAATGAAAGAATCAGTTTAATTTATGAATATATACAGCATATGTTCATCTACAGTAATAATGCATGAACTCCCAGCACACCCAGGGCAAGTACAGACACTGATGATGAAGTTGTCAACATTTGTTCGGCTTGGGATTTATTAAATGCATTAAAGGAAAAAACGTATTTGACACTCAAAGTTAACACTATGAATGTTGAATTTCTTTGTGACACAGGAGCATGTAAGGCAGTCCTAAAAACACGTTCCTGGCTTACATGCATCACATAACTCAATTTGGGTAAAATCAGCTGACGGACTAACAAACAGTTAAAAACTTTCCAAGCCAGTGTGTTTCACAGACTAAGAAACAGGACTCCAGGTTTCTGCCAATGTTGTGATCTCACCGGACTGCCCTATAAATCTACTGGGCAGAGATTTTAATGGCAAAACTAGGCATAGCAATAATTCCAATTAAAGATGGAATGCGGGCCACAAGGCTAAGAAACACACAGATCTTTGCAAATCAGGAGGTACATGGCATCTATTGTTCATATGACCTAGGATTAACCCAAAACTTGACAACTGCTTCACTTTTAATGTAGGAAGCTGGACGAGCGCTGACAACTCTTGACGACCAGATCCTTTTGAGCCAACTGCACGTGACAATGAACGTGTTGAAACACGATGACTGTGACTATGCCCCTGATTTTTTTGTCTGAAAGCCCTGTCACAATGACTGTTGTAATGTTGTACACAGACAGACGTTCTCTTGCTGGCGATGCAGTCTCACTTCTTTAAAAACAAAAACTTTTGTACAAACTTGACACCACAGTACAAATTTCTTTATTTAAACCACATGACATGCAGTGGAAAGATGTTGTCTACAAAATTAAGAATACTGCTTCATGCACAGATTACACCTCACCACAGAGTGGGTGGAGCTATAGTCCCACCTGTGACATGTGGAAAAAACAACTTTGTGAAATCATAACATGCGAAGCAAAAGTCCACCCACTTTCATCCTGATGCTCAGAGGCTGTTTTTCTCTCTGAACAGGATGAAACAGACTTGAGAGAAATGCCTGCAACATTGTGGTCTTCGGGACCTTCTGATGTCAGATTACTAAACTCAATTCCCTCAGTCCAAATTAAACCAAAGACAAACTGGAGGCCCGTAATTAAACAATATTCACTCAGACCTGAGGCAACACAGGGCATTGCACCCATTATTGCTGACTTACTGCAGGACGGGATCATAAGAAAATGCTCTGATTCCCCCTGTAATACACCCATATTTCCAGTCCAAAAAGCAAATTAAACAGATTGGAGAATGGTACAAGATTTGAGATTGTTGTGTTTTTTCTCTTATTTCTCCACCCGAGCTCTGCTGTTACCGTTCATCCTGCAGGAGGAGTCAAGACACGCACTCAGAATACGACAAACGCACCTTCAAGTTTACGAATATTTAATAAGCAAAGAAAGTCACAAAGTCACAGATTCACAAGCATAAACAGTGGATTAGTTAAATGCAGTCATTATTTTAACATATAATTAAATGGATGCGCTTCCATTTAAACTATACGATACAACCTTGTTAAGGAGGAATCTGAAGTCGACCGTCTCTGCTCCGTCTGGCTGACTGCTTCGAGGAAAAAACGCACTTTCCTTTGTCTAAAAACAGGGCGTTCCTTCACACAGCAAAACTAACTTTTCACCGCGCTCTAAGCCTGCTGTCATGGGATTGGCCAGTTACAAACCAATCAGAAGTGTGAGACATCGTGTTACATTATGTAAACAGGAACAGACTTCAACAGAGAAATCAATCTGTGGGAGCCTCTTCAAAGTAAAACAGGAAGTGGGTCAATTTCAAAGTAAAACAAGAAGTGGGAGTCAGATTCAACAAGGAACACAATCTTTATTTCACAACAATTCCCCCTTTCGACCTCATCTAAAGAGGTCGACATCAAGCGGAAGAACATGCTTCTCTGCGCCGGCTTGGTTGCATCTCAAAATCAGAAAGTTCATAACCTCTGCGCATTAGGAGCTGACGAGCTATTTCAGGGTCACGCTTCTCTAAAGTGGAAGTGATAAGACGTACTGACAGGGATCTCAGGCAGGGAATACAACAACATCCACATGTGATTAAAATAGCTGCAAATACTGCAACTGACATCAACATGGACACAATCATCTGCTTCCAGGGGCCAAACACTTTGAAGAGCCATTCATCAAGAGGATTATCTACACCAGAGTGGGATTTCATCTCGTTTGAGAGGGTGCGCAGGCCTTCTAGGGCCCTAGTGACCTTACCGTCAGGCGCCGTGTTATTTGGTATGAAACTGCAACATAACTCACCAAACATACTACACACTCCTTGTCGCTCAGCTAAAATCATGTCTAGAGCCATTCGATTTTGTACAGCCATCAGAGAAGTTGGAGCTAGTTGCTCCGCTAAGCCCTCAACAGCGTCTCTGGTAAGGTTGGACAGACGCATGACATTGTAATGTATGTAATTTATTCGGTCAACATTTTTATTTGGTGTAATTGAGAAATATGCTGAAACAACAGGTAAATTTTCTAAACCTGTCGCAATCTGATCTGCTAATTTGTGCTCATCAGGAACTCCCCGAGGGATTCCTATGGCATTAATATATGTAGTGGAGCCCACAGTGGGGTCAAAATTATGCGTTGAACGTCTCTTCCTACTGGGAGAGGTGGAGGTGTCATTTAAAACTTCCAAACGAGGGCCAATCAAGGTTAACGATGCAGCTAAGCGTACTAATGCACACAATCCCACAGAATCCTGAGGGATATGTGTTAGTAAACGTCTACCACCACAATAATAATACAGATCAGCGCGAGCCACCTTACCCACACGGGTGTTGTCAGAGACATTTTGTTGCGTGATATTACACCATTCATCCTGAATTTGTCCTAAGGCAACTCTTTTATTTGCAGTTGAGGTGTAATTAAAACAGAAATAGTCAAATCGTTCTACCGGAGTAAACGAGCCTAATTTGGTTATATTAGAAATAATTGGGAATACCTGATCTAATGTAGTGCAATTCTTAGTATATTTTCTCATAGTCAGACTTAACATGCAATGAAATCCCCAGGCGTCCTCTGGGTGTAATGGAGCTGGCTGGGTGTACAAATTTGGTCGAGCTGCAGCACAAGCTACACATTCAGACAAAGAAGCCTGTCTAGCAGCCTCAGCGAGCCAAGCTAACCAAATGTTAGAGTCAGTATAGCCAGTGGACATAGCAATCACATCCACAGGGGTTAAGCTGGTATAGTCAACACTATCAATTCGCATAGACATTGGGAGCGATGACTCCTGGGTCGGAGGAGGGGTAGGGTCTTGGACTGGCAACTCTGTAAGAGCAAGTTGTAACACCCGGAAAGGGTCATCGCCGGCGACATCCGCGGCTACAAGCACATAAATGGGTTCCGTCACCAAGGTGTAGGTCATCTCGCGCTTTAGTCTGGCTACCTTATTCCAAGTACGAACATACTTAAAGGACAATAACAAGTATCTGTTATTTTTTGCCAAGGTGGCATGCGCCCTCCACCAATCTCTGTAATTAGTCTGATGTCCAGACATATCAGGTTTCCATGATCCCGAATACAACGTGACATAATTCCACTTGTGGCACCACGAACATATGGATGGATTGTCACATGGACAAATATAAAAGGCTGCACTCGCAATACGGTAATCCGTACAATAAAACATGTCACAGATTGGCAGGCTTAGGGTAGTGGTGGTGTTTTTGGGATACTCTACTTTCAGCACCGGAAGGCCATACGCATCCTTCATGACTGTGTGTGGTGTCACACTCCTTCGCACCCTGCCTGTTGCTCCAGTCTGCTCACACTCTGGTAAACCGGGAATGATGCAGAAATATTCAAAAGAGAAAATGAGTGACAACACGATGGATGACAAAACACCTATCCCTATCACCACGTGCTTTGGTGGCCACCGCATTTTGATCTTGTAAACAGAAACTGTACTCAATAAATGAAGATGTCTCACACAGCGACTTCCTCAGCAGACAGCCAGGCAAGCAGTTCCTTTAACACAAAATGAATACAAAATAACACTCTGTTAATATACTGCTTATAATTGATTATAGATATTTCTTTTTAACGTTACAAACTGAATATACTTATCACTTTCAAGCTGAGTAAATAAATGGATGCGCTCTAAATCAAAACTGCAATTAAAAGATAAGAGAAAAATGGTTAGTACACATGTCATACAATATTGTTACAATCACAAGTACTCAGGACATACCCTGGGGTGCTCAGAGACCGTTCCTCCTATGTCTCTGAGTTTTCTTCGTGAAGTGTGAGACTCTAAGATGTCGTGTTTTTGTCGTTTCTAGGTGTCTGTACTAAATGTGGCTATTCCAGCACCCGGTGACCCACTCAAACAAAGTCCTTCAGGGCCCGCACGCAACTACACCAGGCTGCTTTGGTCTACCTTGACATGAATGTCCAGTTTTACGACTTTAGATGGTTTCTGCCAGCTCTCTCGCTCTTCCTGGCTCTGAGGTCGGCGCACACTGGCTCCAGTGGTACCAAACGTCCCCCTTTCCTCTGAGGCGGACTGCGTGGGACGTTCTCTCTGTCACCTGATAGGGGCCCGTCCACCTGGGCTCCTGCCACTTCCTTTTAATGACCCTCAGCAAGACCCACTCCGCGGTGGGGAGACCAGGTTCCTCTGGTCTTTCTGTCAGGCTCTGTTTGTGGTGGACCTGCTGAGTAAAGTTAGACACTAATGCTTTTAACTCATCAAAGTATACCTTATGGTCCATCTTACGGTCCTCCTCACTGGTCAGTGAGCATACGGTTAGTCCAGGAAAGGGTCTACCTGTAGTTAACTCATAGGGAGAAAAGCCAGTTCCATTATTAACAGAAGTTCTCACGGTCATTAATGCTATTGGTAATGCGTCCACCCAGTTTAATTTAGTCTGTGCACAGATTTTGCCCAATTTTTGTTTTATGTTCTGGTTCATCCTTTCGACCTTCCCTTGAGACTGGGGATGGTACACGGTTCCAAAAGCATGTTTTAGGCCTAACATTTTTTCCACAGCCTGCAGATCTGTGTTTTTAAAATGTGTGCCATTGTCTGATCTGATTTTTCCTGGGAAACCGTGTCTGGGGATATAATGGTTAATCAGAAACTTCACCACTGTTTTGCTGTCTTCTCTTCTTGCAGGTATGGCTTCTGGCCACCCTGTAAATGCGTCAACACACATCAATACATATCTGAACCCTTTAACAGGTTCCAACATATCAGTGTAATCTAGAATCACCTCCTGTCCCGGTCGGTGCAGGAGAGGAAAAGAACCTCGTTCAGGTTTTACTGTAGGCCGAATGTTGTACTTTAAACAAACGGTACAGGTGTCAACATATGGTGTTGGTGTGTTCATGCGTGCACATCCGCTCGCAGACTCATGTTCATGTTTGTGCTGATGTTCAATGTTTTATGTTATGAGTGCTTAGTGTATATTTAGTTGATGTTTTTCTTAGTTCATATCTTGGATGTCATTACTGTTTTTCTTATACATTTTATTGTTGGATGTAACTGGGACCCTGCGTACATAATTTCGCTCCACCACATGTACCACATGAGGTGCGAATGACAATAAAGAAACTCTGACTCTCTCTGACTCTGATATGCTGTTACCATATCTTTTAGATGAGGGTGCCACCATTGTTGAAGATTCCTTAGCATTTGTCTGCATCCCACGTGTGCTAATCCATGTGCTTCCTGAAATACTGCCTGTTTTAAAGTCATAGGCAAGATCCACTTCTGATTCGGTCCTATCCATACTTTAAACTCCCCTTTTTTCTGACCTCCTCTGTTAAACCATAATGTCTTTTCCTCTG
>NC_056517.1:15789138-15791516 GCF_014905685.2 Nematolebias whitei
CTTTAGCTCATGGAGCGACGTCCTCACCCGTGTTCGCGGTCCCCCATTACCGAAGGGGGGTGACGTCAGTTAGGGTAATGTTACCAGACGCGATAACGTGATTTAATCTGACATTCAGAGTGAGTGATGCACCGAAACGTCGTTTTCTAGTTGCTTAATCACTACTTTTGTCAATGTTGAAACGTTGTTTTACTGGTTGCTTAGTCACTGTTTTTGTCGATGTTGAGACATTGTTTAATTGGTTTTGGTATTGTTTCTGAACGCCCCAAGTAAGAATGAGTTTTGTATGTATTTTAGTTGGAGACTGTAAAGGACTTTAACTATGCCAACATGCAGTTCACTCGTTAAAACCTAATCTTTGCGGAGTCAATGCAGATTAATGCTACCTTAAGTACCATGATCTACATTGGTCTCACAATGCTTAAGCCGAACCTACTCGAACAATTCTATTCGGGGGGATAGCTAATTTTTTTTGATGAGTCTCGCCATAGACTCCAAAAACATTTATGGGGAAACCAAACACCCAATCTCAAGTTGTTCGTCTAAAAGGCAACAGACAAGTAAACCAACTATAGTGGCCATGTAAGTCTAACATAGACATTGTTAGCAATGGTGGTATAGTTGGAACCCCCTTCTATAGGTATAGACCCCTATAACTACCCTTTTCAGCATGTTCCACCCCTTAACTGGTAGCTGTAGCTGTTCCCAATCATAATAGCTTACACACCAGGTGCATATAGGTTAAGGCCTTATGTAAAATCCCCTTCATAAGCCCACCTTAAACCACATAATTGCATGACACATTGAACCAGAACGGCACCGACTGGACGTCACCCAGCGACGACCTTCGCTGGAGGAGACCTGTAATCCTGACGTTGGTCTCCACTCTTCATCCAGTGGCCGCATCTTCAGTTCAATCAAGGGAACCCCTCTGTATGCTGATCAATCAACACCTCCATTCGTTGTGGATTTACCATTGTGGATTATATGACTTTTTCCAATGGATTACAGACTCTGTTTCCAAGGGGTTAAAGCATTGCTACAATGGAATTACCAACAACATTATGGAATTACCTAAACCGTTATGGGATTACCTTCTTTGACTTTTGTTTTCCTTGCTGGAGTACATCAAGCTCAAGGACATTCGAAGGCGTAAGTTCATGTTGGAATTCATCCCCATGGACAGGCGATGATTTCCAAAGGGGGGACTGTAGCGAACTAAGCCTCAGGTCAAAATCTGACCCTGAGGACCTTTGTGGGACAGAAACTGTTATTTCATTGATTTGAGTCCAGAAATACAAATTAAGCTCATCCAGAGACTTTCTAAGAGTGATTCTCATATACAGTTTAACCAGGTCCAGGCATTCAGGCCATGGACGGTTAGTTGTTTCCATACATTTCCTTAGTCTGCTTTTTACAGTCCCATTTGTTAATAATAATAATAACTTTTATTTATAATGCACTTTACATTCACAGTGAATCTCAAAGTGCTACAAAAAGTGAACATCATTTGTTCTTTCAACCAATCCAGCACTTTGGGGATGGTGTAGTGAACTAAGCCTCAGGTCAAAATCTGACCCTGAGGACCTTCGTGGGACAGAAACTGTTATTTCATTGATTTGAGTCCAGAAATACAAATTAAGCTCATCCAGAGACTTTCTAAGTGTGTCCTGCACTAATCACTTGAAAGAACACTCTCTTTTTATTGTCATTACTATTTTACAAATGTCTTGATAATCCAAAAGTGTGTTTAGTTCAAATCATTTTAAATGTTGAAGTGAACTACTCATTTTAAATCAACTGTGAAACAGTATTAATGATTTTTTTAATCCTCATTCAAAGTAGAAATCAAGTTAGATATCTGTTACAAAGTAATTATGCATTTTTTGATCTTCTGTCTGAAATGAGCAAGTTGTGATGTCGGTCAAAAGTCAAGGAACGGTCAAAAACATGTTTATCGGAACGAAATGTCATGTTTAACTCTCTCAGACAGATAGAAGTAAGACTGGCTCCTAAATGTCTCTGTTTCTTCAAAACATCTTTCTGTCTGTTCTTAAAACATCTACTCTGTCTCCTTGACATGTAGTGATCCTCTGACGTCACTAAAACCACACCCCGGTTGGTTCGTTCAACCAATCAGGAAGTTCTCAGAGGAACCGTAAGTGACCTCTTTAAAAGGGTCGACACTTCCTAGTTCCAAGAGGAACAACGTTCCAGAGCAGAACAAGAGTTCCAGAGAGAACCAGAGTTCCAGGGAGAACCTCGAACGAGAAGTTCCTGAACGAGAGAAGTTCAGAGGAACAGAAGTACAGAGCAGTTTCTAATGGAGTGACAAGAGTCCGTCGATGCCACGACGTCTCGCTGTGGCTCTACCCGAC
>NC_056517.1:15791616-15795975 GCF_014905685.2 Nematolebias whitei
ACAAGAGTCCGTCGATGCCACGACGTCTCGCTGTGGCTCTACCCGACGAACGCTCTGAACAATGAGGAAGTCTGTTCTGTGATGATCTCACGACTCCTGAGGTCACAGCTGTTCTTACGGAGACGCTGAAAAGAGTTGAAAGAAAACTCTACACCGAAGCCTATCGTCTGCAAAGGTAAAAGAGTCGATCTTCAACTGCGAGTGTACTGTGGGTTAAGCTGCGTCTAAAGGAGCGTGTTGTTTCTGGTTATACAGACACTTTCCCTCACCCATCTCTCTCCATTTAAACTTCATTTTCCCATCTTTAAACTTCTATCTTGCCAGTTCCTTAATCCAGATATTTTCAGAAATGTCTGTTGTATTTCAGTTGCAAGTGAGAAATCATGGCCGTATGATTTCTCAGTGCAAAAGCTCATTAATTAAGCTGTGTTAATTGTAATCAATCTGCCAATTAATGTAAATGTGTGATGTGTTTTAAATCGTTTAAAATAAACGACCCACTGTTGTTGGTGAGTCAGAAATTTAAACACGTTTCCGTCCACATTTAATATTCAAAACACAATATTACTCAGTCCAGAAAAATGAAAGAATCCGTTTAAATTATGGATAATATCAGACACATATTATCCTCATTACAACTGGTGGCCCGTAATGGTTCATGAATGGACTGTGCTATTCTGTAACAATTGAATTTATCATGTTGGCATATCTGATCTTAACTGAAATTAGCTTAAAAGTGCAGATTTCTGTTCGACTGTGAAACGCAGCGTTTTGCAGCTGTGGGGTTCAGAGAAAATACAGTGATATGTTTTCAGTTGTGGTGTTAAGAGAGCTGAAGTTAAGTCAATGTGTTCATCTTAAAGCTTAAATTTGTACATCTGTTGTGTAACTAAGCTGACATACTGTGGAGAAACCTTTGATTCTGTTTAGACTTTAACAGAAAGGGGGTTCTGACCCGGTTCTGTTCGCTCGGTTCTGATTTTGAACGAGTTGTTTTAAATGGATGGAAAGCTGTTTCAAAGCTGAGCGCCGTCTCAGACCGCTGTTGAAAGTGCTTCGTTATATTTTTAGCAGTTAAAATCGTACATTTTGAGAAGTTAATGGACGAAAGTTGACCGGAATGTTCAGGCTAATCGCTAACACAGCTAGCTGAAATCACGAATTGTAATTGGTTGAAAACTGCTGTTTAAAACGCTCTGATTCGCTGGAGAGACGAGTGACGTGTCTGTCGTCACCCTCTGATGTCAGATTATAAAACCCACCCCCGCTGCTGCTCTGATCATTGGTTGATTCAGTCACGTGACCTCGGAAATGAGTCTCGGTTCAACTGAAGCCTCCACTGTGTTTAAAATCGCTAAATGGAGCTGCCACTGTTCCCACAAAACTCATGTGTTCATGCAGATAGACGTGCTTGTTAAAGCGACGCCACGGTTAAGCTTTAAATCCGTTCAGAAAACGCTGATGTGACCAATTTTCGGCCGATGCTAATTTTAGCTAACGGCTAATAACCGGATGTCAACGGAACGATCCACAGGAAATTGTCATAGACTCCTGCTGGTATAAATAAGCTTACACCGCCACCTGCTGTTGAAAGAGGAGTATAACAGTTTTCCTTAAAGAAGAGACTGATAATTCCTCTCATTTTTTTTTCTTTTCTTTTTGTTAACACAACCTGGTTTATGAGTAACTGTTTTAAATAGCAAATTCTGGTAAATAAAACTGCTTAAAAAGCGTTTTAAAACTAAAGTTGCCGTGAGACTTTTAGAAAAATTGCAGGTTTGTTTTATTTTAGTGCTTTAGAGTGAATGGACACTGAAAAAGGTCTGGTTCTTGTATCTGTTAAAAATAAGCACATTAAGTAACACTGCCAGAAAGAGGCATTTACTTAAAAATATTCATGCATTGGGGTAAAACCTACGAATAGGTGCCCATTCATTTGAAGAAGTGGCTTTAACAGTACTGTTGAGTGAACCCAGAGCTAAAATAGTGTGTGAAACTCACATGGCACTTGAATACAAATATTTACCTGTTAAATAATCTGAAGTTGGCAACTGTTTAACCAGATAAGTGCTGAACAGTGAATAACCATGGCAGGTGTGACAGAAAAGGATTTTGATCCTTGTGAGATGAAGGACTGGTTAGAGGGAGCGTTGACGCTGCTCACAGAATCCTTACATCCATATGGTGAACAGGTGGACAGCATGAACTCAAAAGAGTTATTGGATGAGCTGAAGGAGGTTGCAGAGAGTGTGACCCCTACAGACAGAACAAAGTCAAGCTATGACCAGCTGACAAAATTGGCGCTCTTATTGAAAGCATCATTCTATGCTGTGGTAAACAAGGCTGATGACCTTGCAATAAGGTTAAACAGCGAAAGAGAGGAGTACCTCGAACTCATGGCACAGTCTAACTTTGATCAGGAGACCCGTGCAAATGAGGTACAACGTGACAGAGAGCTCTCACGAGCTCAGCTGTCATTACAAGCTCACTCATATGAGGAGAAGATGACGGAAAAAGAGGTTAAGTACCAAGCACTGTGTTCAGACAATGATAGGCTACAACAACAGTTGTAGCTCACATCAAAAGCGCTGACCGAATGCAGATTGGAAAAGGAGGCGTTAGTACAACAAGGCGTGCGTTTACAAAGTGAATGTCAAACATCACAGGAACGCTTAAAAGCCTGTGAGGAGAAACTAGCCCTAGCAACAAATAAGATTTCTGCCGTGGGGCGAGCTTGTCTGGAACTCAAAGACAAACAAGGTCAGAGTCCAGGTCACCCACCATCACCTCAGAAGAATTTTGGTGCACCTCCTGCTCTTAATCCCATTCCGTCACCTCCACATGTGTCTAGCAACACACCTCCACGTGACATTTTGGTTCCTACGATACCGATAATACAGCCTTTGCTCTCAATTTCAGATTTGCAAAAAATCTCAAAATATGTTCAACGCTTTATTCCTGGACCTATGGGTTCTACTGGTACAAAGGCGTATCTCAATGACCTAGATTTCAGACTGAGTGGTTATCCTAATGCTACTGTTGAAGATAAAATCAGTCTGATAAGGCTCACTTCGGACAGAGAGGTGTTCACCTTCATCGAGCGTCAACCTGATGCCACGAGAAGGGATTACAACCTCCTATGTGAAGCTTTGATCAGGGAATACGACCCCTACACAGGGCCTGGTGGCTTCCCAGCTGCAGACAAGGTCACGCAAGGGAAGCATGAACATCCAAAGGTTTATTACAAAAGAATCTTCCAAGCTTATTTTGGTTACAGGAATGAAACCGGCATGGAGGAGGAAGAAGGTTTTAAATTTGTTTTCAGCAAAAATCTCCACGCTGACATAAAAACGTCAGTACAGATGATGGCTAATTTCAAAGAAAAATCCATCAATGAGATTAAACAGTGTGCTGTGAATGTGTTTGAGGCATGTTCTCATGCTAAAACGCCCATAGAGGTGTTTCCTGGTGTAAAGGTTAAACCCCATTCGCTAGAACTGGAAGGACGGCGTGTATCGCCTCCTCCTCCTAAGAAAGGCGAGAAAAAGCAGTCTTTTCAAACTAACAAACCGTGTCATGAAGGTACACGCTGGGACAAAAAAGCTCCTCTTTCAGAGGATGAACGTGATTATCGTAAATGGGGTGTGTGTAGGACGCAGAGATATGGGAACCAAGGTGACCCACATTATCAGGGGAAGTCCGAAAAGGAACCCCCAAAAGACGTACCTAACCCTCCCCCACCTCGGACGAAACGATCCGAGGCGAAAAAATCACAAAGGTTCCAGAAACAAGGCCCTACACCTCTGAGCTCGGAAGAGACAGAGAAACTACGCAGGTTGTTAGAAACTTTGAAACACACTGACACGGGAAACCAACCTGGAGCACTGTGTAGTGATATAATCGCTATTAAATCTGAGGGCGCGAATGACAACGTCACAGATGTCGGTGGAACCCACCAAGACATTGTTGTTGTGGCCTCCAACAACCCCTCATCGGAAGAAGGGGGGGTAAACTCACACAGAAACGATGACGAGTCATCGCAAGCTGAACACTCAGAAACAGCTACTGCTGTGCTGACGGTTCAGACAAACCAAGATTACATAGACAAGGCTGAACGTGTGAAGAAACATCAGAAAAAACCTAAGAGGTTTCTGTGTAACTTTATCAGAAGGGGGGTCGCCAAGAAGGCATACCTGTCAGTAATGCTCAAAGGGGTCCTCACACATGAATCACTACTGGACGGTGGGGCAGACATAACAATTATGTCAGCTAAACTGTTCGAGGAGCTGAGGACAGCCGCTAGCAGTGTTAACAGGGTAATACCTCTCACAGAATGTGCTATAGAAATGCAGGGTCTCT
>NC_056517.1:15796075-15806273 GCF_014905685.2 Nematolebias whitei
ACAAGAGTCCGTCGATGCCACGACGTCTCGCTGTGGCTCTACCCGACTAACGCTCTGAACAATGAGGAAGTCTGTTCTGTGATGATCTCACGACTCCTGAGGTCACAGCTGTTCTTACGGAGACGCTGAAAAGAGTTGAAAGAAAACTCTACACCGAAGCCGAAACTATCGTCTGCAAAGGTAAAAGAGTCGATCTTCAACTGCGAGTGTATTGTGGGTTAAGCTGCGTCTAAAGGAATGTGTTGTTTCTAGTTATACAGACACTTTCCCTCACCCATCTCTCTCCATTTAAACTTCATTTTCCCATCTTTAAACCTCTATCTTGCCAGTTCCTTTATCCAGATATTTTCAGAAATGTCTGTTGTATTTCAGTTGCAAGTGAGAAATCATGGCCGTATGATTTCTCAGTGCAAAAGCTCATTAATTAAGCTGTGTTAATTGTAATCAATCTGCCAATTAATGTAAATGTGTGATGTGTTTTAAATTGTTTAAAATAAACGACCCACTGTTGTTGGTGAGTCAGAAATTTAAACACGTTTCCATCCACATTTAATATTCAAAACACGATATTACTCAGTCCAGAAAAATGAAAGAATCCATTTAAATTATGGATAATATCAGACGCATATTATCCTCATTACAATAGTAAGAACAATTGTTCTTTAAAGTTAGTCCTAGATGTGTGGCCATGTTTTGTATGACTTGATTCACAAAGTGAGGGCCATTGTCACTGTAAATGGTTTCAGGGATCCCATGTACAGGATTAATGTTTTTGCAAATAGCCTTAGCTACAGTTAGTGCATCTGCATGCTTAGAGGGGACTATTTCAACCCATTTAGAGAAAGTGTCAACCATTACAAGGTAATACTTGTATAGTCCACTTTGTGTCAGTTCAATGAAATCCATGTACATTTTTTTAAATGGATAATTTGGAACAAGAAAAGAGCCTCTTTTAGGTCTCATGCTTCCCTGTGGATTGTATCTTATGCATGTTGGACAGGTTTTACAAAAGCCTTTTATGTATGATTCAAGTTCATAGGTTGTGAAATATTTCTGAATTTGGCTAATCATCCCCCTACTCGACACATGGCAAAGCCCATGTGACGAGATAGTTGCTGCTTTGAATAGAGACTTAGGTAAAACTGGCTTATTGTTAACGTGATAAAAGCCTTCAGTATTCAGTGTGGCACCTTTTGTTTCCCATAACTGTTTTTCTTGCTTGGGTGCAGCACGTTGCATGTCCAAATGTACCAATTTGTCAATCATATCAGCTGTTTGCATAGTTAGTGGGTAGCTAGAACCATAGGTACCTGCAGCTGCTTTTTTAGCTTCTTGGTCAGCTAATCTGTTACCATTTGACACTGTGTCTTTGCCTTTAGTGTGAGCTGCATATTTACAAACAGCAATCTTGCTTGGCAAGTGAATTGATTGTAGCAGTTCAGTTAATAGTTTAGCATGTGTAACTGGCTTCCCAGGTCGTCATACCTCTATTCTACCATTGTTTTGTAAAATAGAAGAGAGTTGAAAAAGCATACTGACTGTCAGTGTATACAGTCACATCCTGATTTTCTGCTAACTGGCAGGCACGTGTCAGAGCAATGATTTCTGCAGCTTGTGCAGAATGATGTGTAGTCAATTGTATTGCCTCAATGATTTTATCAGGTAACTGTACAATGGCATAACCTGTTTGTGTTGTGCCTGTTTCTGTTTTCGAACAAGATCCATCTACAAACCACAACAAACCTCCAGACAAAGGAGTCTCTGTTAAGGCTGGCCTGGGAAGGTGGACTTGTTCAGTGACTTCCAAACAGTTGTGTGGTGTCCCATCATCAGGAAAAGGGACGAGTGTTGCAGGATTCAAAACTGTACAACGTGCTATATGTATGTGAGGTTGATACAACAATATAGCCATGTATGAAAGGTGACGTGCAGGTGACAGTATGTTCATTTTACTCTGCAGCAGTAGCACATCAACAGCATGTGGGACCAGGAGATCAGTGTCATGGAAAAGGATGACATCGGCTGATACCTGGACTGCAATTGCTGCTGCACAGACTGCCTGCATGCATGGAGGGAGTGCCTGCGTGACAGAGTCAAGTTTTTTAGAGTAAAATGCCAATGGTATAAGTTTGTCACCATGCTTCTGTAAAAGAACTGATGTCATAAAACCGTTTCTGTATCAACGGTAAGCGTAAAACGCTTTGAGTAGTCAGGTAAAATTAAAGAGGTTGTTTGCATTAGTTTTTGTTTCAGTGTTGTAAATGCAAATGAGGCCTCTGTTGTCCAAGTGATTTTGTATTTTAAAGCCACGGGTGTGTCATAAATCAAATTTAGCAAAGGCTGAGTCAGTTCTGCATAGTGTAGGATATAAGATCTGCAATAATTGCAAAGTCCTGAGAATGACATCATTTGTCTTTTCGTTTCAGGCTTAGGAGCATCAGTGTTTTCTTTTTGCTTGGATTTGTTTTCATGCAGATGACAATGTGTGACCTAAATAGTCAACCTCAGTCCTAACCCATTGTATCTTCTTCTTATTTTCTTTGTTACCTGTTTGTGAGAGGTGGTGAAGGAAAGTAAGTGAGTCATGTTTGCATGCCTCTTGAGTGAGTGAGGCTATTAGAAGGTCATCTACATAAACCAAAAGCTGACTGCCACCTTCAAGTGAAAGATTTGATAGGCAGGCCATAATGGCCTGTGTGAAGATGGTTGGACTGTCAGCAAACCCTTGTGGTAGCCTGGTGTATGTGTAGCCCTGGCCTTGAAACGTGAAAGCAAACCAGAACTGTGAGTCTGGGTGGATTGGAATGCTAAAAAACACATTACTTAAATCGATCACTGTATAATACTTGTTGTCAGGCCTTAAAGAGTTAAGGTGTATGGGTCTGGTACATTCGAAGCTCTCGTTTGAATTGCCTCATTAATTGATCTTGTTGTGAAATAAAGATTGTGTTCCTTGTTGAATCTGACTCCCACTTCTTGTTTTACTTTGAAATTGACCCACTTCCTGTTTTACTTTGAAGAGGCTCCCACAGATTGATTTCTCTGTTGAAGTCTGTTCCTGTTTACATAATGTAACACGATGTCTCACACTTCTGATTGGTTTGTAACTGGCCAATCCCATGACAGCAGGCTTAGAGCGCGGTGAAAAGTTAGTTTTGCTGTGTGAAGGAACGCCCTGTTTTTAGACAAAGGAAAGTGCGTTTTCTCCTCGAAGCAGTCAGCCAGACGGAGCAGAGACGGTCGACTTCAGATTCCTCCTTAACCAGGTTGTATCGTATAGTTTAAATGGAAGCGCATCCATTTAATTATATGTTAAAATAATGACTGCATTTAACTAATCCACTGTTTATGCTTGTGAATCTGTGACTTTGTGACTTTCTTTGCTTATTAAATATTCGTAAACTTGAAGGTGCGTTTGTCGTATTCTGAGTGCGTGTCTTGACTCCTCCTGCAGGATGAACCGTAACAGCAGAGCTCGGGTGGAGAAATAAGAGAAAAAACACAACAAAATGGAGGTCCCACCGAGATTTGAAAAACAGTTACCGAGTCCATCACACTGATCTGCGGCGCGCCATAAAGAGAAGGTAAGCAGAGCCAGTTGATTACGAAAACTGTAAATTGGGCTTACTATAGGCAAATTTGCTCAATGTGTGTGACTCCCAAATAAATAGTTTTAAATAGAGAAGTTTACGTCGACTGTAAGAATAAGATAAAAGTAAGATAAAGTAATAAAACCAGTCCCAGATAAATCACGCAGTAGTCGAGCCTACCAGAGACCGACGGGTCTCTGGACCAGAGGGGGTGGGGTTGTAGGATAAATCATTTATTCGCCGTCATCCCTGTAACTCTGAGACTAAGTTGAACTGTAAACTTGTTAGGTTGGTGTCTAACTGAAAACAGTGTTAATTTAAACTTACTTAAAAATTGGAAGTTCATTAAGTAAGTGCGGGACTGGGTTGGATAGTAATTAATTAAATACGACGCACGCACCGAATAGATTAAAATAAAATCAGCACTAATAATTAGATTTGTTGAATAAAATAACTTATGATCTGTGGTGGGTAAAAGAGGTCACAGGTTCACAACTATTGCTGTCTTCTAAGATATTAAAAGGGAAGTCAACACATTTTGTTTTAAAAAAAAAAAAAACAACAACAGTTTCAAGGGTGACCATTGTGATATTTCTGGCGTCTGTGACTCGCGTGAATGTTGAAATAAGTGGTCAGTATCTTGTTTGTTTATTTTGTTGTTTGTGTCTTTGTCAAATATAAGACCACAGTATGAATGTGTAGAAAAAAAGAAAAAAAAAAAAAAGTTCCAGAGTCTAAAAAAGTTCCAGAATTTTCCAGTGACAATAAAACAAAGAAGTGTGGTGTGTGTCAAAATTTCCTGAGAGAATGGACACAGAGGCGCAGCGTGTCATGTTACAAAAGTGCGAGCAGGAAAGTTTTAAACCGGTAAAGGAGCAAGCTGAAGTTGTGGGACAAGCACTAGCGATGTTGGAATATAATAAAAAGCTAAAAAAAGCTCTCGTGAAAAAATTACAAAAAATAGAAAATAATGCTCAAGAAGGCCAGGATGTAATATCTTTAATGTGGGAAAAGATTAAAGAATGCTCGAGAGATGAGGATAAGTTTGACAAGCAAAAAAGAGAGGCAAACGCCCTGCAGAAAGGTAAATACAGAAAGTTAATGAGGGAGGTTAAATATGAAAGAAAAGAGTGGTTGAAATTGGTCTTTGTGGCACAGGGTGCGTCCCATTTGTTGAAAAAACAGCAACTTATAGAGCAGCCTAAAACAAAGAGTGAGGAAGTGGGTAGTTCAGCTCCCCCTCCTTATAACTCAAGCAGCAATCAGTCAGCACATCCCCCACAGGAATGTACCCTATATATCACATAACAGATGGAATGTTACAGGTGGGGGAGGTCACTGACACCCCCTCGCAGCTGAGGGAGGAGTCACCCATCCCAGTTAAAACAAAACCCCTTGTGGCACCAGAAATGAAGCCGTGTCTTACACAGTCCACCAGTACACCATTATACCCGACGTTATCATGCCAAACCGAGGGTGGAGGGGACACAAACAACACGCAGCAATGGGTAATTAAAGATGGGTGGAGTCAGTCTGCTAATCCTACAGGACACCCTGATTTGCACACTTCTTCCCTCTTTGCACCCTCAGCATCTCCATCTGACAGCTCTCATGATGGAGAGGGCGTGCTCGTGGGTCTGCAGGGTTGGAAGAATCGTGCAGGGTTGTCTCAAAACCCGCTCACCTGTACTCACCAATTGCCTGCCACGCCCCAGACACGCGTACAGAATCCTTTTTGGCCACAGGCAATACGAATTACTTCTGATTTGTCGGCAGCTCTTCCACCACAAGATCACGCTTCTATCCCTGTTGAAAACGTGGATCCATCGTTAAGTACTGGTTCTTTTCCCCTTCTGCAGGCAGGAAATCAGATACGTTATAAACCTCTTGCGCTAGGTGATGTGCAGGCGTTAGTGGACAAACTCCCTCCCCTCACAGAAGGAGGAAGTAAGTGGTTGAACGTAGTGGACTCCTTAACTAAAGGTATTAATTTAGCTGTGGGAGACATGAGGGCGCTGTTGGGAAGTGTGTAACTTCTACTAGGATGGATGAGATAGAGAGAGCTGCTGGGTGGAATCGTAACATACCTGACTCAACTTGCATGTTGTTGCAGTATCAGAGACTTGCCGCCGCTCTCAGACAGGCTTATCCCCTTCCAGAATGTACAGGGGTTCCTAAGTTCACCTGGAAGCCTGGTCAGAACCCCACTGCATATTTAGATGTGTGTAAACAGGACTGGTATGACAGAACACACTGCCATGGTCAGGGGGAAAATCAAAAGTATTTTTTTAGACAAGCAATACTTGATGGTGTGCCAGCAGCAGTCAGTAAGGCAATGAAAATTAACCCTGATTTGCCCACAGCAGATGCTGCCCAGTGGGAACGGCATCTTATTCATCATCTGCAATGTGTGGCTGATGAAGAGACTAAAACTTCCTCTGAACTGAAAGATATGCAAACACAGCTCTTAAAGCTACAATTGAAACAGGCTAGGGATGTAGTTCAATCTAAAAAAGAGTCAAAACAGATGGTACAAGCTGACACTGTTCTTCAGTGTTCTGAGGCTGCTTATCAGTGTCCTGTAACCGCCCAACCCCCGCTTCCTGTTGTATATCCTCGGGGACGGCCCAGAGGGCAGTGGGGAGAAAGAGGGGGGTCTCGGGGCAGAGGCTTCAGTTGGGGGTACACGCAGGGAGGCAGAGCACAAGATGTCTGCCACTACTGTTACAAACCAGGTCATTGGGCGCGTGATTGTTATCACAAGCAGGCCAACGCCCAAAGAGGAGGAGCACATCACTACTCAGCTCCCAACCACCAGATGGCGCCACCGGCACCTACCTCTGGCCAGCAGGATCCACCTTGGGCGCCACCAGGTGGATACTACCAGCAATGACACACCCCACAGAGTAATCACACCATAGGGGGAGGAGCAGACCCTATGGTGAAAATGAGGGTCATGAATAAAGACCTATCATTCCTCGTGGACACTGGAGCTACCTATTCAACCCTCAATGAGCAGGGATTTGATGAACATGCCAGTGCGGACACGGTGTCTGTGATCGGTTTCGCTGGGGTGCAACAAAAACTGTCTCTAACTGAACCTCTCGTAGTAACAGCAGGACTTCAAACAGTGACACATCCATTTGTTCTGTCCACACGTGTACCTGTCAACCTGCTTGGAAGAGACTTGTTAAAGAAACTTGGTGCAACAATAATGTGTGAACAAACTGGTTTACGTGTTACTTTACCAAGTGGTGTGACCTGGACTTGTTCTACATCTTCCTCCTCTTTGTCATCACAGTGCTTGGTACAGCCGATACATGAGGAAGTAGCTGACATCTACTGGGCGTTGCTGCGCCCCGAGACACCTGAACACACTGGACTTTACTCTGCCTACTTGTTGTGGAGGCCATGGCTTGATGCTCTGCGTCCCTATGTCCCACCTCTCGATCCTTTACATGTCACTCTCTTTTATGACCGTGATTCTGACGATTGCTACAAGGAGCATTTTGCTCAGCACTTGCAGGACACTGAGTGGCCATTAATATCAGACCGGCTTATAGTTGGTCCACAAGGCGTGGCTTCTCACGTCACCTTCACACCATCTCAACTGGAGTGGTACATGATGTCGTCTGAAGTGATCCCACACGTCTCATTAGCTTTAGCTCCCACACATCAGGCTAAAGACTTGGGCCCAATGGTGAAGGCTGCTGTCTCTGCCACAGATTGGGTCCCAACACAAATACCTCAGCTCGCTTACTCATCATCAACCGACTGCTATAGCATTGACTTAGCTGTTCATGATGTAGGTAAGCTAGACCATGAGGTTATCTCCAGAGACCATGGCAGAGAAAAAACTGACCATTCAGATGTTCCTCATATGTTAGATACACTTCCTGCATCTCTCTGGTCTCAGGGACCTGAGGATGTAGGTCATGTTAAATGCTCCCCAATCTCTTTTGAACTGACCCACAACGAACCTATATGGTTGTATCAGTATTCTCATAGACCTAAGGCTGAACAAGGTTTGACTGACACAGTCCAAGGGTTGCTGAGAGCAGGGGTCCTCGAACACTCACATTCAGACTGGAATACTCCCATTCTACCTGTTGAAAAGGCGGGGACTGGAAAGTACAGAATGGTACATGATCTTAGGTCGATCAACGCCATACTTAAGACACCTACGTCACCAGTACCAAATCCCTATGTTGCACTGACCCAACTGACACCAAACCAGAAGTGGATGACCTGCATTGATTTGGCTAACACCTTTTATTGCCTGCCCTTATCAGAGGAATTGCGTGACATTTTCTCGTTCACATTTAACGGATGTCAGTACAGATACACTCGATTGCCACAGGGTTTTGCATTATCGCCAGGCATTTTCAATCATGTTTTAAAGAACATTCTTGTACAGCTTCCACTCCCCAGAGGCACCACTTTGGTACAATATGTTGATGATTTACTGATAGCCTCTGAAACAGCACATGACTGTCTTACAGCCACTCAGGCTGTCCTGCTTCACCTGCATGATGCAGGTTTTAAAGTTAGTAAATCTAAACTTCAAGCAGTTCGTACACAGGTCTCTTTCCTCGGTAGGTTGGTCTCTGCTAATGGTACAACACTTTCACCAGAACACAGGGCGTCTATACTACATCATCCAAAACCCACCACTGTACAAGACATGTTATCCTTTTTAGGTTTAACTGGGTACAGCAGACACTATATACCTGATTATAGTGAACTCACCACTCCACTCAGACAGATGGTAAAAGATCAAGGTAACAGAAACCTGAAAGCAACACTTGTGTGGAACACGGATGCAGAACATGTGTTTATTAAACTGAAGCAACTCTTGTCCAGAGCAACTGATTTGGCTCTGCCTGACTACTCCACCCCGTTTTTTCTTGATGTTTCTGAAGCAGAAAACACTGTTAATGGTGTTCTGTTTCAGAAAAAGGGGGGTGGTAGACAGGTGTTGATGTACGCAAGTGTGCTGTTGGATGGTACTGAGAAGCGTCATCCAACATGTACACAGGCAGCGGCAGGTCTGGCAAGGATTGTTTCAAAAACAGCACACATCGTCATGGGACACCCACTACACATCCTAACGACACACAACATAGTAGCGTATGTTAATTCTGAGCTCTTTACAATGACATCCTTAAAGCAAAGACGCATGAGCAACATCCTATCAGAACCGAATTTATTGTTCCTGCATGAAGGCATAAACATGGCAGATGGTATGCAAACAACACAGGCACATGATTGTGTGCAAAAAGTGTACGTGGAGGAACGCATTAGACCTGATTTACAGACTGAACTCATACCACATTCAAATATACTCTACACAGATGGTTGCTGCTTCAGGCTTGAGGATGGGTCTTTGAGATCAGGATTTGCTGTGGTACAGCAGAATGGTGATGAGTACGAGGTACTGAGCTCAGGGCAGCTAGAAGGTCATCAGTCAGCTCAAAAAGCTGAAATTCAGGTAGTCGTTGAGGCTTTGAAAATGAGCAAAGGAAAAGAGGTTACAGTGTACACAGATTCTGCGTATGCTTATGGTATAGTTCATGTTCAGTTACCACAGTGGAAAAGAGCAGGTTTTCGAACAGCAGGTAACAAACCAATTAAACATGAGGAACTCATTAAGGATTTAGCTGACAGTTTGATGTGGCCAGCAAAAGTGGCGGTTGTGAAGTGCAAAGGTCATGATGTTACACAATCAGACACAGCGGAAGGAAACAGGCAAGCTGACAGAGCAGCCAAGATAGCTGCTGGCTATTTGCCAAGAGTCCAGATGGTGACAGTGGAAGAGGAATGTCAGAAAGTAAATAATTGGGATGAGAAAAATGTAGCAGAGGCTCAGACTACAGCCTCCCCAGAGGAAAAGACATTATGGTTTAACAGAGGAGGTCAGAAAAAAGGGGAGTTTAAAGTATGGATAGGACCGAATCAGAAGTGGATCTTGCCTATGACTTTAAAACAGGCAGTATTTCAGGAAGCACATGGATTAGCACACGTGGGATGCAGACAAATGCTAAGGAATCTTCAACAATGGTGGCACCCTCATCTAAAAGATATGGTAACAGCATATCAGAGTCAGAGAGAGTCAGAGTTTCTTTATTGTCATTCGCACCTCATGTGGTACATGTGGTGGAGCGAAATTATGTACGCAGGGTCCCAGTTACATCCAACAATAAAATGTATAAGAAAAACAGTAATGACATCCAAGATATGAACTAAGAAAAACATCAACTAAATATACACTAAGCACTCATAACATAAAACATTGAACATCAGCACAAACATGAACATGAGTCTGCGAGCGGATGTGCACGCATGAACACACCAACACCATATGTTGACACCTGTACCGTTTGTTTAAAGTACAACATTCGGCCTACAGTAAAACCTGAACGAGGTTCTTTTCCTCTCCTGCACCGACCGGGACAGGAGGTGATTCTAGATTACACTGATATGTTGGAACCTGTTAAAGGGTTCAGATATGTATTGATGTGTGTTGACGCATTTACAGGGTGGCCAGAAGCCATACCTGCAAGAAGAGAAGACAGCAAAACAGTGGTGAAGTTTCTGATTAACCATTA
>NC_056517.1:15806373-15812637 GCF_014905685.2 Nematolebias whitei
GTTAAGAGAGCTGAAGTTAAGTCAATGTGTTCATTTTAAAGCTGAATTTGTACATCTGTTGTGTAACTAAGCTGACATACTGTGGAAAAACGTTTGATTCTGTTTAAACTTTAACAGAAAGGGGGTTCTGACCCGGTTCTGTTCGCTCGGTTCTGATTTTGAACGAGTTGTTTTAAATGGATGGAAAGCTGTTTTAAGGCTGAGCGCCGTCTCAGATCACTGTTAAGAGCTGTTCGTTACATTTGTAGCAGTAAAACTGTGCATTTTGAAAGTAAATGGAGCGTTACCTGTCGGTAACGCTCGAAGGGGTCCTCACACATGAAGCACTACTGGACGGTGGGGCGGACATAACAATTATGTCAGCTAAACTGTTCGAGGAGCTGAGGACAACCGCTAGCAGTGTTAACAGGGTAATACCTCTCACAGAATGTGCTATAGAAATGCAGGGACTCTCAGAGAAGAGGACAACCCTGACAGCTGTAGTGAACTAAGCCTCAGGTCAAAATCTGGCCCTGAGGGCCTTCTTGGAACAAGAACTGTTATTTCATTGATTTGAGTCCAGAAATACAAATTAAGCTCATCCAGAGACTTTCTAAGTGTGTCCTGCTCTGATTAATTGAAAGAACACTCTCTTTTTTATTATCATTACTATTTTACAATATCTTGATAATCAAAGTGTGTTTAGTTCAAACCATTTTAAATGTTGAAGTGAACTACTCACTTTAAATCAACTGTGAAACAGTATTAATGATTTTTAATCTTCATTCAAAGTAGAAATCAAGTTAATGTCTGTTACAAGAGTAATGATGCATTTTTGATCTTCTGTCTGAAATGAGAAGTAGTGAGTCTGTCAAAAGTGAAGGAACGGTCAAAAACATGTTTATTGGAATGAAATGTCATGTTTAACTTTTTCAGATAGATAGAAGGAGACTGGCACCTGCTTTCTGCCATCTCGCCTAAACATTTCTCTGTCTGTTTCAAAAACATTTCTCCGTCTGTTCCAAAAACATTCCGTTGTTTTTCTGACTTGTAATAACCTCTGACGTCACTAAAATCACACCCCTGTGGTTCTTTCAACCAATCAGGAAGTTCTCAGAGGAACCGGAAGTGACCTCTTTAAAAGGGTTAACACTTCCTAGTTCCAAGCAGAACAAGAGTTCCAAGCTGAACAACGTTCCAGAGAGAACCAGAGTTCCAGGGAGAACCTCGAACGAGAAGTTCAGAAGAACAGAAGTTTGAGCAGTTTCTAATGGAATGACCAGAGTCCGTCGATGCCACGACGTCTCGCTGTGGCTACTCGACGAACGCTCTGAACAATGAAGAAGTCTGTTCTGTGACGATCTCACGACTCCTGAGGACACAGCGGTTCTTACGGAGACGCTGAAAGGTGGCTTGAAGTGGAACTTTATGCCGGAACTGAAATATCTTCAGAAAGGTAAAAGAGTCGATCTTCAACTACCAGTGTACCGTGGATTAAGCTGCGCTTCAAGGGAGCGTGTCATTCTGGTCTACAGACCTACATCTTCATCCATCTTTTCCTCTCCATTTAAACTCCTTCATTTTCCCATCTTTAAAACTCTTCTATCTGCCGGTAATTAATCCAGATATTTTCAGAAATGTCTGTTGGTTTCAAAAGCTGCAGGTGAGGAAATCATGGCCGTATGATTTTCTCATTGTAAAGCTCATTAATTAAGCTGTGTTAATTGTAATCAATCTGCCAATTATTGTAAATGTGTGATGTGTTTTTAATTAAACGGCTCACTGTTGTTGGTGAGTCAGAAATTAAAACACGTTTCCGTCCACATTTAATTATTCAAAACACGATATTACTCAGTCCAGAAAAATGAAAGAATCCGTTTAAATTATGAATAATATCAGAGACAGATATAGTTCATTACATACTGGTGGCCTCGTACGGTTTCATGAAATGGACTGTACTATTCGTGTAACAATTGAATTTATCATGTTGGCATATCTGATCTTAACTGAAATTAGCTTAAAAGTGCAGATTTCTGTTCGACTGTGAAACGCAGCGTTTTGTAGCTGTGGTGTTCAGAGAAAATACAGTGATATGTTTTCAGTCTGTGGTGTTTTAGAGCTGAAAGTAACGTCAATGTGTTCATTTAAAAGCTGAAATTTGTACATCTGTTGTGTAACTGAAGCTGGGTTTGTGGTAAAACGCTTTATTCTGTTAAACTGTGGCAGAGAGGGACGGGGGTTCTGACCCGTTTCGGCTGTCGGACTCGGCTCTGATTCATTCGAACGAGTCGTGTTTTGAATGGATAAAACGCTGTTTTAAAAAGCTGAGCGCCGTCTCAGATCACTGTTAAGTGCTTCGTTATATTTGTAGCAGTTAAAATTGTGCATTTTGAAAGTTAATGGACAGAAAGTTGACCGGACTTTTCAGGCTAATCGCTAACACGCTAGCTGAAATAACGAGCAGCGATTGGTCGAAAACCGCTGTTTGGGTAGCTCTGATTCGCTGTGAGAGACGAGTGACGTGTCTGTCGTCACTTCCTCTGATGTCAGATTGTAAAACCCACCACCGCTGCTGCTCTGATCATTGGTTGATTCAGTCACATGACCCCGGAAATGAGTCTCGGTTCAACCGAAGCCTCCACTGTGTTTAAAATCGCTAAATGGAGCTGTCACTGTTCTCACAAAACTCATGTGTTCATGCAGATAGACGTGCTTGTTAAAGCGACGCCACGTTTAAGCTTTGAATCCGTTCAGAAAACGCTGATGTGACCGATTTTCGGCCGATGCTAATTAAGCTAACGGCTAACAACCGGATGTCAACGGAACGATCCACAGGAAGTTGTCATAGACTCCTGCTGGTATAAATAAGCTTACACCGCCACCTGCTGTTGAAAGAGGAGTATAACAGTATTCCTGAAAGGGGGACTGATAATCTCCTCATCATTTTTTTTTCTTTTCACCCAACCTGGTTTAATGAGTAACTGTTAAATAGCGAATTCTGGTAAATAAAACTGCTTAAAAAGCGTTTAAAAAACTAAAGTTGCCGTGAGACTTTTAGAAAAATTGCAAGTTTGTTTAATTTTAAGTGCTTTAGAGTAAATGTACACTGAGAAGCCTGGTTCTTGTATCTGTTTGATTTAAGCACATTAAGTAACACTGCCAGAAAGAGGCATTTACTTAAAAATATTCATGCATTGGGGTAAAACCTACGAATAGGTGCCCATTCATTTGAAGAAGTGGCTTACACAGTACTGTTGAGTGAACCCAGAGCTAAAAAGTGGGTGAAACTCACATGGCACTTGAATACAAATATTTACCTGTTAAAATAATCTGAAGTTGGCAACTGTTTAACCAGATAAGTGCTGAACAGTGAATAACCATGGCAGGTGTGTCAGAAAAGGATTTTGATCCTTTTGAGATGAAGGACTGGTTAGAGGGAGCGTTGACGCTACTCACATAATCCTTACATCCATATGGTGAACAGGTGGACAGCATGAACTCAAAAGAGTTATTGGACGAGCTGAAGGTGGTTGCAGAGAGTGTGACCTCTACAGACAGAACAAAGTCAAGCTATGACAAGCTGGCTAAATTGGCGCTCTTATTGAAAGCATCATTCTATGCAGTGGTAGACAAGGCTGATGACCTTGCAATAAGGTTAAACAGCGACAGAGAGGAGTATCTCAAATTCATGGCACAGTCTAAACTAGATGAAGAGACCAGTGCACATGAGTTAAAACGTGAGAGGGAGCTCTCACAAAATCAGCTGTCATTACAAGCTCACTCATATGAGGAGAATATTAGGGATAGAGAGTTTCAGTACCAAGCACTGTGTTCAGACAACGATATGCTACGACAACAGTTGTAGCTCACATCAGAAGCTCTGAACGAATGCAGATTGGAAAAGGAGGCGTTAGTCCAACAAGGCGTGCGTTTACAAAGTGAATGTCAAACATCACAGGAACGCTTAAAGGCCTGTGAGGAGAAACTATCCGCAGCAACAAATAAGATTTCTGACGTGGGGCGAGCTGGTCTGGAACTCAAAGACAAACAAGGTCAGAGTCCAGGTCACCCACAATAACCTCAGAAGGATTTTGGTGCACCTCCTGCTCTTAATCCCATTCTGCCACCTCTACATGTGTGTAGAGACACACCTCCACCATTACCTAAAGTAGCAGGGACAGACCTGAACAGGTCTCCTCTACCAAACAGGCAAGAGAGAGCATTGAGACTTCCTCTTTCAATTTTGGATCGTAAAAAACTCTAAAAATATGTACAACGCTTTATTCCTGGCCCAATGGGTTCAACAGGTACAAAAGCGTATCTCAAAGACCTAGATTTCAGACTGAGTTGTTATCCTAATGCTACGGTTGAGGATAAAATCAGTCTGATAAGGCTCACTTCGGACAGAGAGGTGTTCACCTTCATCGAGCGTCAACCTGATGCCACGAGAAGAGATTACAACCTTCTGTGTGTAGCTTTGATCAGGGAATACGACCCCTGCACAGGACCTGCTGGTTTCCCAGCTGCAGACAAAGTCACGCAAGGGAAGCATGAACATCCAAAGGTTTATTACAAAAGAATCTTCCAAGCTTATTTTGGTTACAGAAATGAAACCGGAATGGAGGAAGAAGAAGGTTTTAAATTTGTTTTCAGCAAAAATCTCCACACTGACTTTAAAACGTCAGTACAGATGATGGCTAATTTCAAAGAAAAATCCATCAATGAGATTAAACAGTGTGCTGTGAATGTGTTTGAGGCATGTTCTCATGCTAAAACACCCATAGAGGTGTTTCCTAGTGTAAAGGTTAAACCCCACTTGCTAGAACTGGAAGGAAGGCGTGCATCGCCTCCTCCTCCTAAGAAAGGCGAGAAAAAGCAGTCTTTTCAAACTAACAAACCACGTCATGAAGGTGCACGCTGGGACAAAAAATCTCCTCTTTCAGAGGATGAACGTGATTATCGTAAATGGGGTGTGCGTAGGACGCAAATATATGGGAACCAAGGTGACCCATATTATCAAGGGAAGTCCGAAAAGGAACCCCCAAAAGACGTACCTAACCCTCCCCCACCTCGGACGAAACGAACCGAGGCGAAAAAATCACAAAGGTTCCAGAAACAAGGCCCTACACCTCTGAGCTCGGAAGAGACAGAGAAACTACGCAGGTTTTTAGAAACTTTGAAACACACTGACACGGGAAAACAACCTGGAGCACTATGCAGTGATGTAATCACTATTACATCCCTGGGCGCGAATGACAACATCACAGATGTCGGTGGAACACACCAAGACATTGTTGTGGTTTCCTCCAACAACCCCTCATCGGAAGAAGGGGGGATAAACTCACACACAAACGATGACGAGTCATCGCAATCTGAACACTCAGAAACAGCTACTGCTGTGCTGACGGTTCAGACAAACCAAGATTACACAGACAAGGCTGAACGTGTGAAGAAACGTCAGAAAAAAACTAAGAGGTTTCTGTGTAACTTTATCAGAAGGGGGGTTGCCAAAAAGGCATACCTGTCAGTGACGCTCGAAGGAGTCCTCACACATGAATCACTACTGGACGGTGGGGCGGACATAACAATTATGTCAGCTAAACTGTTCGAGGAGCTGAGGACAGCCACTAGCAATGTTAACAGGGTAATACCTCTCACAGAATGTGCTTTAGAAATGCAGGGTCTTTCAGAGAAGAGGACAACCCTGACAGCTATAGCAATGGTTCACATGCAGATTGGCAGAATGACACTATACCACCCGGTACACGTGTCCAGTGTTGACTCATTCCCATTTTTGGTTGGCCAGGATTTTATAAATCGCTTCAACGCGATTATAGATTATGGTGATCAGACGATGTGGGCAAAAGTGAGCAAACCACTGCCAATAGAATTGCCTCCTGAGTGTAACACAGACTGCCTAACAGCAGGTACCACGGAAGGCGCAAAGGACTCCTCAGCCAAGGACACGAGCCCGGTGAGTATTCCTCTGAAATCATGTGAAACCAAAGAGACCCACCCGGTGGTCCAAACTCTGACCCAACAAGACAGCCTCCTCTGTGAGCTGGAACAGTCAGAGTCCACCGAACACTACCTACCACTGGTAGTTAAAGGTGTAGAGATCCAAGGATCCCACACCAACGATGCTGTTCTGTCTCTGTGGACAGATAAATCAGCAATTAACCGAGCTTTCTATGAAACCTTGGTTCACAAACACGTGGGTCTAGAACTAATTAAAAAAGCTTTCCGCTTTCCATTAGTTCCCAATAGTTCACAGGTAATGACCGC
>NC_056517.1:15812737-15814250 GCF_014905685.2 Nematolebias whitei
TTGATGTGGTCAGTAAAATGTTGGACTTCCTGAGATTTAATTTTAACGCAGGTGTCGTCAACATACCTGAACCAATGACTTGGTGGTGTCCCTGAAAAAGACGTCAAGGCTCTCTTTTCTACCTCCTCCATGTACAGGTTGGCAACAATAGGAGAAACTGGAGACCCCATAGTACACCCATGTTTCTGCCTATAATATTGCTCCCCATATGTGAAGTAGGTTGACTGCAGGCACAGTTTCAAGAGTTGACAAAGTTGTTCTGTGGAAAGCGTGGTCCTGCTGGTCAGAGTGGTGTCTGATTGTAATCTTAAACTTACCACGTATACTGCATCATCAACATGAATGCATGTAAAGAGTGATGTGACATCAAAAGAGACCATTGTTTCATCAGTCTCCATGATGACATCCCTCACCTTATCCACAAAGTCCATGGTGTTCTGAGCTGCCAACTAAAGGGATGAGTACAGACACCAGATATTTGGAAACATTGTAAGTGACTTCACTTACAGTATATATATATATACTGTTAATACTAACAGTTAATACTAACTAATACTGTTAACTAATAACTGTTAATACTAACTAATACTGTTTATACTAAACAGGGGTGGAGGCCTACGTGTTCAATTGTCCCCCTCTTACAATGCTGTGATTGCTAGTATCACTCAGCCCTCTGTGAATAGTAAACAGCCATCAGTGTGCTAATGATCCATTGTTAGGCTGATGGTCCTCCTTGAGCATGTGGTCAGCTGGTTTTGGTTGTCAGCAACAAAACTGTTTGATCCACTCTGAGAAGGTGATATTTAAGAGACTGAGCTGAATACAGCACCTCAGACTGAGGAAGTCTCTCGGATGAGAGACGAAACGTTTCTACATTTTTTTGTTGTTTTGCTTTGGGTTTTTTTTTTTTTTTTTTTTTGAATGTCCAGAGGACCAGATTTAACTTTTTAGATAGAACCTGGGTAGGTGTGAAATTGCTCAATGGCCTTCAGAACAGTGTTTTCTTTTTTACAGATGGTTAGTAAAATCTGAGTTCCAATATCACATAGTTTGGCTTTATATAAAAATCATAATAACCAAAACCAAATAAATTACCTTAAATTCAAGCAATCCAGGAAAAGAGACTATATACTGTATTTCTGTCAACTGAAAGGATTCAGGAGTGTTGAATGAATGTACTCATTTTTTTCTTAAATCCATTTAAAATTTCCCACCCCCATCAAAGAAAAAGTCAGTCAAATTAAGTTATCAAAAGTCATTTCAGAGCACCGTACAAGAAAGTACAACTCGTCTCAAATTCCAAAAAAGTATTCAGTCCAAAACAGATCCAGATTGACTCTAAATGTTATAAATTTTGATTTTCTGTTATATGTTTGCTTTTCTTTCAGCTGCTCCCTTCTTCAGGGGTCAGCACAGCGAACTGAGTCGCACAAAGACTTGGCAATTGTTTTTTATGCCCGATGTCTTTCCTGATTCAACCACAGACCACCGAGCTACCACAGCCCTCTGTGTG
>NC_056517.1:15814350-15834072 GCF_014905685.2 Nematolebias whitei
GAGCAAGAACCCTTATCAGTCTCATCACAGATTGATCAGGTGGTCGCCCAAGCCGACGCTCTGACATCTGATGAAGAAAGGGACAAACTTCGCCAAGTTCTTTTAAAATATGAAAAGTCATTTTCAACTGACCCAGACATCATCCAACTTCAGAAGTTGGATCCTGCAATTAACTCGGTGATACTGTATCTGACTGACCCAGACAAATACACTCCATCGAAAGGCGAACTGGATTCCAATCCAGACCTTAAAGTCCTCTTTCAGCTGCGCAAACAGTTAAAACTACTCAAGGACAGCCTAACTTTAGCTCATGGAGCGATGTCCTCACCCGTGTTCGCGGTCCCCCATGACCGAAGGTCAGTTAGGGTAATGTTACCAGACGCGATAACGTGATCAAATCTGACATTCAGAGTGAGTGGCGCACCGAAACGCCGTTTTCTAGTTGCTTAATCACTACTTTTGTCAATGTTGAAACGTTGTTTTACTGGTTGCTTAGTCACTGTTTTTGTCGATGTTGAGACATCGTTTAATTGGTTTTTGGTATTGTTTCTGAACACCCCAAGCAAGAATGAATTTTGTGTGTAGTTAAGTTAGAGACTAAGAGGCCTTAAACTATGCCAACATGCAGTTCATTTGTTAAAATGCAATCTTTGCGGAGTCAATGTAGATTAATGCTACCTTAAGTACCATAATCTACATTGGTCTCACCATCTTCAAGCCGAACCTACTCGAACAATTCTATTCGGGGGGATAGCTAATTCTTTTTGATGAGTCTCGCCATAGACTCCAAAACATTTATGGGGAAACCAAACACCCAATCTCAAGTCGTTCGTCTAAAAGGCAACATACAAGTAAACGAACTATAGTGGCCATGTAAGTCTAACATAGACAATGTTAGCGATGGTGGTATAGTTGGAACACCCTTCTATAGGTATAGGCCCCTATAACTACCCTTTTCAGCATATTCCACCCCTTAACTGGTAGCTGTAGCTGTTCCCAATCATAATAGCTTACACACCAGGTGCATATAGGTTAAGGCCTTATGTAAAATCCCCTTCATAAGCCCACCTTAAACCACTTAATTGCATGACACATAGAACCAGAACGGCACCGACTGGACGTCACCCAGCGACGACCTTCGCTGGAGGGGACCTACAATCCTGACGTTGGTCTCCAATCTGCATCTAGTGGCCGCATCTTCAGTTCAATCAAGGGAATGCTGATCAATTAACACCTCCATTCGTTGTGGATTTATCGTTGTGGATTATATGACTTTTTTCCAATGGATTACAGACTTTGTTTCCAAGGGGTTAAAGCATTGCTACAATGGAATTACCAACAACATTATGGAATTACCTAAACCGTTATGGGATTACCTTCTTTGACTTTTGTTTTCCTCTTGCTGGATTACATCAAGCTCAATGACATTCCGAGGTGTAAGTTCATGTTGGAATTCATCCCCATGGACAGGCGATGATTTCCAAAGGGGGGACTGTAGTGAACTAAGCCTCAGGTCAAAACCTGACCCTGAGGACCTTCATGGGACAGGAACTGTTATTTCATTGATTTGAGTCCAGAAATACAATTAAGCTCATCCAGAGACTTTCTAAGTGTGTCCTGCACTAATCAATTGAAAGAACACTCTCTTTTTATTGTCATTACTATTTTTACATTAATCTTGATAATCCAAAAGTGTGTTTAGTTCAAATCATTTTAAATGTTGAAGTGAACTACTCATTTTAAATCAACTGTGAAACAGTATTAATGATTTTTTAATCCTCATTCAAAGTAGAAATCAAGTTAATGTCTGTTACAGAGTAATCATGCATTTTTTGATCTTCTGTCTGAAATGAGAGGTAGTGATGTCGGTCAAAAGTCGGAGACAGTCGCAAACAAGTTTATTGGAACAAACAGTCATGTTTTTAAACCTATCAGACAGAAATAAGAAACTGCTGGCACCTGTGGTCTGTCATCTCGCCTAAACATTTCTCTGTAAGTTCCAAAAACATCTCACTGTTTTTCTGACTTGTAGTAACCTCTTACGTCACTAAAACCACACCCCTGTTGGTTCTTTCAACCAATCAGGATTTCCCAAAAAAGGGACCGGAAGCGAACTCTTTAAAAAGTCGACACTTCCTAGTTCCAGTCAGTTCAAAGTTCTGGGGAAGAACAGAAGTTCTGGGAGCAGAACCGAACGAAAGTTCTGAAGGGCTGGAGTTAGTTGGGAGTTCTTCCGAGTCTCGTGGGGATTATGGAATCTTCCACATCTGAGTGGAACTCTGACGGGCTCACAGCTCATGTGAGTCCACCTGGGAGGTGAGCGTGCTGTTGAACGAAGTACCGTCACTACTCCGGACGTTTCTCTGCTATCCTACGGAGACGCTGAAATGGTAACGTTGAAAGGGAACTCTACACCGAAGCTGAGATATCTTCTGCAAGGTAAAGAGTCGATTTCCACTACCGAAGTGTACCGAGGTAGAGCTGGGTTCGGATGGAGGGTGTCGTTCTTCGTCAACACATTTTCCCTCACACATCTTTTCTCTCCATTTAAACTCCTTCATTCCCCATCTTTAAAACTCTTCTATCTGCCAGTAAAAGATAAGCTAAGCCTGCAGACACTTATTTAAGACCTAAGGATATGTCCGTTGTTTTAAGTTGCAAGTGAGAAATCATGGCCGTATGATTTCTCATTGTAAAGCTCATTAATTAAGCTGTGTTAATTGTAATCAATCTGCCAATTAATGTAAATGTGTGATGTGTTTTTAAATCGTTTAAAATAAACGACCCACTGTTGTTGGTGAGTCAGAAATTTAACCATGTCTCTGTCCACATTTACTCCACAAAGCACGATATGACTTAGTCCAGAAAAATGAAAGAATCCGTTTAAATGAAGGATAATATCAGACGCATATTATCTCGTAACATACTGGTTGCCCCGTACGGTTTCATGAATGGACTGTTATTCGTGTAATACTTGAGTTTATCATGTTGGCATATCATGAGACCAATGTAGATTGTGGTACTTAAAGCATTAATCTACATTGACTCTGCAAAGATTGAGTTTTAACAAATGAACTGCATGTTGGCATAGTTAAAGTCCTCTTAGTCTCTAACTAAAAATGCACACAAAATTAATTCTTGCTGGGGGTGTTCAGAAACAATACCAAAAACCAATTAAACGATGTCTCAACATTGACAAAAATAGTGATTAAGCAACTAGAAAACGACGTTTTGGTGCGTCACTCACTCTGAATGTCAGATTTGATCACGTTATCGCGTCTGGTAGCATTACCCTAACTAATGTCACCCCCCTTCGGTCATGGGGGACCACGAACACGGGTGAGGACGTCGCTCCATGAGCTAAAGTTAGGATGCCCTTGAGTAGTTTTAGCTGGTTGCACAGCTGAAAGAGGGCTTTAAGGTCTGGATTGGAATCCAGGTCTGCTTCGGGCTTGTAGAGGTTGGCTCCTCTACCCCTCCTTTCTCTGTTGTTTGTGTTTTCCTAATTATCTCTCCACAGCTGCTGCTCATTACCTGGACCAGGTGGAGGAGCTATTTAATCTGGAGCCTCACTCCAGATCAGTGCCAGAGCAAAGTTCTACCAAGCTCCATGTTCCTGTGACTACTGGCTGGCTGACTTCAAGCTCCTTATCGGTCTCCCTGCGTGGCAGCAGCGTTTCTCCTCCTCCACCTTCACTCCTGTGTGCCTCACCTGGTTCCTGGTTCCTCCTCACCTCCACCCCGGCTCCCTTGGTGATTTTTGTAAATACACTTGTAAATATACTCACCTGATCCCACCGTGGATTGTTGGATTGGGATCCTGTCTCCTGTTCTCATGCTCCTGGAACAACAACGACAAGTAAGCTCATTTTTGGATTACTATCAACATTTCCAAAATCTCCTCAAGACGATTTGTCGTTCACCACCAATCTCCTCTCTATTCCCACAGTGGATCCATCCTGAGTTTGAGTTTACCAGATACACCTGAACCAATAAATATATATTGTTTTTTACCTCAAGTTGTTTACTCCTTGCTTCAAACCGTTCGCCTTTGACATCACCCACAGACCTTAACAGGGCTGTGTTTTTCTCTGGGTCAGTCGCATACAGCATCATTGAGTTTATTGCAGGATCCAACTTCTGAAGTTGGATGATGTCTGGGTCAGTCAGCACGGGTTGTACAGAGACTGTGTTGTCAGCCGGCTTGGCTGTAGCCTGTGCACGTGTGACTGCCACCACTTGGCTGTAGGTTGTACTGGCAGAGTTGCGAGCAGCCAGGAAGGGTCAAAGGACCTCTGAGGGCCGTCCACGGCTCCGTCCTTGATAGCTGGTTTATCTGTCCCCGACGACAGTACAGCATCTTTGGTGTGGGATCCTTGGAGCTCTACACCTTGAACTACCAATGGTAGGTAGTATCCGGTGGGCCCTGACTGTTTCAGCTCGCAGAGGAGGCTTTGTAATTCAGTCAGAGTCGGGTTCACCGGTTGGGTGTTTTTGGTTCCACATGCTTTTGAAGGATAACTTACAGGGACTGTATTCTCTGTCGATAGGTCCTTGGTGCCTTCTGCAGTGCCTGCTGTTGGGCAGTCGGTGACTGTCTCAGGAGGCATGAGTATTGGCAGGGGTTTGCTCACTCTAGCCCACATTGTCTGTGTACCATAATCTATAATCGCATCAAAGCGATTTATAAAATCCTGGCCGACCAAAAAAGGGAATGAGTCAACCATAGACACGTATACCGGGTGGTATAGTGTCATCTCGCCAACCTGCATGTGAACCATACCTCTAGTGGTCAGGGCTGTCCTCATCTCTGCGAGGCCCTGCAGACCTATAGCACATTCTATGAGAGGTATTTCCCTGTGAACACCATCAGCAGCAGTCCTGAGCTCCTCGAACAGTTTGGCTGACATAATAGTTATGTCGGCTCCACCATCCAGTAGGGCTTCATGTGTGACGACCCCTTCAAGTGTGATCGACAGGTAAGCTTTCTTAGCGACCCCCTTTCTGATCAGGTTACACAGGAACCTTGTAGGTTTTGGCCGACGTTTCTTCTCACGTTTACCTTTACCTGTGTAATCCTTGTTTTTCCGAACCATTGGTGCAGTTGCTGCTGCTCCTGAGAGTTCGGCTTTTGACGGGCGTCCGTCATTGATGTATGAGATCACCCGCTCACCATGTGTTGAGGGGCTCTCATTGTTTGTAACAACAAGGTTCTGGTGGCTGTCCATGACAGCGGCAGCATTGTTGTTTGTGTCACCCTGGTTTGACTGAACCGTTAGCACAGCTATTGTTGTTTCTGAGGTTTCAGTTTGTGATGGGTCACCGTCGGTGACGTGTGATTGTACCCCCACTTTTTCAGGTGAGGGCGTGTCAGAGTTTACAACAACAGCGTCATGGTGACTATCTGTGACAGCAGTAACAGTGTTGTCTGTGTGCTCTGACTTATCAGCATTGAAGATGGTCAGGCTGCTCTGTTTGTGGTCCGGTGCACGCAATTTGGTGAGCTAAAAGGCAGTAGAACATTACAGTATAATACAGGATTTTTATTTTATTTATCGGACATAAAAGTTTATATACGGGACGTTTTCTCGCCGGGATGCGCGTGGGAACGGAACGGAAACGTTAGCAACTTGCTAACCGGAAGTGGTCCGACAGCGTTATGAACACGCCAAACGCTATTTTTTCCCTGAAAATAAGAATCGTCCAGTTGATTTAAAAGCCCGCACATGAACTTTAGTTTGATTTTAGATTAAATTAAACAAACGGCGTGACTGGAGGTTTAAAGCCCTGCGTGAAAATTATAACGTCATTTCTGCTGACGTTAAGATCTTTACGGGAAGAGTGCGCAGTCCGAAGATGTTCCGTTTAACTGCCCGTTGCTGTTTATAGAAACGCGTTAATACGTGAACATCGGGAAAACGTTAAGAGGTGTGGGTCGTTCTGACAGTTCAAAGAAGCTCTACTGGGTTTTGGGTGCCTGTGGGGAGCTTTGCTAACTCTCTGAAAGAAGTTGTCGGCCCGGGGATCCTGTTTGGTGATAGTCCCCTTTAGGTCTGCATAGCATATGGACACAGACTGGTCAAATAGCACAGCAATATATGACATGATGAATATAGCAGTGCTTATTGAAACGGGAGGATCTTTAAAATATACACCTATAATACAAGGTATGCAGTCCAAGAGAGACATGCGGAGGTCCAGGGGAGACGTGCAGAAGTCCAGGAGAGACCTGTAGAACATTGTGAAGTCAGTCATTAGAGTAGTAATAGGGCCAAGTTAGTTATTAGAATAGGCATTTGAGGGTTATTTAGGGAGTTTGTTTTAAAGAAAACTAAGTAAAATGTGTTGTATGTGTTTGTAGCCTCGGAGTGCTGATAAAAATATAGTATTTATATGTGTGTGTTGTCATTGTGGTTAAGCTAACACTGACCTCTCTAGTCAAAACAAAAGGAAAATCAACGTCTCATTGTTATCTTGGACCAAGGTTATAAGAAATGGGGGACCAGCCGCCAGATGGCTCTTTAGGAGCCTGCATTGAGGCTGGGAAAAACAAGCTTCGTAGCTCTCACTCCCTTCAGCAGTCTAAACAACAAATTAAAACATTTGATAAATGGGCAGAAAAGCTTACTGTTGAAGGTATTTTTGGAGATTTGAGAGGCCCTGCACCAGATATTGTACAGCAGGATTGTTATCTGACTACGTTAAGGAATCATCTGTCACGGGCACATATAAGATCTGACGGTGCAGGGTGGCTGACAAGGGGCAATGCCCTTAAAGAGACAATGTGGGCACAAGATTTCTTGAAACTCCCCACATTTTGTTTCAGTAATTTTTTTCAGACCCAACAGAACAAACTGAAGGAGGCTGTTCAGGTGATTAAAGCACCAAGCTTGGATGAAACAGGTGATGCTACCCACATGGGGACTGGTGAGATAAACCAACCTCTCTGCACATACTCTACACCTACAACACACACTCTCAATCTTGGGGATCATGACAGGCCCTATAAGGAGGTGAATACTTTGTTACAAGTAGCTGAATCCCACCCTGAGCTTAGACTACAAACATCGAACAGCAAACATGAAGAGGTTAACCCCGGTGAACCTGTCGCTCTCCAAATGCCTGTGCTACGGATGGGGGAAGGGGAAAAAACTCTTGACATTGAGGGAGACAGGGCGGAAATCAAGGAGAAAGACAGAGATGAAGCAACAGATGAGGTGAGGGGTGAAGGACCGGACATAGTGACAGGCGACCTGCTTAGTTTGGGTGTAGAGCCTGGCCCGAGCAATACCATTACAAACAGCGTGGAGGAAATACAGGGTGCGATTGCACAGATGAAACTGGTGCAGGAATTACTGAGCCTGATGCCTTTAGTAGCTACATTAGTAAACCACATTGAGACAAGATCAGAGACATCACGAAGAGATGTGTTTATTTACAACTGTAAACCAGAAACTGGTTAAAGAGCGGCTGGGAGACAGGAGAGAGAAAACTAAGAAAAAGAAGAAAAAAATGCAGGAAACATAAAATGACCCAGATGACAGTTGTAGGCCCACCACTAGAAACTGAAGGAATTTTCCAAATGGAGCAAATAACTTACCAATGTGCATCATACAGGGGTGGAGTTCGAAGTGGAAACAAGGAGATCATGTGTAGAGGACAAATGTCATTGGGACAGTATTACTGTTGGACATGTGGGAAGGCTGGACATTTGGCCAGAAACTGCAAAAGTATGCAAGGCCCAAACATGTACCAGAATTAGCTATCGAGGAGAGATTTATTTTTTTTACACAAAAGGGGTTTAGAGATTTTTAATTAATACTTTTTCTCAGATCTGATGCCAAAAAGACGATAATAAATAAAAGTTGTTTTTTTTTTTTTTTTTTTTTTTTTTGACAGGTTGTCCAGACCCATCCTAGTGCTGGATTAAAACTGTTAAATTTTAGTTTTTAGCTAATCATCTTTCATCCCCCATCTTTCTCTGCACTATGAATGATAATTTTTGCTGACTAACTACTTTTCTCTAAAATTTCAGCTTCATCGATTTGATTTAAATGCCTATATATAAGTTGCTGTTTGTTTGTCGATGACATGTGAAGGATCTGACGTGGTTCAGTTCAAACTAGTAGCCCAGACAGAAAACAGAAATCTCCGCAATTAAGTTGATGTGAGTAGATGAACACACAAAGACCTTCTCTCTGAAGATAAGGGGACAGGTCAAAGATGTTTTTCATTTACTACGGTAACATATGTGGATTATTGTGTCGTTATGTCTGGAACAGAGACAGACTGGAGCCTGGTATCCAAGATAATCAGATGACTTCCAGTGTCGTCTGACCTTGTTTTTTTATTTTTCTAGCAAAAATTTAGTACTATTACAGGTTAAAGTAAATTAAATCAATGAGGAAACTCGAACACGTCTGTGAAATTAATCCAAACCAGGGTAAAAGTATTTGGGAATATTGTGATCATGCGCGCGTAATTAATCTTCCATGGTACATCTTTATCTGTGTACATACAAGATCATTTTTTGCTGTTTTTACTTGTGTTTCTGATTTAATAAGTTTTTATCTTCAATTTGAATTGTTTTGTTATTGACATACATGTGTAATGATCAATGCTATGAATTTTCACCTGAGGTAAAATGCTGAAGTTTTCTTATTTTTTATTAAATAAAATTGCAGAGTCTGTTGAGGTGTAGACAGCTCTAATCTGGACTCAAGAGCGGAGAGTGGCCCATAATAATATTTAAACATTTGAATTATTCATTAAAAGTTACATACATAAATAACATGTATACTATTCATGTTAAATAAACACTAATTAACACATGCATGTTAGGTTTTGAGGTACAGGGCCTCCTTAGCAAAGATAGGCCTCCTTTGCTGGGGACATCTGGTGACCTACAAAGGTATTTGCCTGGTTAAATTGCAAACACACACATGTGCGCACACGCACACACACACCCACATACACACACACATACACACATATATATATATATATACATATATATATATATATATACACATACACACAGATTAATTGACAAATAAATTTACCTTTAAATTATGGACAGTTTTAAATGGTAATACAAGTCGACATTAACTATGGGATTTAACAGAATGTATTGAAGGAGTCATGATGAGAGCTGGAATTATCTCACAGCAAGTGCCCTGTAGCTTTAAGATATATTCTTAGTGTCAAATTAAAGAAATACAGATTAAAGTTGGTAATTTTATGTTTTCAAGAGAGAAATTTTCACTTCAACAGTGCCTGTCCCTTTAAAAATTACTGGTTAAACAAAGATTATGTTTGAGGATTATTTACTTGATGTGATTTGTATATCTAAAACAACATTAACCCTTCACAGGTCTCTGGAGCAGTGCTGAACTAAAATGACTACTGTGAATGCTTTTTAGGCTGTATCCCCCCCCCCCCCCCACATATTTTTTCTCTCTACAGGAGATGCCATAAGGAGAATTGAGAACCTAAAACTGTAAACTGGACAAATGGGACAACCAGTAAGGTATCAGTGTTATGGATGACTAAATACAAGTAAATATTGATAATCAGGAAGGACACAATTCATGATTTTAAGTAATGACTATTGATTTTTTTCTATAATGAGATGAGCTAAATCTTAGAGGTTGTTTTGGATGATAAATTAGGCTGGAATATTGAATATAATATAAGGAGCAAAAGCCTTGCTAGATATTTGACGTCTAAATCACTTAAAATGTTCAGTGACAGAGTTACAAGCAGATTAAATCAAATCTATAGATGTTTTTATCTCAGGTCAAATTTACAAGTGCTAACATAGTTGGAATACACTAGCTTTACTAATTGCTCACTATTTTCACTTATTTTTATTATTCTTTAACAGATACTAACAGAAAATATATAATAATGAATTTTAATAACTACTAACATGATCTAAGACATAGCATTTTAGAGTGATGTTGTATAACACTTATAATGACTTGTGAAATTTGGTGCATGAAGAAAAAACTTAAGTGTTGCTGATAAAATGCTAAATGATAGTGATGACTCAATTCAGGAAAACTCGACAGGAATAGAATGATGGGTGGAAAGATGGACTCTGTCTGGCTGGTTGCCAGCAGGGTGTTTGTGCTGTTTGTATTTGTCCCTTATTACTTGTTCAGGTGAATAAAGAATTTAATAAAATGTTGTTTTTCTGACTATTTAACCTGTGATATAAAGTGTTTTTGGTAAGGGCAAAATCAGTCAGAAAACCAAAGGGTGGAATGAGTTGCGAGTTTAATAAAATGTTGTTTTTCTGACTATTTAACCTGTGATATAAAGAGTTTTTGGTGCATGTTGTTGTGAGTCACCCGAGAGGCCTGAGGAGAAGGCTTGCCCCCCCCCCCCCCCCCCCGCTATCTCGAGGTTTCTCACCCTATTTCGAAGCTTCTCACGCTCTCACGCTATCTCGAGGTTTTTAAGCTTCTCACGCTCTCACGCTATTTCGAGGTTTCTCACAGATTTTAAGTCCAGGTGGGCATGTTTTGTTTACTGGGAGATATTCCCACATGATGAAGAGAGTGGTAAAAGAGAGAATGCTCAGTCAGAGTTTTAGAGTCTGCTGTGGATCCTGATCCGATGCCCAGCTATTGATGTTACCTTTCTACTCGGACTGAAACGGCTCTCCGGTCTGGAGTCACGGTGAGGGGCTTCTACATCAATGTTTGATTTGTACTGAATGTACTGCTGGCTTTGCTTGCTGTTTTTATCTGTGGCGGTTTAATAAATGACACTTATTATTCTAGCAGAAACAGCCTGTGAGTGTTTTTTCATTGCTCCGATCATTCACCGAACCTGTACTTTGTTTAAGATAATTTCATAAAACATCAGGTTATCTAAGATGAAAAAGATCCGGGAAAGGTGAACGCAGGGATCGCCTGTGTGAGTTTGGGATCCACGTTCCCAGAGAGGTGTCAGGTGAGTATGAACCTGCAATATGAACCACTGACTTACCCATAATGGATGATAATTGATAATTATATATTGATAATGAAAATTATAGAAACTTAGTTAGATGACTGGAGTTTTGTGATATTGTGGGAAAAGGATGTTTTTTCTTTTTTCCTGATAATGCAGTTTCAAACGAGTCGCTGATAGAGGGGTGGCGAGTCCAATGACAGGGGTTTGAAGGATGGAGGCCGGACAGATGTCCGAGGAAATGCCCCTGATGAGTGGGGATGGAGTGGAGTGCCAGGGAGGAAAAAGTCACCGGTTCTACTCCCTGGGCTGAGAACATCACACATCAAATGAGGGTGTCATTATTTATCATGAATGAGGGTTCTTTAAGGTTCATACTGACAGTTTATTAACATCAAATTGACATCACTTATCATTATTAACATCGAATTAACGTTACCTGCTCAGTAAAGGGTTTTCTATTTTTCTGATTTTTACTTTTAAATATATAAATGGAGGAGCGTTTTTAAAATATATCTTTAGCCAATTAAACACTTTGACTCTGTGAACTTACTGATTTTATTAAGCTATGAGTTAATAAATGATTTTTGATAGACTAGAGTTTTGGGATTTTTACGTGTACTGAGATGATTATAGAACACTGTTTTGACATTACAAATATTTATAGGTTGTGTTTTCAATGCTAATCAATTAATGATGTGATTATATGTGAAGCTACATTCTGGGTAAATTTTAACAATTAAGTACAGATGTGTACTTTAGAATTATGGTTAATTTGAATGTTGAACTCAGCATTAATTGGGTGACAGGTCTTCTCCAACTACTTTGATAGATGAGATGATTGATGGACTGACTAATTATGGGATGGGTCTAATATTAACGTTTACAGTTTATTAACAGTATTATGGAGCATTATGATGATTTTTTTTCCTTAAAATTAACATGGTTGAACAAGATACTTATGCATGGTACTTAGCCAAATATTACCTTTTAATGATTACTTGATGAATTGTTTATTCAATGAATATTTTGTGTGAGTTTTTAATGTGTTTTTGCAAAATTTAGGGGCTGATCATGATGAAATAATGCCACTAGATAGTGCAATTGCGATGATAAACTTAATTTTTGATATTGTATTTTATGAAATAATGAATTTTTACAGCTGACGGCCATGGAGAAGAGACCAGAGAATTTTAATAAATACATATGAGGTTTTATAATATAGATTTTCCAGGGGGTGAACTTATGACATTTTTTAATCTATATTGGGACTAAATTCAAGGGTGGTGGAATGTGTAAATTGATTTGTTGGTTAATTGGGAATGTTTTTATATTAGATCACCAGGGGTGTTGGGAGGTTCTGTTATTTACATACATATGCACGTTAAAACATGTTAAGTGTTTAATTCAGATTTTTATTCACACAAACACATTTTTCAGCTGTGACAGGCTAAACATACCGACAGCGCTCTGTGCAAATAAAATAGGGACGGCACGATTGAAAAGGGGAAAGGGCACAGAGTTTTTTCGTTTTCAGACGGACACGATGGACCAGGCCTGCCCCTTGGAGTCAAAGAGGGAAGATCGGGTTCTACAATTGATTAACATATTTTAGATAAGAATGCTTTCTTACATTAGGACGCCTCCTACAATTATTAAATCATATTTAGAGAACTGACTTAGACCAATGTTAGAAATTTTCATTATGTAATTGCACCACACCAGGGGGATGCTGAAGTCCTAGGCAGATGTCAAGATGCTGGGTCAGACGGCCTGAGGCTGGCAGGTCATGTTAGCCGTAAGCTCTGGCATCTTATTTTGACCTGAGGCAGCCAGGTCACACATGCGATAGCCTGTAGGCATCTCCCGTCAACGTATAAGGAGAAGTTCACATCCAACCAGAGGAAAGTGATTAATTGCTTGCTTATCTGGCGGTATTGAACTGGGAGTTTTTATGTGGAGGAACCCCTTCGGGGGTCCCCGCCCAGGGGGAGTTGTTAAGATATTTTTAATCTAGACTGGTCCTATGGTTTTTATCTGCTCAGAGACGGGATTATAACGAAATTATGACCCGGTTCTGACTGGGTTAAATTGGGCCAGCAGCTCGCAAGAAAGTCTCCCTGGGATTTCAATATCAGTCACATAGTTTAATCTGCTTGCCACATCATGGAGAAAGGCTTTGAAGCACCGTCTCATATTTCCTAACGTCAGTCCACATAATATCACACTTAGCCATGCCCCCTCATACACTGATAGGCTGGGCTCCCCTTCTGCGAAAGGAGGAGTCATAGGACCCCATAAATTAGTAATGACACTGAACTCTGAGGCTCTTCTTCCGGGTCTATGAACGCTTCACAGACTGTAGAGTCCAGCGCTGTGAATTGTAATCTTTTACTGCATTTTCTAATATAATTGATAAAACTTAAGTGACGTTTCCTTGATTTATTGATTAGTATAGTTGCCACTTCTGAGGGAGGTCCGGGCCAGGGGTAAAGACGTGGGCTGGAGGGGGATTCCAGCTCCGGTGGTCCGCAGCCAGCTCTTTGTCTCCTCCAGCAGGTCTGCTTCCTCCAGCCTCTTAGAGATGCTGTAGGCCAGTAGGGCGACGTTGTTCGCTGCGGCCGTCTGGAATGTGCACTGGTGAGCTCGGCTGGAGACCTTGTCACCATCTGGTCATGCTTCCCTGGAGGGACAGGTTGCTGGTCTATCCTGGAAGCTTTTGCCCCAAGTGTCACCGCCAGGCTTGGCTCCGGGGGGTGGGGGGGACCGAGGGAAAAAACACAGATCGATAAAACCCTCCACTCTGGAGATGGAGGCGAAGGTGGTGACGGATGTCTTCAGCTTGTCGGGCCCAGCTGCAGCCTCGTTCCAGTGTGACGTCACAGCTGGACAGCGAGGCCAGATGGGGTCAGGGCGACGAGCCGGGGCGGAGCCAACCTTGCTGCCAGATCATCCGATCAGGGTGGAGGGAGGCGAGGGACAGAAAGTCCCTTGTGTTAACATCCTCCTCGATTATGCCGGGCAGCTCCGAGAGGAGGGCGCAGACGGCTGGGAGCGGTGTGGTCGCCGAGGTGGGAAGATCCGAGGTGGCTGAGCATCCGCTCGGCCACTCGTCTTCTGTCACTACGCTCTCCAGGATGGAAGGGGCAGCTCCGCATCGCCTTTCTTGGAGGAATCATTCGATTCACTGTGTGACTCTGTATCTAAAAAGGCGGTGGCGTCGTCCCGCGCATAGCGTCCCACCACAGAAAAAAAACACTCAGCGGAGCTGCTGCCAACAACGCCTTTTTCGAGGGAATCATCCGATTCACCTCGAGAAAAAAAAAACACATTAGAAAAGACGGTGGCGTTGTCCAGCGAGTAGCGGCTCTCCACGGAAAAACATTCAGCAGGGCTGCTGCTAACATTGCCTTTTTGAGGAAATCATTTGATTACAGCGAGGAAAAAAAACACGTTAGAAAAGAAGGTGGCGTTGTCCAGCAGGTAGTGGCCCTCCACGGAAAAACATTCAGCGGGGCTGCTGCTAACATCGCCTTATTCGAGGAAATCATTCAATTACCGCGGGGGGAAAAAACGTTAGAAATGGCGTCATCCAGCGGGTAGCGGCCTGCCATGGAAAAGTACTCCTCGGCGCTTACCTTGAACAAGGCTGCTCGTCTGCTTCTCCTCGGGGAGAAAGAGCTCCCCAGGATGGCAGGAAGTTGGCGTGGCGGAGACCCAGGCATCCTTAGCAAAGGTTGTGCCAGTCAAAGCTGGACAACTTTTCCTTCTTCGTTCTTCTGACAGTGCTAGCTAGCTGGCTGAAGAAAAAATTGGAGCCGATTACCCGGTTTCACCGTAATTTATACAGACCGGGGGTGAGGCCCACATAGCAGGTGGGTGTGAACTAAAGTTTTCAGTGCTGCACTGAAGTCGCTAGGGATAAACCCACTAGCGACAGTCTTAAAGGGCGAAGCCTATACGAAATGGAACAGACTTTAACACCACTTACGCACAGTTTTCAACCAAAAAAATGTAACAGTTAAATCTAACAACTCTGATTTTACATCAGACATAGCATTACTGCGGTTAGCTGGTAGAAGACAGATCTCTATGATAGGCTAAATGTCTATCGTTTCTACCGTGTATTGCATATATTGCACATTCCTACCACTGTCTCCAGACCATACAACAAAGCTGGTCTCACTATTGTCTTGTAAACTTTTTTTTTTGTCCATCCAGATATACATCGAGCACTGTTTGCTAACATAGCATGATAAAAATGGCTACAAGTCGTGGTATTAGCTTACTTACCGCCTTTGTTTGACGTTGTACGACTGTAAACTTCTGTGATGAATCTACAACGCCAAATATTATTCCTTGGTATGCAATGAAATATGCAGTAGCAAAACTTGAAAAAGCACAAGAAGTCACGGTTGCTTGTAGCTATGTAGCTTCTTTGAACTCAGCACTGAAACTCCAAAAGACACTGATTGGCTGAATACACAAATCATGTGACACAGGTCTGTTTTGACCGGGGGGTCCATTCCCCACTTTGCACGTATCAGGCGGCTGCACTCGGGCTGACAGTTTATTATAAAATGTGAGACTGCACAGCATAGATTTTCTTGTGTGCAGAGAATGTACGAGCAATGTGCGATTGCAATTTTTTTTGACTCATAAATTAAATTGCTAATAGATCATCCCAAACTGTGTTTTAATTTTCACCTCAACACTGCTCATTGTGTGACACAACTACAGAGAAAACTAAGAGGAAACTGCATTTTTCATTTTCACGCTCTGCCCCCGCAAAAAGTGTTCCATAAATCAATTATAATTTGCAATTCCAATTCCTCTGCTGCCTCACACTGCGAGTAGGACCTGGATGCAGTAAACAGTAAGGAGGCAGTAGAGGTAGAGTTGCCACTGACGTCACTCTCCTGCGCCACTTGGAATTATAATTCTAATTGATTTATGGAAAACTTTTTGGAGGTGCAGCGCGTGAAAACGAAAAGCAGTTTCCTCTTAATTTTCTTTGTTGTTGTGTCACACAATGAGCAATGTTGAGACGAAAATGAAAACACAGTTGGGATGATCTATTAGCAATTTTATTTATGAGTCAAAAAATGTAGCTTAGATTTTGAAATGAAAAACATTTCTGCTAATTCATTTTAATTGTCTAATTTGACATTTCAAATTTAATTTTGGTCACTTTTTACAGGGTTATATTTTTAAACTTAAATGTTAAATGTTATTTTATTTATCGCAAAAATTGATCAACAGAGGCTGCCATCTCCTCTGTGGTTCACATTGCTTTCACCCACCTGGAGCAGAAGGACTCCTATGTATGTATGCTCTTTGTGGACTTCTGTCTTCATTGTTGGATTTTATACCTGGATTATTGAGCATGAACTTTGGTGTTGAACCACTTTGGCATGACTGTCTCAGAGGAGTTGATGTGGTAGAGGGTGGGCCCTGGACACCATCTTAGCACCAGCAAACTGTTTTTTTTCCACTATGGAGTATGCTGTTTGTGGGAATCAGTTTTGTTTGGGGGCTCCTCAGATTGAAGAAGTCCTTTGGATGAAGGACGAAACATCTCAGCAAAAAAGGAAACCATCCATATGACATGAATGAACATTGTTGGATTTTATACCTGGATTATTGGGCATGATTTTTTAATTCATTCAACCTTTATTTATACAGGCTAGTATCATTCAGCCACGAGGACTCATTTACAAGAGGGGCCTGTTCCAGACAGAACACATTAAGTACATACAACAATAACATTAAATAATGACAACAATAAACTACAGTAAAAATGCAGTTAAAATAAGACTAGTGTATAAAACAATAAATCAGGGTACCATAAAACAGAGTGAAATACTAAAAACAAGAACATATCTGCCTTGATTTTTTTCCATTGACATAATCAAATGTTTGAAACCCTTTAAAGAAATCAAGGTGGACAACTTCGGTTCCTGTTGCAAGGTGTTCCAGGTTGCAGGAGCAGAGTAGGAAAATGCCTTTTTTTCCAAGTTCAGACCACACTGAGGGAACACTGCAGATAATGATGGTCTGAGAGCTCATCTTGTAACTGCACTGACGGCACTGATGAACTTTGGTGTTTTGAATCACCTTGGCATGACTGTCTCAGAAGAGTTGATGGAAAAGATAGCGGGCCCCGGTGGCCATCTTAGCTCCAACAAAATGTTTTTTTTTCCCACTATGTAGTATGCTGTTTGTGGGAATCAGTTTTGTTTGGGGGCTTCTCAGATTAAAGAAGTGCTTTAGATGAAGGACGAAATGTCTCAGCAAAAAAAGAAACCATCCAGATGACCTGACTGAACATTGCTGGGCTTCTTTCACAAAAATGTTGCCATTTGACATAGAGGTTACCTACCTACCTGCCTGCCTGCATTCCTGCCTGCCTGTCTGCCTGTCTACATACATACATACATACATACATACATACATGCATACATGCATACATACATATGTACTTATGCATTTATGTAAGTAAGAAAGTAGGAGTAGAGGTGGTCCTGAAAGAAAAGTTAGCAAAGAACTTAGTAAAGGTGAAAAGTGTGTTTGACAAGATATTGGTAGTAGAAGGTCTGATATTGAATGTTGTCAATGGTTATACTCCACAGTATGCATGTGATGTAGAGAAAAAAGAGAAATTCTGGAAAACTCTACTATAGATGAAGTGATAAAGAGTTCTCCCAGGGAGGAGAGAGTGGTGATCAGAGCAAACTTGAATGAATGTGTTGAATACACAACATCTATCAATATATTATATATACCTGTATATTAACATTGGCATATGGGGGATGAGGATGTGATGTTAGGTTTTATATCAAGGAAAGGATCCAGGAAGGACATATGGTGATGGACTTTTCTACGAGGATAAAAATGGCCACAGCCAACACCTATTTCCAAAAATGGCAGAAACAGAGTGACCTATAAGAGTGTAGGCAGGAGTACACAGTTAGATTATATTCTATGTAGAAAAGGAAATCTGAGGGAAATTTAGGGACTGAAAGTTTGTGGCAGGCGAGAGTCTGTCAGAGTGTCACCAGTCAGTATAAAATGATTGTGTGGAGAATGACAGTTGTTGTGGAGAAGATAAAAAGATTAAAGGCAAAAAATATGACATTTGGCATTGTGGAGAGTGAGAAAATCCCTGAAGAATGAGGGAGACATGTTGTGCAAATTTTTAGGAACAATAGTGATGTACAGAGTTGTAGATGTCCTGATGCATGCTCGATTATCCGGGTAGAATAATCTAAAAAAAAAAGTTAAATCTGGTCCTCTGGACATTCAAAAAAACAAAACAAAAATTTTTTAGAAACGTTTCGTCTTTCATCTGAAAGACTTCTTCAGTCTGAGGTGCTGTATTCAGCTCAGTCTTATAAATAGCACCTTCTCAAAGTGGATCAACCAGTTTGCTACTGACAGCCAAAACCAGCTGCTCACATGTTCAAGGAGGACCATCAGCCTCATTAGCACCCTGATGGCTGTTTGCTATTCACAGAGGGCTGTGTGATACTAGCAATAACAGCAATGTAAGAGGTGGATAGTTGAACATGGAGGCCTCCGCCCCTGTTTAATGATGGACGGTTACTTTTCACAAAGATGGCCTCCTTTACTCCTCTCTCAAACCACCGTTCCTCCCTATCACTAGGATGTTAACTGAAAAGGAAAAAACTCATTGGAGAGACTTTGTAAAACCACTAGTGCATGCTTACAACTGCACAAAAAATGATGTTACTGGATACTCACCATATGAGCTGATGTTCAGACGCCAACCTCGCCTACCAGTGGACTTAGCCTTTGGACTGCCATTAAGTAAGGATGGATTTACCTCCCACACACGATATGTGCAGAAGTTAAAGTCCCACCTGGAGGACAGTTACAAACTGGCCAGTAGAAACTCAGCTAAGGTGATGCAACGTAACAAAATCCAATTTGACCGGAAAGTTACGGCATCAGAGGCAGCACGGTGGCGCAACTGGTAGAGCTGCTGCCTCTCAGCGAGCAGGTCCCTGGTTCAAACCCCGGTCCAGGGACCTTCTGGGTGGAGTTTGCATGTTCTCTCTGTGCATGCGTGGGTTTTCTCCAGGTACTCCGGTTTCCTCCCACAGACCAAAAACATGCATGTTAGGCTGATTGGTAACTCTAAATTGTCCCTAGGTGTGAGTGACAGAGTGAATGGTTGTTTGTCTCGTTTGTCTCTATGTGGCCCTGTGATGGACTTGCGACCTGTCCAGGGTGTACCCCGCCCCTCGCACAATGATTGCTGGACATGGGCACCAGCGACCCCCGTGACCCAAAATGGAATAAACGGGTAAAGATAATGGATGGATGGATGGAAGTTACGGCATCAGAACTTGACATTGGAGACAGAGTTTTGGTGAGGAACGTATGGATAAGAGGCAAACACAAGCTTGCAGATAAGTGGGAGTCGTCTGTGTATATTGTTGTGAAGAAAGCCGGCACTCTTCTTGTGTACACAGTCAGACCAGAAGGCCAAAACAGACCACTAAGAACCCTGCATCTAGACCTTTTATTGCCATGTGGGTACTTACCTGTTCCTGAGAAAGAAATACCTACCAGAGATAAAAAGACATCTCCTGTGTCTCCTTCAGTATCTGCTGATGATGAAGAGAATCAATCAGAGGATGAACTAATCAATCCACTTTTGCGCATTCCATCATCTTTTGAACCTGTTAAATTTACAATTGACATTGACCTACCTCCTGTCGAGCAGTCTGTTCC
>NC_056517.1:15839072-15852442 GCF_014905685.2 Nematolebias whitei
TAAACCCCAAAATACATTACGGCAAAGACTGGTTCATCCCAAAGATCCAGTCCCCCGGCACAAACAGAGTAATGTTGTGTATGCTGTTCAGTGTCAGGAGGGCTGTGATCAGTCTTACATCGGGGAAACTAAACAGCCACTGGCCAAAAGGATGGCCCAGCACAGAAGATCAACATCATCAGGCCAGGATTCTGTGGTCTACACTCATCTCCAGGCCGGCGGTCACTCTTTCAAGGATGAAGATGTTCACATCCTAGACAGAGAGGAACGATGGTTTGAGAGAGGAGTAAAGGAGGCCATCTTTGTGAAAAGAAATCGTCCATCATTAAACAGGGGTGGAGGCCTCCGGGTTCAACTGTTCCCCTCTTACAATGCTGTGATTGCTAGTATCACTCAGCCCCCTGTGAATAGTAAACAGCCATCAGTGTGCTAATGATCCATTGTTAGGCTGATGGTCCCTCTTGACCATGTGAGCAGCTGGTTTTGGTTGTCAGCAGCAAACTGGTTGATCCACTCTGAGAAGGTGCTATTTAAGAGACTGAGCTGAAAACAGCACCTCAGACTGAGGAAGTCTCTTGGATGAGAGACGAAACGTTTCTATATTTTTTTGCTGTTTTGTTTTTTTTTAATGTCCAGAGGACCAGATTGAACTTTTTTGGATTTTTTTTACCTGGATTATTGAGCATGCATCAGGTTAAAATGATACACATTACATGTTGATACAGGCCTTTTCATTTAGTTTTGACGATCATCTGTTTCACTATTGTGGACATCTGCTGGTGTTTACTGACTGTAAGAACAGTCAGATGTTAGATACAGAGTCAGGATGTTCAATATGGCATAAAATCCATATCCCAGTGATATTGTCTATTGTGACGAGAAGCTACACGCTAATTACGTCAGTTTTTTTTTTTTTTTTGCCGGTGTTCTGTCCATTCAGCATACATGTTATGGCATCATACATTTAGTTAATACACATGCGTGCATGCACATTTTGCAATAAGCTCAGAGGAGCCGTATCTGTAGGAGTCCCAATGTCTGCAGCCTTCCTCCAAGATGGCCGTTAATTAACACCAGCTGACGGTCATCCACCTGATGAGGAACACCTCTACTTAAGGCTGCAGTCCTGTGTGACTCATCGCTGGAGCATTGAGCTTTATTGGTATTTATGCCTCCAGCCTAAACGTGTGAGTATACAATATACTCTCATCTTGTTCTTTATGCCTGAAGTACCCTGCCTGTTTGACTCCATCCTTGTTGCCTCATCATCCACCTGCCTGCCAGACCTGTCGAGCCACTCATCTGCCAGACTCATCGAGCGGATTCTGTTTGCCAGTCCTGTCGTCCTGTTTTCTCCAGCCAGACCTGCTTGTACACTCCGCCCTACCCTGGTTCCCGACGCCTACATCTGATCGCCGGAGGACAGCCATCTATGTATATAAACCCCCTACACTGTATATAATAAACACTGTTTCTTCCTTTCTAAAGATCTGAGTCTGCTTCGTTCTGGTCTTGTACCAATCTGGGTTCCGCTAGTCATTACAGTATCCTACACTGCAAGATACAATAAAAAGTAAGTTAGTAAATTATTTTGGTGCAAAGTACACATGATATTATTGTGTATTACACAATTTACAGTGTACAATGCATTTCCTGAACTGTAATTAAATAATTTTGGTGACACTTTGCGTGTGATATGTGTTCGAATTCAGGTGGAGCGAAAACTCTGTTTGTTTATGTGCGAAGAGTGCAAGTGACGTTATTCTGAGCTTTGTGAATTTAAACAATATAAGGACAATATAATCAATCTGCTGCCTTAACTGTTAACTCAGGGTGTCATGCAGCTGCTAAACTGTTAAGTCAGGGTGTCATAGAGCTGTTAAACTGTTAAGTCAGGGTGTCATACAGCTGTTAAACTGCTAAGTCAGGGTGTCATGCAGCTGTTAAACTGTTAAGTCAGGGTGTCATACAGCTGTTAAACGTTATAAGTCAGGGTGTCATACAGCTGTTAAACGGCTAAATTAGGGCGAACTGAGGCATCAGGGTGTAATACAGCTGTTAAAACAAAGTATATGATGATCTGACAGTTTAACTGCTAACTCAGGGTGTCATACAGCAGTTAAACTGCTAACTCAGTGTGTAATACAGCTGTTATTCAGGGCGGATTGAGGCATCAGGGTATCATACAGCAGTTAATAACAAAGTATGATGATTTGACAGGTTAATTGCTACGCGATGGTGTGATATGGCTAATTAAATAGAAGTGTATGGTGCTCTCACAGCGGATAGATGCAGCCGTCAGTTTGCGCTACGCGTATGGCAATTAGTGCTAAGCGTATGGCAATTAGTGCTAAGCGTATGGCAATCTGACAATGTATGCTGGCTGAACAGAACACAGCCGTAGTCGCGTTTTTTTTTTTTTTTGCCGGCCAGTCGGTCTGTCCACATTCCTACTGTATCTAACATTTGACTGGGATGTTTGATATGACATAAAATTCATATCCCAGCAATATCTACCGGTAGTATATTGTGATGAGAAGCTACACGAAGCTACATGCTAACTACAGCCAGCTAGCTTCTCTACTACTCAGCTCTCGAATAAAACAAACTTTAACACCATTTACACACAGTTTTCAACAAAAAAAAAATGTAACAGTAAATATCGCTTTTTACTTACTTCCACAGATAACTTTTAGCTCGAGGAGATGACGCCCTGCCCAGCTCCGACGCTCCGGTGGAGAGGACCCGGGTAGATTGGTGGAGCTCCATCTAGCTCGCTCTGAATTTTGTCGTAGGCCAGGAAGCACAAAAAAAAACACGCACCAGCACTTCAGCATTAGGCCACGGTGTTGTCATTATTGTTTTTAAAATCTTTAAAATAGGTCAGAGAAATTGCAAATGGCGGATCAGTGTTTTGAAAAGTTTTTGAAATATCCAGTGACTCTTCCCCATGACCAATCAGTGACCGACAGTGTGCTGACGTCACATCTGGACCCAACAAGAACCAGACCTGGGACCCCAGAGAAGTAGGTCCAAAAATCGTGCGGGTTCCACCGCTGAAGGCACTGTGGAGAAACTACGCAATCGGCCCGAACTGGTTACATAGGAGTCCGAAAAGGCCCTGTGGATAAAGGGCTAAAAGAAACCTTCCTTACACTTAGATGTAACCATACACCAAAACTGAAGTCAATACTTCATTTATTTTTCAAGTTTTCATACAACAAACATGGACAGATGAAAGATATTTCCAATTCCCCAAGAATTCCAAGAATGTATCCTCAGTGAATTATTCTATGTCCGAGCTGAAGCCTCAAACCCACCTGTCGCTCTCAGCTGAGCATCAAACATCTCCTGCTCAGTAAACCCAATGATCTCATTGAAAACCTAAATCAAGTCAGATCTCTGGGTTGTGTTCCAAGCGAAACATTCCTCATTTCCAAATATCAGAGGATCTTCAGGAGAGTTGTAGGTTCAGACTGTCAGGTCCATTCCCAAAGCAGCATTATAACTAAGTGAGGTCATTTTGTCGAATCACCCCCTGATGTAAAATGCCTTTGAGGGCTTTAATAACTTTATTGCAACATATATCATGTCCAAGCTTCAGTCTTGTGCACTAATTCGTGGGGGCTTTGAAGATTGTGAGCTGTCACTGCACTGCTTCTCAGCTCTCTTCATTCATTTGACCCACAGTCATTGCTGGCTCTTTCTTCTGTCCCTCCTCCTCTTTGTTTCCCTGCCTGTCTTCATTAAACTTGTCAAGTTCCCGCTGCAGCAATGCCAGCCCTGTATTATGTTCGGCTTTTCTCATCACCATGCCCTTCAGTTGCCTGGAAACTGAGTGTGACAAAGATGTTTGAAGAGGCAGAGAGCACCTTCTGATACAATGTAAACAACAAACCATGTTATGTGAAGTATATAAAAAAGGTTTTACATTAAAGTAACAGGCAATTAGCACATGCTGTTAGATAAATTAACACTGTCCTAAAGTGATGAAGTTGTAAGTGAGTTGTTATAAGAACTATTACAGGAGGGACTTTCTTCTCATAGCAACACTTAGAATTCTGCCTTTGTTGTTTTTTTTTTTTTTTAAACAATTCCTAGGTGATCATGGGTTAATTACATAAATAAATAAATAAAAAAACTTGGACTGGGGTGACACAGTTGGTTAGCACTGATGCCTTTAAAACGAGAATGATGAGAGTTTTACATCCTGCTGGGAACTTTGGACCTGAAATATCCATGTCCCCCCATCTCTCTGATTTGCTACAACCGTATGTCCCACCACGCTCCCTGAGGTCAGCGGACCAGTTGCTCCTCACAGTTCCAGGAATTTGTCTTAAGCGCAGAGGTGACAGGGCCTTCTCTGTAGCAGGACCAAGACTCTGGAACGAGTTACCTCTGCTTGTCAGACAAGCCCCCTCCCTCTCGGTTTTCAAGTCCCATTTAAAAACTCACTACTATTCAATAGCTTTCAACACAAGATGATCTGTGTTTTGCTCCACACTGGTTTGTCGTCATTATCTGCATCGTTTTGTTTTTTTTTTGTCTATATTCTGATTTACCTCATTTTGTATTTTGCTTTGTGTGTTACCTGTTGTTTTGTCTGTACAGCACTTTGGTTGGCTTTTGTAGCTGTTTTAAGTGCTTTATAAATAAAGTGGTATGGTATGTTCTCTCGGTCTATGTATGAGTTCTCCTTTGGTTCTCTAGTTTATGGTCCAAAAGCATGCATGTTAGGTTAATAAACATTTCTAAAGACCATAGGTGTGAGTAGGGTTGATTGATTATGGAACAAAATCATAATGCCAATATTTGAATGCGTGTGTTTGAAACATTGTTTTGCACTTTAAAAAGAAAATTGTGTTGGATTTTTATGTCTTCTTGTTGAGCACTCTCTGTACAGCACTGTAGGGTTTACAGTTTTTCCCTCCAGGTTCCTGAGTTCCCAGGTGGTGCTCATGAGCACTAATACCTGGATGTCATTCCACTGATTGGCTCCAGGTGTATATATGGGTGCATTCATACCAGCTCTGTTTAGTCTGCTTTAATTGAACTCTAGTATGTTTGCCTAGAAAGTTTGCTTCGTTTGGGGAGGTGTGAATGTGCAATCGAACTTTGATGTGGACCAAAAAAGCGAACTCTGGTCCACCTAAATACCTAGGTCTCAGTTCAGTTGAAGTGAACTCTAGCGTGGTTCGAATGCATTGTGAATGCAAGTGGACCGGAAACTGCTCCAAAAGCAGGAAGTGGACTACAGCGCAGGGCATTCTTTGTAAATACAACCAAAACAAATGTGCATTTCTCATACCTCATATGGAGCTGTCTCAGCCGCCTTGTGTGAAAAACAACATTAGCCATGGTCTTCTGCCTCATCTTCTGCTCATGCTGAGTCCATTGTTGAAAAATGTTTGTTTGGCACACGAGCCACAGACAAAACAGAATTCCTAAAACTGCTCAAATTTGACACCACTCCATAATTGTTTTTATTTCCAGAAGAAGAATAAGTGTCTTCTTCAGAGGTTTTCGTATCGTTTCCTTCAGTAGTTCTTGGTGCAGCGTCACCACAGGCGAGGGGAGGAACAGGTTGGCTCAATTGACTCAGTGCAGTGTGAATGCAAACCACACCAGCTGACAATGTAAACAAATGTTCAGAATTTTGGTCCCCAATCAAAATGAGTCTACCGGACTATCAGGTGTGAAAACGACCTAAGTCTCCAGACGAGCTCCATTCCCAGCTGGAGCATTACCTACCAATCGTACTTGTGCCTCCAGCCCTAATGTATCAACTGCTAAATAATTTTTATTCTTGTGTTTTTCCTCTGTTTCCAAAGACGTATTGTCTGAGCCTGATTTCCTGGACCACTTGCCACTTGCCTTGACCTGTGCCTTCTATGCTGGTACTCACCAACCCAACTGTAAGGAACCAGGAACCAATATCAACATCTTCAGCAATAACATAATTCTTAAAAGTACAGTAACCCGTTTCCCTCCATGTACAGGTTCCCTGATCCCTGACTTGTACATATTACCATATGTTTTGTAAAAAAAAAAAAATTTAATTATATTTTAAGTTCTGATTCTGTTCCTCTCTCAGTCCGTACTCTCTGGGTTCTCGTCCTTGTGACATCAGGAATGATAAACACAATTAATGAACATGACCAACACAATCCACTATAAAGTAGAGCTCTTTAATTTTATATTTTTATTTACCAAATCAGATTTCCTCTATGATAAAACATTTTTATGCCTAAAATGTGTCCTGTAATGATAGGTATGATTTTAAATGTTTTGTGGGGAAAAGAAGTTCACAAACATTGACAAATAAGAAAAATACCACAAACAGTATTTTAGTTCAACTGATTTAGTGAGGTGCATAGCAATCTGCCTGTAAAGTTATTTCTAAACAAAAAAACAGAAAAAATTTAAAATTATTTTATTAAAGTTTCTCAAATATTGTGGAGATTCTGGCATTTTCCACCTGCAGTGCTTTCAGCTTCCTGGGTGACAGGGTGACACACAACCAGCACCAATTTTTTTTTTTTTTTTTGTTTTCCATCCTGCTGATGAGGACCTGGGAATTTAAGGCTGGTCTAATAATTTTCTTGTCGCTGGAGCATTAAGCTCTGTCATCAGGTTCCCTGGTGCCCCTCCTTGGATGTCCTGGTTCTCCTTTCACTTCCAAGTAAGCCTCTTTAACCCTAGATCTCTCATTGCTCCTTGTGTCTTCTTGTGGATCTTCTGCAACAATGTACACCAGCCTTGAATCTGTCCTGCCACTCTCACTCTCACCCAGCCGTTCGAAGCAGATGGCCACTTGTCCTGAGCCTGGTTCTGCTGGAGGTTTCTTCCTTTTAAAAGGGAGTTTTTCCTTTCCACTGTTGCCATTGTGCTTGCTCAGGATGGGAGACTGTGACAAAGTGAAGATTCGAGTCTGCTGGCTTCCTTAGATAGAGAACTTTACTAATTGGCTTTTCTATGTATGTGAATGTTCCTGTAAAGTGCCCCGAGACAATTTTTTTTGTGATATGGCGCTATATAAATAAACTGAATTTAATTTAATTGAATTCACTTACCTGCTACTCATCTACCCTGCTGACAACCTGGTTCTGGAATCCCCATCCTTCTCTCTGTGCCTGCAATACATTGAGAAACTGTAAGACAAATTACCTTGAAACTCAATGACCAAATGACTCTAAAGACAATAAAACAAAGCTCAGTCAGGTCATCTGGAATGTTTTTTTTTTTTTGTTATTGTTGTTGAGATGTTTCATCCTTCATCCAAAGGACATCATCACCTTCATCATCTCATCATGACCTGACTGGACTTTGTTGGATTTTTTACCTGGATTATTGAGCATGAACTTGGTAGAGCTGCTGCCTCTCAGTGAGCAGGTTTCCCCGGTTCAACTCCTGGTCTGCGGGCCTTTCTGGGTTGAGTTTGCATGTTCTCTCTGTTGTAAGACTGTGTTCTGATCTGAAGCAGGGAGAGGAGGAGCAATTGTCTTCCATTTCAGAAGGTTTATTTTACATGTAAAGTACAAGATCACCAGCCCTGGGCCATTGTAATGCAACCATGCGGTCACGAACAATGGCCCCGAATGTAAACAGACAACCCATCTTCTTCAGAGCTTGGCCACACCTCCTGGAGTCGTCACCACCATCAACGAATGGGAAGTCCTATTCTATCATGTGACCCAGCTCTCAACCGATAATATCTAGTCATCTTGTGTTCTATAATGGGTGGGTACGTAAATGTCTGGGAGTTGTAGGCATGTAGCTGAAACTACATTTTCTACCGGAAATGGAATCAGATCATGTTTTAACACAATATCATTCTAAATATCAAAACGGGATACATATATCTAGACATTTTATTAAGTTAATATATTATCTGATAAAATTATATTTCAATTCCCCCTTTTAACATGATAAAAATCATGTCAACAAAATCCTATGTAATATATTTGTAAAACACTATGTAATTACAGTTAATGTACAGTGGAAAGCACTAACATTTTCCATCCCTTATAATTCCTAGGCCTAAATTAACACCCCTAAACAATAGAAACCCTAATAATAAACTAATATCAATATTAATTCAAATTCAATTCAAATTCAAAAATGCTTTATTAATCCCAGAGGGAAATTATTTGTTGTTGTAACTCGTTATCCTCATTTCATTAAGAGATGTTACAGATACTAATGGCTGTAGGCAGGAAGGATCTCTTGTACAGTAAAGGTCCATCCCACAGTGGATCCTAAGAACCTGGCTGCAAATGTCGTTCGATCCGTCCACCCAGACTCGGCTGGCCTCTCGGTTCCCCTGGGCTGTAGGACTGCCCGAATGCTGAGCAGAACTCCTCCCAGAGCGATGGCCACTCCTTCCAGCAGCCTGCTGAGCTCCTCATTGTTACGATTGCACGGGGAACCCAGATGTATGAGACCCATGTAGATGAACATATTCTGTGATATATTCATAAATTAAACGGATTCATTCATTTTTCTGGACTGAATAATATCGTGCGTTGAATTATTAAAAATGTAACGTGAGACGTTAATTTTCTTTGACCCATTAAAATGAACGTGGTCATTTATTAACAGAATCAAAATTTAACATCTGTAGATGAAGAGATGCTCAGATATATTCATCAATTAACACGGATTCCTCATTTTTCTGGACTGAATAAAACGTGCATTGAATTTAATGAAATGCAAACGTGAGACGTCATTTATCTTTGACCCATCAAAATGAATGCGGTCATTTATTTACAGAATCAAAGTTTAACATCAAACATTTACATTAATTTGGCAAAATATGAAAATAACACATAATCAATCAGGAAAACCATACGGCCATGATTTTCCGTTGCTTCACCACAGACATTTATGAAAACTGTACAATTATGATCAATTATCCACACGGATGTGGATGAGCACTTTACACAGACATTTCTAAATTATCTGGAAGGATTTCTACTTTAGAGAAGAATTTAAAGATGAAAAGATGAAGTTTAAAGGGGGTGAAAGATGGTGTTTGAGGGAGAGTGTTGAACAGAACGGCACTCTCCGGGCTTTCTTCAGCTTCTTCCTTACAGTACACTTAGGTGGTGAAATCGACTCTTTTACCTGGAGATGTCTCAGGCGAGATTCCGTTTAACGCACCCTTTCAGCGTCTCCGTAGGATGGCTGTGAATCGTCCGGAGTAATGGCGAGATTCTGTCCGACACGAGCTCACCTCAGTGGAAAATGTTATAATCCCATGAAACTCGGAAGAGCTCTGTGGTCATGTCAGGGTCTTCCCGGCTCCCACAGCAACTGCCAGCACTAGGACATATCAGAACTGTCCGCACCGCCGAACTTCTCCAAACCCACAGAACTCTGCTCAACTCTCCTATAAACCAGGAAGTACCGACATTTTAAAGAGCTCTTTTCCCAGTTCATTCGGGAGTCTTCCCATTGGTCAGTACCGACCAGACAGGGGTGTGTTTTGTGATGTAAGAGGGTTACTAAAAGTCAGAAGACAGCAAGAATGTTATTGAACAGATTAAACTGTTCTCACAGACAGAGAGTGTTTTGTTTTGGCGAGTTTTAGAAACAGGTGCAAAAACCCCCCTGTTGACGTCTGAGAGGATGTAAAAACAAGGCAGTTGTTCCAACACATGTCTGCTTCGATTCCTGACCCTGGAAAACGCACACTTGCTCATTCAAAGACAGAAATCAGAAAATGCATAATTATCTGTAACAGACCTTAACATGAATTCTAACTCTGCATAAGCATTAAAAATCATTACACTGTTTCAGTTAATAAAATCGATTAGTTCACTGCAACATCTAAAATGGTTTGAACTAAGACACTTTGATTATCAACATTTGTAAAATAGTAATGATAATAGAAAAGAGAGTGTTCTTCCACTTGAATTTTCAAGAAAGAAAGTCTCAGGATGGGTGAACCTGTATTTCTGGATTCAAATCAATGAAATGACAGTTTCTGTCCCACAAGGTTCTTAAGGTCAAGGGTTTTGACCTTAGGCTTAGTCTTGACATCAGGTTAAGTTCACTACAGTCCCCCCTTTGGAAATCATCACCTGTCCATGGGGATGAATTCCAACTATGAACTTACGCCTTCAATTGTCCTTGAAGCTTGATGTAATCCAGCAAAGAAACAAGAGTCAAGAGTAATCCAGCAAGGAAAACAAAAGTCAAAAGTAATCCAGCAAGGAAAACAAAGTCAAGGTAATTCCACAATGTTCTCGGTAATTCCATTGTGTTGATTATAATTCCATAACGTCTCGGTAATTCCATTGTAGCAATGCTTTAACCCCTTGGAAACAGAGTCTGTAATCCATTGGAAAAAGTCATATAATCCACAACGGTAAATCCACAACGATTGGAAGTGTTGATTGATCAGCATACAGAGGGGTACCCTTGGATTGAACTGAAGATGCGGCCACTGGATGAAGAGTGGAGACCAACGTCAGGATTGCAGGTCGCCTCCAGCGAAGGTCGTCTCTGGGCGACGTCCAGTCGGTGCCGTTCTGGTTCAATGTGACATGCACTTATGTGGTTTAAGGTGGGCTTATGAAGGGGATTTTACATAAGGCCTTAAACTATATGCACCTGGTGTGTAAGCTATTATGGTTGAGAACAGCTACAACTACCAGTTAAGGGGTGGAGCATGCTGAAAAAGGGGTAACTACAGGGGTTTATACCTATAGAAAAGGGTTCCCAACTATTTTTCCATTTCTAACTTGGTTTAAGTTAGCTTTACATGGCAAAATATAGTTTGGTTCAAATGTCTGTTGTCTTTTAGACGAACGACTTGAGATTGGGTGTTTGGTTTCCCCATAAATGTTTTGGAAGTCTATGGCGAGACTCATCAAAAAGAATTAGCTATCCCCCCGAATAGAATTGTTCGAGTAGGTTCGGCTTAAGCGTTGTGAGATCAATGTAGATTATGGTACTTAAGGTAGCAATAATATACATTGACTCCGCAAATATTGCAATTTAGCGAATGAACTGCATGTTGGCATGGTTAAAGGCCTCCTAGTCTCTAACTTAACTTACACACAAGATTCATTCTTACCTCAGAAACAACCAAAACCAATTCAACAACGTTTCAACACCGACAAGAGTAGTGACTAAGCAACTAAAAACATCGTTTCACTGCTTCACCTCACCCTGGTTGTCAGTTTCAGTCACGCTGTCCCGTGTGAGTGGCTTCTTTGCAGACCCGCATACGCGAGGCATAATCATATCGAGGTGCGCTGCATGGCGATCCACGTCGACTCGGAGTGACGTTTGGCCCCGGAACAGGGATGCGAGTATCCCACACAATACGAGGGTTATCGTCATTAGCAGGACTATGATTAACGTGTCCGCGCTTGACCACGCATAGGTAATTGGTTGGATCGGGTTCTTAATTGTGGACCTGAGGGACTTGAGAACTCGGTTGATTGGTTCCACGTCGACGACTTGGGTGCCTTCAAAACGGATCCTTCCCAGAGTCTCTGGATCTATGTCTATAGACATATTCCCCAGGTACTCTGAGTCATCCAGAGTCGCGTCCCATTGTTCCGGATCGAGGTGATAGAGCGTCAAATCACCAATGTGTATGGTTGTTCCCTGGGGAACACTGATCCACATTGTTTTGTCCGGTAACGTCAAAGGTCTATTTGCTCCAGGTTGATCGTAGGCTATGATCGCCTTTCTTTGAGGAGCGTTCACTAGCCAACGTGAGCCAATTATTTCCGCTTTTGCAGCTTTAGCCAGGTGTCGAGGCGTTACGGTCGTTGAGCACTTAGAATTTTCCGGAATAGGTGTCAACCCGCATAAGCCCGCGGTTTGATTCCACACAAACGGCTTACTCGCGCACAGATAATGTATCTCCCGAGCGAGAACACACATCTGAAGGTTTGGAGCTAGATAAACTGAGGGGTTATCGTCGTGGTACGCAACCATCTTTGGTGTGTCAATTTGAACATGGTTTTCACCGTGCCAATTGCCAACATTAACAACGTCCCTGAGTCTGTAGATGCCATTTGAGGGAATTATCGGTAGGTTGATAATGAACGCCATTTCAAACGTTTTGTGATTGACGTAGATTGGAATTGCGCTACCGAGAGTGTAAGCCAGGTGAGCCTGTATTTGCGTGACTCTTTCGCGCGTAGCGGAGCTGAGGATGTCGTTCACCATCTGTAGAGAGACTAGATACGGTGGGATCCTACCGGTGGCTAGTGTATCTACCGACGAACTGATATCTCTAAGCATGTCAGCAAAAATCCTATCCATTAGGTGTGCGACAGCGTAATCCATTTCAACCTTAAGGGCTAACTCATTTACCGCATGTACGAGGGCTTTGATTTCTTGGGTGTGAGTATTCAGCACTAGAACAGTATCCTTTACGGTTTTAGTCACCTGTGTCAATTGTGTTAGTTGAAGGTCCATTTGCGCTCGGATCTTTGGGACCTCGCTCTCTACTTCATACACGTGTTGTTTTAGGGACGTTATACTGACAGTGTTGTATGCGGACAAACCCAGGCTAAACAGCGATCCGAGTGAGGAAGCAGCGAGTAAAAGCCCGCCGATGTTGCGCTTTTGCCTTCTATGTGTTCCACCCAACTCTTGTTGGGTGTAGGTGAACTTATGTAGTTGCTTCAGGATGTGTTGGATCTCTGCTTTAGCACCCTCTAGGGATACTGTGTACCATGGTTTGTTTAACCACTCATTTTTAATGTTAATGTGTTGTTGGACCACGGTTTGGGGGTCGAAGCGGACGAAGACCTTTCGAGTGTATAGGCAGCAATCTGTGATGAGCAGTCCCGGCTGGTCCCGCAGAGCGATGCCCGAGGTGGGCCCAAGGGTTACGATCTCGGCTTGCCCTTCTTGGGTGGCACCCAAGAGGGTGAAGATTACCAGGAGTGGTACCATCATTGTCCTATGGAAACACAAAGAGATAGGTCTTAGCTTCTTAATTGTCAGGGGTAGGACCCGTGAGTTTAAACTATGGTTAAGTTTATTATCCATTAGTTATCTTCTGCTTGGATGACCCTTATTCCCACGAGGTCAGATTTTGTGAGATCTTTGTCTCCTGAGGAGTTATTGCACGCCTTGTGTGGTTTAACCTGGTTACGATGTACCCATTTAACAGTTGGCTCTTTTTGGCCTTTACTGATTTTTATCTGATAGACAACTGAAGACAGTTTGTCGGTTATCAGATGGGGTCCAGTCCATCTAGGCATCAGTTTACGGGCGAGAGTTCCGGTCCCGGACTCTCTTCTCCCAGTTTTGGGGGCAAACGTGTAGTACCAGACCCTGTCTCCCACTTGGAGTTCCTCGTGAGAGGCCTTTTGGTCGTAGTACGCTTTGCGTCC
>NC_056517.1:15852452-15904707 GCF_014905685.2 Nematolebias whitei
AACATAGCAGTGGTTTGTGCTGTGTCATTAGGGGCTGGTAGACATTCTACCCATTTGGTAAACGCGCAGGTTACCGTGAGAAAATATTTATTTCCTCTAGAGGTCTTAGTGAGTGGTCCGACCCAGTCAATCTGGAGGTCCGACCATGGAAATGCAATGCCTCTATTATGCAGTGGTGCTCTGTGAAGTGGTCTGGATGGTTGAAACTGACCACAGATCAGGCACCCTTTTATGTAGTCTTTGACATCCTTTTTCATTCCAGGCCAATAAGCAATTTGTTTTAATGCTTTCAGCGTGGCATTGTCACCCTTATGTCCTGCGGACGGAAGGTCATGTAAATGGACTAACATCACCCCCCTGTGGTCATGGGGGACCACGAACACAGGTGAGGACGTCCGTCCATGAGCAAAAGTTAGGATGCCTTTAATTAGTTTTAGCTGTTTGCGCAGCTGAAAGAGGACTTTAAGGTCTGGAATGGAATCCAGTTCATCTTTCGATGGAGTGTATTTGTCTGGGTCAGTCAGATACAGCATCATCGAGTTAATTGCAGGATCCAACTTCTGAAGTTGGATGATGTCTGGGTCAGTCAGCATTGGGCGCTCAGAAACTGTGTTATCAGCAGGTTTAGCTGCAGCTTGTGCACGTGTGACTGCCATTACCTCAGTTGTAGCTTGTGACGACTGAGTGTAGAGTAGCCAGGAGGGGTCGAAGGACCACGTGGGTCCGTCAGGGCCTGCCATTGTTTTGCTGGCGTAGGCCACAACACGCTTGTCTTTGTCGTGTATTTGGTACAGACCTGCACTCATGCAGTGAGTTGAGAAGCCCACCTCCAAGTAGAACTCTTTGTTGTAGTCTGGGTAGACTGGACATGGGGCTAACTTGAGCCTGTCTTTGAGAGCGTTCATTGCCTGCTGTTGCGCATCAGTCCAGACAAAAGGAACGTCTTTCTTTAAGAGTTCAGTCAGTGGTTTTGCGAGATCCGCATAATGCTCTATGAACTGGCGAGAGTAATTACACACTCCCAAGAAACTCTGTAGTTCTTTGAGATTGGTTGGGACTTTGAGGTTGTCTAGGCCTTGGGTGCGAGTCAATTGTGGTTGTATTCCGTCCGGACCTACTAGGAGGCCAACGTAATCCACCTTGGTTCTGCACCACTGGCATTTCGACAGTGAGATTTTAGCACCAGCAGTTGTTAGCTGATTTAGGACGTGGTCGATCTCAGCCAAATGAGAGTCCAGTGTTGGCTGCCTCAAAAGGATGTCGTCCACGTAGATCAGTGTCCCACGCTCGTGGGCGTCTGGACATGCTTTGTTCAAAAAGATGTTGAACTCTGCAGGTGAGTTAGCGTAGCCAAAGGGACACCTGGTAAAGGTGTATTGTCGGCTGCCAAAAGTGAAAGCTAGTTTGTGTTGGTCCTCGGCGCGCACAGGGATGGTCCAAAAACCAGAGGCGACGTCGAGGGTCGAGAAGTACTTACCATCGGTGACCTTTGGCAGTTCCTGATGGAGCTGAGTCATAGGCCACCTGGATAAAGGTACTTGTTTATTTAGCTTCCTGTAGTCTATGGTAAGTCTCCACTTACCATTTGGTTTTAAAACTGGCCATAGAGGCGCAGAGTAGGTGCTATTACATTGTCTGATTATACCTTTGACCAAAAGGTCATCAATGATCTCCTGGACAGGCTGGTACGCTGCCAGAGGGATCTTGTATTGTCTGACAAATGTTGGCGGTGCTTTGGGTGGGGTTGGGATTCTCACTGCGTGGAGTGAGGTCAACCCACAATCTGTTGAATCAGTTGCAAACGACTTTTCATATTTTAAAAGAACTTGGCGAAGTTTGTCTCTTTCTTCATCAGATGTCAGAGCGTCAGCTTGTGCGACCACCTGATCAATCTGTGATGAGACTGATAAGGGTTCTTGCTCCTTGGGGAGCTCCAACGAATCCCTTTCTGAGTCGTCGGGCCTGTCTATGGGTAAGACACCATAGGTTTGAGGTCCTTGGTCGACGTCATCGGTTGAGAAAAGAGCTATGGCCTGTGTTGGTTTTGTGAACCATACTGGCCCAGCTTCTTGACTCGGTACCAGGTTATCTGGGAGTCCTCCCAGAAATGGAATGCCTAGTTCAAAATCATGAAAGTCAGTTGAAATCAACCATCCTGGCATAGTGTTTTTTGGGATCAGCACCTCATCCATGCCAGTGTTACACACAGCAATAGATGTGGTCCTGGAGTCAAGACTCACCTGGTTCGTGGCTTCCACGGACAGTCCCAAGTTGAAAAATGCAGGAGAGGGTTGAAAATATGCCTGTTTATGGCTAATAGCTTGTCCAGCTATGATGTGGATTCGCACCATTAGGTTAATCACCTGGGGTGGCACTGTGGTGGTTTGGTTGCTAGCAACTTGGCAGGCCTCTGGAATGGTCTGCCCAGCCTTAAGGCTCGCTGTGTCTAGCACAGGAGGATCCTTTGTGGCTGGTTTTAGGGACCACAGCACCTTGTTGATGGTGTCCACGTGGACACCTAACCTTACCAAAATGTCAGAGCCTATGTAGGATGCATGTGGTAAGTTTTGGATAACGAGAAACGGGTGAACCAGTTCTCGTTGGTTCCAGTTCAGTTTTAGGTTAATGACTCCTTCTGCGGTCATTACCTGTGAACTATTGGGAACTAATGGAAAGCGGAAAGCTTTTTTAATTAGTTCTAGACCAACGTGTTTGTGAACCAAGGTTTCATAGAAAGCTCGGTTAATTGCTGATTTATCTGTCCACAGAGACAGAACAGCATCGTTGGTGTGGGACCCTTGGATCTCTACACCCTTAACTATCAGTGGTAGGTAGTGTTTGGCGGACTCTGACTGCTCCAGCTCACAGAGGAGACTGTCTTGTTGGGTCAGAGTTTGGACCACTGAGTGGGTCTCTTTGGTTTCACATGATGTCAGAGGAGTACTCACCGGGCTCGTGTCCTCGGCTGAGGAGTCCTGTGCGCCTTCCGCGGTACCTGCTGTTGGGCAGTCTGTGTCACACTCCGGAGGCGTATCTATTGGCAGTGGTTTGCTCACTGTTGTCCACATTGTTTGATCACCATAATCTATAATCGCGTCGAAGCGATTTATAAAATCCTGGCCAACCAAAAATGGGAATGAGTCAACACGAGACACGTGTACCGGGTGGTACAGTGTCATTTTGCCAATCTGCATGTGAACCATTGCTATAGCTGTCAGGGTTGTTCTCACCTCTGAGAGACCCTGCATTTCTATAGCACATTCAGAGAGAGGTATTATCCTGTTAACACTGGCAGCGGCCGTCCTCAGCTCCTCGAACAGTTTAGCTGACATAATTGTTATGTCTGCCCCACCGTCCAAGAGTGCTTCGTGTGTGAGGACACCTTCGAGTGTCATTGACAGGTACGCCTTTTTGGCGACCCCCCTTCTGATAAAGTTACACAGAAACCTTTTGGGTTTTTTCTGACGCTTCTTCACGCGTTCAGCCTTATCTGTGTAATCTTGGTTTGTCTGAACCGTCAGCACAGCAGAAGCTGTTTCTGAGTGTTCAGCTTGCGATGACTCGTCATCGTTTGTGTGTGTGTTTACCCCCCCTTCTTCTGATGAGGGGTTGTTTGAGGCAACAACAGCAACGTCTTGGTGTGTTCCACCGACATCTGTAATGTTGTCATTCGCGCCCTCAGATGTAATAGGGATTACATTACTGCAAAGTGCTCCTGGTTGGGTTCCCATGTCAGTGTGTTTCAAAGTTTCTAGCAACCTGCGTATTTTCTCTGTCTCTTCCGAGCTCAGAGGTGTAGGGCCTTGTTTCTGGAACTTTTGTGATTTTTTCGCCTCGGTTCGTTTCGTCCGAGGTGGGGGACGGTCAGGTACGTCTTTTGGGGGTTCCTTTACGTACTGCCCCTGATGATATGGTTTCCCATATCGTTGCGTCCTACGCTCACCCCTTCTTCGATAATCACGTTCGTCCTCCGAAGGAGGAGCTTTTTTGTCCCAGCGTGCACCTTCAGGACACGGTTTGTTAGTTTGAACAGACTGTTTTCTCTCAACTTTCTTAGGAGGAGGTGGCGAAGCGCGCCGTCCTTCTAGTTCAAGAGGGAGGGGTTTAACCTTTACACTAGGAAACACTTCTATGGGCGTCTTAGCATGAGAACATGCTTCAAACACATTCACAGCACACTGCTTAATCTCACTGATGGATTTTTCTCTGAAATTTGCCATCATTTGTACTGATTGTCTAAAATCAGTGTGGAGATTTTTGCTGAACACAAACTTAAAACCTTCATCTTCTTCCATTCCGGTTTCATTTCTGTTACCAAAATAAGCTTGGAAGATTCTTTTGTAATAAACTTTTGGATGTTCAGTTTTACCCTGCATGACCTTGTCTGCAGCTGGGAAACCAGCAGGTCCCGTGCAGGAGTCGTACTCTCTGATCAAAGCTTCACACAGAAGGTTGTAATCCCTTCTCGTTGCATCAGGTAGACGCTCGATGAAGGTGAACACCTCTCTGTCCGACGTGAGCCGTATCAGACTGATCTTATCCTCAACCGTAGCATTAGGATAAGATCTCAATCTGAATTCAAGATCTTTGAGGTACGCTTTTGTTCCAGATGACCCCATCGGTCCAGGTACAAAGCGTTGTACATATTTTGAGATTTTCTGCAAATCATCCATTGAAGGAGACAGTATCAACGGTCTCACTTGTGTGGTTTGTGGTACAGATTGCTGAAGGTCTGCCCCTACCACCCAAGATGGGGGTGGGGGTGACAGCATGGTGTTAGGAGGAGGAGGTGCATATCGGTGCAGGTCTATCCCCACCACCCGAGATGGGGGTGGGGGTGACGGCATGGTGTTAGGAGGAAGAGGTGCATATCGGTGCAGGTCTGTCCCTACCACCCGAGATGGGGGTGGGGGTGACGGCATGGTGTTAAGAGGAGGAGGTGCATATCGGTGCAGGTCTGTCCCAACCGCCCGAGATGGGGGTGGGGGTGACCAAACGGGACTCATAGTCGGAGGTGCAACAGCATCTGTCTGGGGTGGTTGTGGCTGACCCGGGCCCTGACCTTGTTCGTCTCTGAGTCTCAGACCAGCTCGCCCCATATCAGAAATCTTGTTTGTAGCTGTAGCTAGATTCTCCTCACAAGCTGTCAGGCGCTCCTGCGCTGTCCGACATTCTCCTTGCAAACTCTGACAATATTGGAGCAAAACCTCCTTCTCCTCTTTGTAATCCTCCAGCTCCTTTAATGCGATCTGCAACTGTTGTTGTAGGACATCATTATCTGAACACGCGTCTTGGTACGCACGTTCTTTATCCCTAATCTTCCCCTCATATGATTGAGCCTGTACTGACAGCTCAGTCTTCGAGAGGTCCCTCTCAATCTGAAATTGTTTTTTCTCCAATTCAGATTCATTCATCAATACATCACACCTCTCCTTTTCAGATTCATATCCACTGAATAGCATGACATTTCGTGCAACCTGATGGTCCAATTCCGCTTTGAGAAGCAGGGAAATTTTTGCCAACCGTTCACGGCTTGATTTTGTGTCCTCTGACACTTTAGCTCCTTTTGCCAAAATTGTCAGTTCTGCATCTCTTTGAGTTTCATCAAGGTCTTGTAATTGCCCTAATTGTTTACCAACAATTTAATTTGTTAAAATATGTAAAGCCACCTGGACGGCATCTCTGGATTGCAAGGGGTCAGTGTTTACCTCTTCGTTCTCCATTATCTGCTATTTAGAAATTAAATAGGAGATGTAATTGTGTAGGTGGTAAAATAAAATCAGAAGAGTTTCTCTCTACTGATATATTTACTCTTATTTAATGATTTAACAATTAAACGTGCATTATCTCTTAGCAAATGAGCAAACTCTATCAACTCTGTGAATATCTGAACTGTACCTTTTTTCTAAAAAGTTTCTACCGTTTATTTTGTACCTTCTCAATGAGGAATTACCAGTGAATAAAAGGTTTGTTGGTATAAATACCTTAATTACTTTTTAAATGCAAGATAACAGTGATTATTCAGCTATGAGGAACGATTATTAACTCAAAAACGCCTTTCAGGAATAAAAACGTTTAATTTCACTCAAAATACCTAAAACTGAAGTGAAACTGTGATCTCAAGTCTCTCCAGAAGATGGCAGCACAACCACAATTTATTTTAACTCAGACACTGTTAGTGTTATCCAGTAGGAGTCGCTATGACTTCCTGTTGCATCCGTTCGTTAGCTGTTAGCTTAAAATTAGCATCGGCTAGACTTGGTTAAAACCAACATTTCTGAACGGATTTTTACTCAAACGTGGCAAAATTTTAGCAATTAGACTTCGAAGAACTTAAACAGCGTTTCAGAACACAGCTTTAAAGCGCTTTTCAGCTTTAAAAAGCAGATTTTATTCCCTATGAAAAACGAGTTTTCATTTCCGGGTCACGTGACTGAATCCGCTAATCACAAAGCAGCACGGTGGTGAGAGGAAATGACGTAGGCACGTCATTCACTTTCTCAGCAAATCAGAGCGCTTCACAGCAGCTAATTCAACCAATCACGAACCGTTTTTGCAACTAGCATGTTACTGTTAGCCTGAAATAAGTTCGTCAACTTTTCGTCTTTTAAACTGTCAAAATGCACCAATTTCTGTTACAAGTGTCACGAATCAAACTCTGAGCTGCACGGAGTCGGCGCCCCGGCATGAAAACGTCTTTCGGGGGTTCCTTTAAAACAATCCGGTCGAACTTTCTCAGAACCGAGCCGGTACCAGAACCGCGTCTGGACCGTCTTTAAACAGAACAAAGCGTTTCCACACAAACCCAGCTTTTTAGTTACACATAACAGGCGTACAATTTCAGCTTTAAAAAGACATATGACTCACAAGTTCAGCTTCAAACATCCCAGCGGAACATGCAGCGTCTTTGCTCCAAGCACGCAGCTCCAGCACGCTGCGTTCAACACAGCTGACAACTGTTATTTTGATAGGGAGTCCCTATCAACAGACCTACGTCACACGTCTCAGTTTTCACAGACGCATCCCTGTCAGGTTGGGGAGGAACGTGCCTGTCTCGGGCTGTGGGGGCGCTGTGGCCATATCACACAGCTGTTCATATAAACATTTTGGAATGCCACACGGTGTTGAATGTGATTCAACATTTTGCTCCAGTGTTGCGGAATCAACATGTTCTGATTCACACAGACAACAAAGTGTCTGCAGCATATATAAACCAGCAGGGGGGCATGCGCTCAGCCCAAATGTTACATATTGCGAGGCAGTTGCTGTGTTGGACACACAAAAACTTGCTCTCCATTAGAACAGTGTACATCCCCGGCTTCCTGAACAGAGGAGCGGACATAATGTCCAGGGGCGGTCCGCGCCACAGGGACTGGAGCCTCCATCCCGAGCTGATGTCTCGGACGTGGGATAAATTTGGCAGAGTGGCAGTGGACCTGTTTGCCACACGGGAGAACGCTCAGTGTCAACTATGGTTCTCACTGAGCCCACGGGATGAACCACTGTTAGGAGTGGACGCGTTTGCCCACAGCCTGTGGCCTAAAATGCTCTTTTACGCATTTCCCCCAGCCCCTCTAATATCACGGTTTCTGAACCAAGTTCGGGAGGAAGAACTGTCAGCCATTCTGATAGCCCCCCGAGCGCATGAGCGACCCGTGGGTTCCAATCCTGCGACGCCTGTTATCGGGTCGCACGTGGAAACTGCCGTGGAGGGAGGACGCTCTCCTCCAGGTGGGGGGAGTGATCAGGAGTTACTCAGAAATAGGCCAGCACCCTTGGGTCTGGCCGCAGAGCGGATCTGCTTAGAGAGGATGGGTCTCTCTCAGGATGTAGTGCGCACGATCCAGGATTTGCGTGCTGCCTCCACCACATCGCTGTACACATCAAAGTGGACAGCCTTTCAGCGCTGGTGTACGGAAAAAGGTATAGATGCCACCTCATGTCCACTAGGTGGTGTGCTGTCCTTTCTGCAGCAGCTGATGGACAGAAATCTGGCATTCAGCACAATTAAAATGTATGCTGCAGCCATCTCTTCATGTCACAAAGGCTTTGGTGACAGAACAGTTTTTAATCACCCACTGATTAAGCGTTTTCTAAAAGGTGTACAAAGGCACAGACCTGTGTCATGCCCACTAGCTCCTCAGTGGGACTTAACGATGGTTCTGCAGGTCCTGATCAAAGCTCCTTTTGAGCCGTTAGGTCAGGTTTCGATTAAATTCTTGTCACTTAAAACAGCCCTGCTGTTGGCTTTGACATCTGCAAAGAGGGTGAGCGATTTATCTGCTCTCTCTGTTGCTCCGTCATGCCTCAGGATTCAAGCTGATGGCAGTTCAGCTGATCTGAGACCTAACCCAGCGTTTATGCCTAAAAACATCACAAGCTCATTTAAATCGAGAATGATAACGTTGGAGGGTTTTTTTCCCCCCTCCCCACAAATCAGAAGAAGAAACATCTTTTCATCTTCTCTACCCTGTGCATGCATTGGCATGTTACATAACACGCACGGCCACACTGCGTCAGTATCACGATTCACGCCTGTCTTATTTAAATTCTTTTCACTCTGTTCACTGCTTGGTGTCTGTAGACTCTTTTTCTTTTCTATCTTTCTCTTGTTGTTTGTTTTTCTTGGTTTTCAGACTTCCTGCTCTGCAGCACTTTTATCTTCTCTCTGCTGGCTGCATGTGACTTTAAGTTTGTCTTCTCTTCACCACACTCCACACTGATTACTTCTCATTAGCTGCACCTGTTGCTGCACCCTTTATAAACCTGACCGGCTCACAGGGTGAGTGCCAGATAGTCGAAAACAGTTTACCTGCCAGTAGTTATCCCACGCTTCTGTCTCCTGATTCCCTCATAGTCTCCTGTTCCTTCATAGTTTCTCTCCTGCCCAGTTTGTTTGCCTGCCCTGCTCCTGTCCCTCTTCCTGGTCTTTATATCCTCACCTCCTCGTGCTGCTTCATGGTTTTGGACTCCTGCTCGCCTGACTTCGCCTCCAGCCTGCTCTTCATTGGATCTACGTCTCCTCTCATCGGTTTTTGACTCACGCCTGCCTCACACTGTCTTCTCGCCTGCTCCTGTTTGGTACCATCGTTTTCCTGCGCCCTGGTAACAACCCTCGCCTGTCTGACCTCGACATCTGCCTCACGGACCGATTGCTGGTCCAACGCCGTTGTGGTTCAACACCTCATCACTATCCACCCATTCTCGGTCTCTTCGCTGCAGCCGGCTGACTCCTCTCACCAGGATCACCCCTCCTGTAGTGAATCCATCCAGCTGGAACGTCTCCTCTCTTCTGAGTCCCCTTCAACCAGAGAAACGGTTAGTGGTTACCTTTCTCAGACATTTGCTCTCGCTTCTGTCTACTGCCTGGCCACTAACCGTTCTCTTCCTGCCTACAGACTCGTTCCAGCCTTTGACCCAGTGATCGACACCAGAACCAGACTCACTTTTGAGAAACGAGGGCTTCTACAATAAATTTTGTAATCTAAGTCTCTCTGTTGTGGTGATTTTGGTCCAGAGTTGAAGGGGTTCGTTACAGTCAGACTCAACATTTGTTTGTGCATTATAGAGACGCCACTGCAGGTTGCCCGTTATCCACCCAACGCCTGTCACACTGGCTGTGTGAGGCCATTTCTGAAGCTTACAGAACATCAGATTTAGAGCCTCCTGACAACCTCAGGGCACATTCGACCAGAGGTATCGCATCTTTTACCGCATCTCATACCGTGAGAACCGATCAACAGAGGATGCAATCTCATCTGTGGTCCACATTGCGCTCAACCACCTGGAGCAGAAAAACTCTTACGTCCGTATGCTCTTTGTGGACTTCACATCCGCCTTCAACACCATGATCCCCCGAACCCTGATGGACAAACTATCCACACTAGGACTAAGCCCCTCCATTTGCAACTGGGTACTAGACTTTTTAACAAACAGACCACAGTTAGTGAGGATCTACAACTTCTCCTCCTCCACCATAACCCTCAACACTGGCTCTCCTCAGGGATGTGTGTTGAGCCCCCTCCTGTTTACTCTGCTCACGTATGATTGTGCAGATACCCATCCAGGCTGTCACATTGTAAAGTTTGCAGATGATACAACAGTGGTGGGATGCATCACAAACAATGATGAGTCCAGCTACAGGCAAGAGGTGGAACACCTGGAGAGCTGGTGCAAAGAGAATAACCTTCACATCAATGTGAAGAAGACAAAGGAGATGATTGTGGACTTCAGAAGGAACAAAAACATCTACACCCCCCTGAACATAAGAGGATCTGCGGTGGAAGTGATCTCCAGCTACAAGTACTTGGGTGTTCACATGAATGACAACCTCAGCTGGAGCAACACCACCACCAGCCTGATCAAGAAAGCTCATCAGAGACTCTATTTCCTCAGATGGCTGAGGCGAGCTGGTCTGGGAAGCTCAGTCCTCACCTCCTTCTACAGGTGTGCAGTGGAGAGCATCCTGTGCTCCAGCATCAACGTGTGGCATGGAGGCTGCACAGCTGCAGAAAGAAAAGCTTTGCAGAGAGTGGTGAAGGCTGCACAGAAATCTGTCGGAATCAGCCTCCCCACCATCACAGACATCTACACCTCCAGATGCAGCAAGAGGGCCACCTGCATCATGAAGGACCCCACTCACCCAGCACACACACTTTTTGCCCCACTCCCCTCATGAAGGAGGTTAAGGAGCTTTAAGTGTAGAACCACTAGACTGAGGAACAGCTTCTACCCTGAGGCTGTTAGACTCATGAATCTCGAACTAGAATAATCACTGTGAAAAACCATATCATGTTGCTGCTGATCTGTTTCAATGTTGATGTGTTCATGCGTGCACATCTGCTCACAGACTCATGTTCATGTTTGTGCTGATGTTCAATGTTTTATGTTATGAGTGCTTAGTGTATATTTAGTTGATGTTTTTCTTAGTTCATATCTTAGATGTTATTACTGTTTTTCTTATACATTTTATTGTTGGATGTAACTGGGACCTTGTGTACATAATTTCGCTCCACCACATGTACCACATGAGGTGCGAATGACAATAAAGAAACTCTGACTCTGACTAGAAGTAGCACTAAACTTTTTGTTTTTCTTTAATTTAATTTAATTGTTCTACCTAAAATAGTGTTAATGTTATTCAAAGGTCTGAAGCAGGCTCTGAAACAAATGTGCACAGTATTATTGCAGGTTTATTGTACAGATAAGTGGAAATCACAAACTCAAATGACATCTGCCCCCTTCACCTGAACAGCCGCCCCATTAACAGTGTGCACCACATTTTTCTTCAGAAGCTGGTCACACCCCTTGGTGTTGTCATCTCTGTTCACAGGACAGCCTACTCTTACCACGTGACCAGCCTCTCAGCCAGTAATACTTCCATCATTGATGTGAACAATCAAGTGTCAGGCTTGTTGCAGAGTGCAGGCATGTAACTAAAACTCCTTCCTACCAGAAACAAAAACCCGGAAATAAAGGTTCTGCATCGGTTTAATATGCATTTATACTGCAGACCGTAGGTGTACACAACTTTCAGTAACATAACAAAATATAATACTGATAGAAATATATTTCAATTCCTCTTTTGACATGATAAATATCATATCAACAAAAAAAATTCTATATGTGAGATCTGGAAGAAAACTATGTGTCATTGTAATTAGAACTACGGTGTACACAATGGAAAACTCTAACATTCCCATCCCTTATTCTTCCTAATTCTAATGTAACCCACTAGATTATAAAACCCCAAGTGTATAAAAATAACTACCATCACTGATTAGTAACACAAAAACCAGTAGCTAACTTACTAGAATATACTGTAATTGTCAAAGCTTATATTCTTAAAAAATGTAATAAAAATGTAATAAAAAGCAAAATGAAAGCAACCGTTTGTCCCTTCTATAAATCTCATGCCTCTAGTGTATGGAATATATATTTCTGGCATGCACCTCAAACACAAATGTCTCACGCGAGGAACACAACATCCACAAAAAAATCAACATAACCACATCTGCAAGTATTGTAATCATAGCTATATTTATGACAGCCCTCCATTTTCCAAAAGTTGATATGAACCAGTCACTGAAGGGATTCTCAACTCCAGAACTTTCAGCCAACTCCTCAGATAATGATCTCAAGCCACTTGTCCAAACATAGAACAAACTCCTCCTCTCTCCTCCAAGAGAAAATCAACAGCCAATCTAGTAGTTTGATATGCCATTAAAGATGTAGCTGCAAGTTGTTGATGAGCACCCTCTAGTGTGTCTCTTGTCAAATTGTTCAACCTCTGAATATTGAAATGAATGAAATTAATTTTTGCCACATTCTTATTAACTGTAACATAAGCAATCAGAGATTCAAAGCCAGCAGCAACTGGATCCACTAATTTGTATTCATCTGGAACACCTCTAGGGACGTCTATTGAATCTATATAAGCAGGTGAATCAGCATAAATATCAAATTCACGCTTTCTTCTTCTCCCCAGTTCACAAACCAAATATGTACTGCTCCTAAAAGTTTCCAAATCCTGTACAGTCAGATTTATCATTCTAACTGGAGAAATTAGAGAAATGACTGTACATCTTCCAGACTATCTCGGTGGCATCATATTTCTTAAAAGTCTTCCACCACAAAACCAGTAGACATCTGCACGAGCCACAGATAATCTTGTCATATTAATCCAGGCTGAAACATCCACATTTATTTTACACCAGTCCAATTCCATCTCACCTACATTCATACCTCCCTGGATTTTTCTAACCAAGCAGGTGTAATCATTCTTTACATGCGTAAAAACAGGTGGTATTACATCTCTAGGGGGCATAGGAAAATATTTATCCAAGTTTTTATAACTGCCAGAGGGATTTTCCTTAATATGTAGTTGTAACATGCAATGAAAACAATTATAATTAGACAGAGGAGACGGTACCAGCAATAACGCTGGACTTGCCTTGGCACAAACTACACAATCCATATAATTTACCTGTTCTGCTGCATTCTCCACATACTCTATCCAGTAATTGTTCTGAGTAAAACCTGTCTCTAGTGCTAGTTTTTCCTCATATGTCACATTTGTCAAATAGGACACCTCTTGGTCTGGTTCAATCTGACTTTCCTCCCTCTGAACCACATTTATCCTAAATGTACCGAGTGGGTCTTTACCTGAAACATGAACTCCTAAAATATAATAATCACCGTCTTGCCTTTGAGGATTTCTTAAAGTCAAAATCAAAGAATTACACACATTTTCTGCTAGACATCTGGTGCTCTTTGTCAAATCTTGTATAATCGACAATCGCTCCTTTAATGGAAACTTCCCTTTTCTTGCCTTCTCTGGTCTACACCCCAATCAGTAGGTCCTGTATTGCATAAAACACGACTCCATTCCCTACAACCCATGTCATGCCTGTTAGTCACACAGATATATTTAACTGCCCCAGCAAATGACTCCTGTTTTGCTCCAAAATAGACTACAGAACAAAGATCAAACATAACTGATGCGGTGACTCCTGCAGTAAAATTAAACTGTATAAACCTGGCGGACATAGATCTCTTTGACCTTCTAATCTCACTGTCTGAGTTCACCTGAATCTGAACATCATCCAACACATCTGCAAATTCTGCTTTACCCGTCTCTCTTCTGGGCATGGAGTGAGAATTCTCATCACAGGTCCTGTTAACATTATTGCAAACAATTCAAAAAGCGTTCAATACAAAAACAAGTGGACTTTATTTGTAACAGAAGACGTTTCGCTCCTCATCCGGGAGCTTTCTCAATTCAAAGAGCAGAGAGTGAGAGATTCAGGTTATAAGGCTGAGTGAGATAAGACACCTGTTACTGTTAAGGTTGTTTAGGTGTGAATTGACAATCTACATATGTGTGTGTGTCTTATCTCACTCAGCCTTGTAACCTGAATCTCTCACTCTCTGCTCTTTGAATTGAGAAAGCTCCTTGGATGAGGAGCGAAACGTCTTCTGTTACAAATAAAGTCCACTTGTTTTTGTATTGAACGCTTTTTGAATTCATCATGTCCTGGATGAATGAGAATCTTCCCCAGCATATTGCTAAACATTTTGGGAAGGATACCCTAGGATCAGTGCGGGAGTTTGAGAAGATGTCAAGGAAGTTTGCAGACTACAGGAATCATGTTCGTTTCAGTCTGAGATACAGACAAGAAAAACTCATCCCCTGCAGTTTGAAACTCAACTCCACGATCAAAGGACATAGAGCAGATGGAATACTCCTTGTATTATGAAATTAACAGGGGTCGTGAACGATCGGCACCCAATGATTCACATGAAAGGAAATAAATCAAAAGAGACTGTTTTTTCTGCTAGAAATAATAGTGTCATTTATTAATCTGCCACAGAAAAAACAGCCAAGCAAACATGTACACTTGTACACTCTTTACACACACAAATTGATATGAAAGAGCCTCTTACCGTGACACTGGCCGGGAAGTCGTTTTCGACCCGGGTAAAGAGGAATCACATCAAAATTGCGCCGGGCACTCACGCGCGTTGGTCCACAGCAGACTTCCAAAATTCCCTTGCCTGTCACACCTCCTTTATACCTCTCCCTGACCGGATCGCGTGAGAGCAGTGAAAAACAAGTTTGATGGTTGTCAGGAGGACAGATTTAATTAAAACATGTTTTTCCATCATCAAAGCAGTCTGTGCAACAGGGCGATGGCTTCATAAAAACATGTCCTTCAAACCCCGGGGTCACCGTAACCTTAAGATGGGCCAGGTCTTCTGGTTAGAGCATCCCCCAGAGGACTTTAATTACTCCAAAACACATATGTAGCACAGGCCTGACTTTGGGCAGATAAGCTGCATCAAAAGTGAGTATAAGTATTAATTGACATAAAAGCATCAAAATAATCATTCCTATATCATTCCACCCTTGCCTTTTATGGCAATTTAGACATTTAATTCTGAAAAGTAACACACACAAAATATATATGTTTGAATAGGCATAAAGGCAACTTAATATATTTTTATAAAACATATTTTTATATCATTCCACCCTTTTGCCTTTATGGCATGTAAAACATAAAATCACTCTCCTGAAATTGAAATTGTTCTGGGAATAACCTCATTACTTTATCCTAAATAAACTCACTCACACAGTTAAGAAAATCCAGACGAGTTTCAAACCCCTGGAACGTTTGATTTATTACATTCCCACTGACACGATCATTGTAAATCAAAACACCTGGTAGGTGTTCAGATTATAGTTTTTTCCCTACCAAACCATGAACCAAGCTGTATTATAAATTTCCTGATTAATTCTTTTTTTTAAACCCTAAACAAGTTCCCAAAATACACAAAGTTAATACAGAGATACATAGATCAAACTAGTTATTCTTCTTTTCACTAAACAAGTAAAAGGGATACTGCATATATTTTGAGCCGTAGATAATATTCCTGCGAATATATCCCACCAATGGTGAGCCGACACCTACATTATTAGTTTTAGCCACATGTAAAAACCTTTCTTTGAGCCATGCAGGTGGACACTGTTAGATCAGACACGTTTAGACTTATGAGATTCAATCATTCGTTTCAGCTCTGTAGACCCATTTCAATGCACATTTTGAAACAGTCTAGGAAGACTCGCCAGGGTACGTGCGAGTGGTGGAACTATAATTAGTTAATTGATAAGTCTGGTTGTTCCAAGTCCACAGATGTACACCATACACACATCCAGAGAAAGGCACCTCAGATAATTGAGGATGACTCCTAATTGTGGCTACACACAGAGCGTGTGGGCCAATCTGCCATAACATATCTCTCGCTGGTTCATGAGTTCAATCACACAATACATTGTCTCTGGTTAAACATGGGTTAACATGACCTAATTTCAGCATACATATCACTCCGTTATCAGCTGTCTCACATAATTGCATGTCATATGTGAGATTTGTCTGTGGCTCAAACCACTCACCCTGTATTTTTTTTTTTAAACCTGTGTCCTTGTACAGTTATTAAAGGCAAAATGTGATATTTGCATAACTGTGGTTGCCTTCATTACATTTTGTCAATTCAGGTTTTACAACTACCCAGTAGGAACTGGAAATGTTCCATACTCTCCTCCACTCATGATGATTTAATGTAGTAACCACCCTCTGACAGCGCTCCTCCTGCAGCTGTGCATGGAAACATTGCAAGGTACACAGGAAAACAAGTTCAAAGCTTCATTTATGTTGGAGAGCATTTCTTCTGTGCTCCCCCACATCTTTCAGCTGCCAGTTTATTTATTTTATCAGTATTTTGACCGTTTCTTCTTGGGTCATGACAACTGATGGTATCCAGACTCCAACTTGGGTAACTGCCAACGAAGCACGTCTCCTCCTTCTCCTTAATTGGCAGTAAAATCACAGCTTCCTTCCTCTTTTTTTTTCTTCTTTCATCTGGTTTAGCATGTACCGTTCTTATACAATGTTACACAGTGGGGTTTCCACACAATTCTAATCTGACATCCTTTAGGTACCACTGGGATGGTTTCCCTGCTGTAGCATGCCCGACACTTGACATAGGTGTTGTGCCCTATCAGGCAGCTTTTGTGTTTCAAACATGTGAAGTCACTTTGCACTCAGATCTTGCTTGCATCTTTTTTTTTTCAACCAAAGTGAACACCTGATCCTCCTCCAAGACACGTCCTGGTGTTGCTGATGAGGCGTTGTCCATCTGCAACAAGGCACGTGATGCCCAAACAGCCTGCACTCCCATCTGACTGGCACCTTGTCACCAGCTTCTCATGTTGTCCTCTGAACGGTCCCGGGTGTTCATTTAGCAAAAACCAAGGAAACATCAAGCTGTTGAAACAAGAAAACTGCTTTCAACAAAAAGAGAGAAGAATTAGTTTTCTCTTTAATAACACTTATGAATTGGTACATTTACCCATTTTTTTTCTTCTCCTGCCTCTGGGATATTGCAGACCCAGACCAATTTTATGACTTGAATTTGACCTGAAATCAATATCACTGGCTCTATAGTCCTCAGAACTAGTCCAGCAGATCCAGGAGTTGCTGGACAGGCAGCTCTGCTCTGTCGTCAATTTTCTAATAGGTTCTTTTTTTTTTCTGACAGGCAGCTCTGGAGTATCATTCAATTTAAAGGAGTGGTGCCTGGTACAATGGGTCTGTTATTCAATTGAAACACAGCCTGCAACAAATTTACTTTCCAGTTTGTCAAATCATGTTTTTCAGCTGACCAGTCTTTCACCTGTTTTCCAGTAAAATGGGTCCCATTATCTGTTTGTATCTGAAGGGGACCCTCATAAAATTATTTCATCATACTAAGACATTTTAAAGTAGATGTCTGATTTGCATATTTACAAGGATGAGTCACCAACACACCTGAATATGTATCTACAGCCGTACATACATATCTACACCCCTGTGACATGGCAAAGGGCCAATGAAATCCGTTTGCCAGATCTGATATGGCCCCTTTTCCCCTATTTGTCCCTGCATTTACTAATGTGACCCTCTTTTCTAATGCTGCATGCTTCACATCGTTGTATTGCAGTTTCATCATCTGTCTTGTTCTACAACTAATCAAACAATTCTTCATATATAACCACTTCATGCAAAAAGTGTCAACAATTAACTTTTATTTATTAAAAAGAAATTCTTCTTCTAGTCTTGGCCCCACTCAGAATATTTAGCTCATCAGTTTTTTCAAACTGAGATGTTAACTTTTTCCACAGAACCCCTCTTGAAAAGAGCTGAACTTTCACTTTAAATGTGAAACATTTGCAAAACAAGATGGTGAAATTATTTTTATCTCAGATATTTTTGGATACTTCAAGTTGTTTTTAGATGCTGTCAAAACTATAGCTGCAGGTAAACCATTTATAAACAACATATGTTGCACTTCCTTCAAAGCAACCAGCTTAACACATCCAAACAACATATTTATTTCTAGACATTTCAAATCCACCCTTTTTCCCTTAAACCATCTTGACTTTAGGCATTTTAATTCATCCTTAGTGGCCCAAAATGTCAATGCTTGGGCCTTTAATGGCAACATCAGATGTCTTAATTTCTCCTTTGACCTTTGGCATTTTAAAATCACCTTCAAATTTTGGGGCTTTTTAATTTAACGTCAAAATCTGGGCTCTCTAATTCTGGACCTTTGATGTTCAATGTTTGACAATATCTGCTTTTCAGAGGGTTGATGTCAACTTTTGGACCCTACTTTTGCCCCTTTAATCCAAATAATGGCTTCCAGCCCTCAGCTCTTCTGCTGACACATCATCCATCTCAGCTGCATGCACTCCTGTCTGTATTAATGCCCTCCAGAAAGCAGAATGAGTAGGTTCCTGCATGTTTTTCCGGCCGTCCTTTCTCAGCCCTCGACCCATGGATTGACTAAATGTTTTTTTTCACGGTTTTCAGCTCTGTGTTCCAATCTCCGAGTTCCAACACTCCGCTTTGAACATCAGTCCTTGAAAAAAAACATGTAGATGATAATCTACAACCCAACGCACAGCGAGTACATTCCTCAAACACAGCCGAACCAATCTCTGCTCGCACTCCCCTAGGGTCACCCATTGACCCTGTAAATCAGACCAATCCGATGCTATCTGTCGGGCTGTCTCTACACAAACTTCAAACAACGGTCTCGAGTCTTGCAAAGCTCTGACTCGATGCGCTGAATTCATTACCTGACCTCCACCTTTGTCCAACAGCCTAGATACTCGAGCATCTGTGGGTTGTGATATTTTAGACAAGTAAACAACCTCTTTGTCTCCCGAGATGTTACCGTCCAAACTCGACGGATTCCATCCGTCATCCAACCTTGCAACATAAGCTCCGACTCGCTCCGGCGAAACATCACGCTCTTTCTTCCTCCTTTTAAGCCTGCATATCTGACCGACCGCGCCCTCAGCTACGTTAATCATGCGGTCTAGCTGTGCCGTCAGCAGCTGCACATGCTCTTTCTGCAGCATGCACTCTGTCTGCGCATCAGATAACAACTGTTTTTGTTGTAAAAACTGTTTCTCTTTCTCCTGAACTTCCTCCACACACTTTTTCCATGCAGTCGCTTTCTTTCTCTTGAATTTTCCTCGCAACCGGGACACCTGCTCCACCGCCCCCTCAGCTACCCTGCTTATTCTCCCAAACTGAGCGAGCGACTGAATATGCCGTCCATTCAACAAGCAGGCGGTCCTCACATTCTTGTTTGCTCCGTTGAGCCTGTAATTGCATTTTCTGACTTTATGCTGAAGTCATGTCACTGGTGCCATCTTTTCTAACTTCTATTGCCTGCAAAAGTGGTCAAAACATCACCCGGACTATCTGCTTTCAGAAAAATTGTTCTAACAACTAAGATGGGCTTCTTCCCACCTCTTCAAAAACAACAAAAACAACTGGGATGGGACTTCTTCCCATCCCGGTACAACTTTTTCTCTGTTCCCCTCACGCCTCCTCAGGCGTCTGGATCAACTTTTCCCTCCGTTCAGCTCACGCCTCCTCAGGTGTCTGGATCAACTGTTCCTTCGTTCAGCTCACGCCTCCTCAGGCGTCTGAATCAACTTTTTCTCTGTTTTAAACTCTCACACAAAGGCTCGGGGCGTCCCCCTCCACCTCTTAAACACAAAGCCAAGGTTGGATAACTCTTCCAACCCGGCACAACTTTTCTCAACACTTTTTTTTTTCCCTTCGTTTGAATATGGTACAGCCGTTCAGAATTATTTATTTATTTTAATAATATCCCATCCTCGTCGCCAAAAATGTATTATGAAATTAACAGGGGTCGTGAACGATCGGCACCCAATGATTCACACGAAAGGAAATAAATCAAAAGAGACTTTTTTCTGCTAGAAATAATAGTGTCATTTATTAATCTGCCACAGAAAAAACAGCCAAGCAAACATGTACACTTGTACACTCTTTACACACACAAATTGATATGAAAGAGCCTCTTACCGTGACACTGGCCGGGAAGTCGTTTTCGACCCGGGTAAAGAGGAATCACATCAAAATTGCGCCGGGCACTCAGGTGCGTTGGTCCACAGCAGACTTCCAAAATTCCCTTGCCTGTCACACCTCCTTTATACCTCTCCCTGACCGGATCGCGTGAGAGCAGTGAAAAACAAGTTTGATGGTTGTCAGGAGGACAGATTTAATTAAAACATGTTTTAATAAAAAAAAAAAATAAAAAAAAAAAAAACCTTAACCTTAATCCTTAACTGCTCTTTGAATCCGTAACCTTAAGATGGGCCAGGTCTTCTGGTTAGAGCATCCCCCAGAGGACTTTAATTACTCCAAAACACATCTGCAGCACAGGCCTAACTTTGGGCAGATAAGCTGCATCAAAAGTGAGTATAAGTATTAATTGACATAAAAGCATCAAAATAATCATTCCTATATCATTCCACCCTTGCCTTTTATGGCAATTTAGACATTTAATTCTGAAAAGTAACACACACAAAATATATAAGTTTGAATAGGCATAAAGGCAACTTAATATATTTTTATAAAACATATTTTTATATCACTCCTGTAAGCTCAAAACAAGCTGCTCAGTGAAAGAATAAGACAGATACACTTCACCATTGAAGCTCTCTCACTCAAAATGGATCAGACCCTCCAGAAGCTGTCTACTCGGCTACCACTTCCTCTGTTGGAAGAAGTTTCTTGTTTCATTGAAAAGGCCCAGCTTTCACAGCATCAAAAGAGCAAGGAACGCCAAAAAAGTAAGTTTCTAAAATTACAACAGAGAGCTGTTTTCTCATCACAAACCATCAGTCAAGATCAGGAGTTTGTAGCCAACACTAAATTTCAGGACCAGTGGGTTAGAAATTTGTCTAAAAGGACCTTGACACAACCTGAGAAAGATGTGCTGACAAAAGGACTAAACTTTGCCATCTCCCCACAAGAAATACCTGTTGTGGAACTAATCACGGCCACTGAATCTGAGATTAGGAACAACAACTTGATGGAAGGAGAGGCAGAACAACTCAGAATGAAAATATCAGCAACCCTTTCCAGTGCCAAACCGCCTCCTTCAAACCTCACACCACAGGAAAGGAAAGCTGTAACATCACTCAGCCAGGACAATAACATCACCATTTTACCAGCTGATAAAGGAAGATGCACAGTAGTCCTCAACACTTCTGATTACCGGGAAAAAATAACTACACTACTGAGCGACAGCAACACCTACGAGACCCTGAAGAGGGACCCAACCAGTGCCTACAAAAAGAAAGTCATGGATTACCTGCAAAAACTTGAAAAGGATAAAACAATCAATCGATTGTTGTATTATAGATTGTACCCAGGGGAAGCCACTCCCTGTCTTTATGGACTTCCAAAAATACATAAAGAAGGAACACCACTCAGACCCATCGTCAGCAGCATGAACTCAGTGACATACAATATTGCTAAACATCTGGCTGGTATTTTAGCTCCTCTTGTTGGAAACACACCCCATCACATAAAGAACTCCATTGATTTTGCTAACAAAGTTCAACACTTGAAACTAACCCAAGGAGAAACCCTTGTATCGTATGATGTGACTTCTCTTTTCACATGCATACCCATCTCTGAAGCAGTAGAAACCATCAGAAAACAACTTTTACAAGACAAGGACTTAATCAACAGGACCAACTTCACCCCATACCAGATCTGCACCCTGTTGGATCTCTGCCTCTCCACCACTTATTTCAAGTTCAATGACAGTTTTTACAGACAGAAGCACGGCTGTGCCATGGGATCTCCATTGTCACCCATTGTTGCCAATCTCTACATGGAGGAAGTAGAACAGAGAGCCCTAAACTCCTATGAGGGAACAACGCCAAGCCATTGGTTCCATTATGTGGATGACACTTGGGTCAAAATCCAAGCTAAGGAAATAGAAGCGTTTACCAGACACATTAACTCGGTCAATAACAACATCAAGTTCACCAGAGAGGATGCAAACGACAACAAACTGCCTTTTTTGGACTGTTTGGTTCAGATGGAGAGAGAGGACAGCCTCAACATTGAAGTTTACAGAACACCAACCCACACAGACCAGTATCTTCTGTTTCACTCCCACCATCCACTGGAACACAAACTCTCTGTCATCAGAACTTTACAACATCAGGCCGAATGCGTCCCCACGAAGACAGAAGGTAAGGAAAAGGAACAGAAACACATTCAAAAAGCTCTTCAAACATGTGGATATCCTAACTGGGCTTTTGTCAAGTCAGTGAGGAAATCTACAAAACACACCAATAAACTGAAAAAGGAGAACAGCAGACGTAAAAACATTGTCATCCCTTATGTTGCTGGAGTATCAGAGAAATTCAGAAGGATCTTCAACAAACACAAGATCCCAGTACATTTCAAACCCAGCAGGACTCTCAGACAGAGGCTGGTCCACCCTAAAGACAAAACACCCATACACAAACAGAGTGGTGTAGTGTATGCGGTCCAGTGCAGCGAGGACTGTCCAGACCTCTACATTGGAGAAACTAAACAGCCTTTTCACAGACGCATGGCTCAACACAGGAGAGCCACCTCCTCTGGACAAAATTCTGAAGTTCACCTCCACCTCACAGATAAGGGACACTCTTTTGAGGACCAAAATGTGCACATTTTGGACCGAGAACACAGATAGTTTGAGAGGGGGGTGAAGGAAGCAATTTATGTAAAAAGAGAAAAGCCGTCTCTTAACAGAGGAGGAGGCCTCAGATTTCCACTTTCAAAAACCTAGAATGCAACTTTAAAGCAGATTCCCAGCCGGTTTTCACACCTGATGGAAACAGAGGGGCCTCTCTGTGAATTAGAGGAACAAAATACTCTTAATGTTAAGGTTGTTTAGGTGTGAATTGCCAATCTACATATGTGTGTGTGTGTCTTATAAGCCTTATAACCTGAATCTCTCACTCTCTGCTCTTTGAATTGAGAAAGCTCCTCAGATGAGGAGTGAAACGTCTTCTGTTACAAATAAAGTCCAGTTGTTTTTGTATTGGACACTTTTTGAATTCATCATGTCCTGGATGACTGAGAATCTTCACCAGCATTATTGCAAACAACCACAGAGGAATTTATCTTAGCTTTAGTTTCACACCACAGGATGAGGCCTGTGATTAAAGTAATTCCCAAAAGAGTTATCACACTTAACCTGATTACTCTGTAATTCATTTTTTTTTCTAATCTGGTTCCCTGAAACATGTAATTGTAACATTCAATATCCCCTTTTATGTAATATTCTAAATCTTCTTTGATTTTGTTCTCAAGCTGTATCATGGACTTGGAATAGGTGGTTGACGCTTCATAGCTGGAGATGAACGTCCAACATCATCCTGGACTGCTGCTGCCACGTTCAGTTCAGCCAAGTCCTCTCGTACCTGCTATAAAGTGCGTTGAACAGGGTCAAAACTTTTAACACAGTGCGTCTTATGAATCCAATTACTGAGCTTATCCTCAGTCAGCCAAACTTTTACACAATGAGATGTTACTGCAGCTACTTTGTAGGGGCCTTGCCACCTGGTTTCTGTCCAGTTGAATTGTGCCACCTTCCATAGAATCCAGTCACCTGTTTCCACCAGGGTACAGTTTCATTCTCCCTCCTGAAACTGGATCTCCTGGATCTGTTGAGAGATACTCATCACAGCATCCTTAAGCTTCTTCATGTACTCTGATATGTCATGATGTTGTATATGTAACATAGTACTTTCTGAAGGCAAAGTATGAGTAAAAAGACATGGCATTCTCCTTCCTGTAAGTATCTCGTGTAGGCTTACATTCAAAGTAGGATTTGGGGTCGACCTTAAATTAAACAGAACTATGGGAAGAGATTCGGGCCATTTTAATTTTGTGTCTGCACAGACTTTTGCCAATTTTTCCTTAAGAGTGCGGTTAGCTCGCTCTACTAACCCCTGGGAAGCTGGATGATACACAGCTCCAAACTTATGTTGAATGCCAAATATCTTTTCAACTTTTCTCAGTTCCTCGTTTGCAAAACGTGTTCCATTATTTGATCTTATCACAGCAGGGACTCTAAATCCGGGGATTAATTGCTTTGTCAACCACTTTATGACTTCTTCCTCCTTTTCAGTCTTTGTTGGGACAGTGTCAACCCATCTAGAGAATGGGTCCACACACACAAGTAAATATCGTTTTCCATGTACTCTATTTTCTGCCCCCATATCAGAAAAATCAATAACTATCTCTCTCCATGGTGCATGAGGTAGAGGAAAACCACCAAGTCCAGTCTTAAGTGCAACCCTTGGGTTATGATGACAGCATATTTTGCAGGTCTGTACAAAATATTTAGCTATATCTGTCAACTTGTGATGCCACCATTTCTGTGATATCAAGTCAATCATCTTTGAGCTAGTACAGTGCCCTCTGCTGTGAGCCTCTTGACACAACATGTTCAACAATCCAGCTGGGGCCACCATCCTGCCCTCATGATTTCTCCAAATCCCGTCAGGACCCTTTTGGGCTCCCCGTTCTAGCCACACCTGTTTTTCAAATGGAGAAGCTGCATTTTGTAATTATTTTTCCTTATCAAAATACTCTTCGGAATCCTTTTTCTCATGTCTCTGGATCATCTGTGATCTCAAAGTGTAACCTGCAACTGTTTTGGCTGCCTGATCCACCTTGTTGTTACCATGAGAAATAAAGTTATTAATCTTTTGATGTCCCTTGCATTTAATGACTGAGACCTCTCTGGGTTCCTGCAACGTGTAATACAATTCAAGTAGTTGTTTAAAATGTCTGACTGGCTCTCCAGAAGAAGTGATGAATCCTTTCCTCCTCCAATGGCAAAGATCTACATATATTGCTTGAAAAACATAAGCAGAATCTGTGTAGATATTCACCTTTTTTCCTGCTGCTACATGACAAGCTTCTGTCAATACTCTGAGCTCAGCTAACTGTGCTGAAGCTGGCTGTGGGATTATTTCTGCCTTGATTTCAACAAAACCTCCATCTTTTCCTTCCACAACAGCAAAGGCAGTTTTATTCCGGTGACTGTGTCCATCACAAAACAAAATCATATCTGGATCCATTTTGGGATCTTTAAAAAGGTTTTCATGCAATCTAATTTCCTCTGTGGTGTCACTAACACAGTCATGATCCTGTTTTGTATCAATCTGTGCATCCATGTTAACACCCTGGCTCATAAAATGTACGTTTGATTTATGTACAGTAGTAATCGTCTAAGATTTTCTGTCCTTTGTGCCGAAAATATAAAAGCTTGTGCGTCGAGGAAAGATTTCACATCATGAATTGTGTGAACAAAAATTTCATTTCCCATCGTTATATGAGCTGTCTTTAGAACAGCTTTACCAATAGCCACTACATATCTTACAAAGACAGGGTGACCAATCTCAATTTGATCTAATTTAGCACTGTAATGTATCAAAACATGTCTCTCTGAATCAGTCCCTCCCCTTTGAAACAAGACAGCATTCACAAATCCGTCTTTTTCATCCACATCTAAGTGAAATGGCAATCAGGACACTGCAGAGAACACGCGGCAAATAAAGCCTGTTTTATTTCCACAAAAGCCCTGTTTGCATCCTCTGTCCATTCCAGCTGAGACATATATTTGTTATATCCTACAGACAAAATTAGGCTTCTCAGAGGAGCAACTTTTCGAATAAAATCTGGGACAAAGTTCTTACTGTAATTGATCAACCCAAAAACGTCATCATCGTCCTAACATCAACCGGTTTAGAATGATGTAAAATGGAGCTCTTCTGCGATGGTGTCAATTGTAGGCCTGAGCAAGAACCTACTCAGAAATGTGACTGTAGAACGGCCAACCTGCAATTTATCTTTCGACACCTTGAATCCATACTGAGCTAAACATCGAAGCACAATCTCAGAGGCCTGCATAACATCCTCTGAAGATGTAGCCGCTAAAAGAATGTCATCCACGTATTGTAACAACACCACCTCCTGTGATAATGGCAAATCAGCCAGCACCTGTTTCAAAACATGATTAAAGATGGATGGAGAGTCTACAAATCCTTGTGGCAGCCGAGAATAAGTAAAACTGTTTCCCCTTTTAGGTAAATGCAAACAGATCCCTCGACCCCTCCTCCAGGGCCACAGAAAAAAAAAGCGTTAGCCAGATCAATACAACTAAAGAACTTATGCTCCGGTTGAATTGCATTCATCATAACATATGGATTAGGAGTACCATAATTAGTAGGTACAACTACTTTATTAATGGGCCTCAAATCATGGACCATATGATAATCATATTTACCAGGTTTAGGAACAGGATTAAGAGGTGTGTTCTAGAGTGAAATGATAGGTAGTAACACCTCGGCAGCTAACAATCCTTGAATTGTTTGCTCAATACCTACAATCTGCTCATTTCTGAGTCGATATTGATGTTGGAAAATAGGAACTGTTCCTGGTTTCAGAGTAATTGAGACAGGTGGGACACTCAACAAACCTACATCCATAGAGTTCCTGGCCCAAAGTGTATCAGACAAACTGGCTAACAGTTTGTCTGTATCAACATGATCTGTGTTTTCTCTGCCATGTGTTCTTGGCAGAAAATGTTTCTCAGGCACCAGTAATGTAAATGATCTGTGTGTGATTCTGTAAGTGTCAGTCTCCAGAGAACAATGTAAGAGAGGATTTTGTGTGGGCACCCATTCCCAGAAAGCAAGACAGCGCCTTATCATAGGACCCAAATTCTTTGCTTCACAACCACTCGTGACCTTCAATGACACATGAGGAGCTGATACATCATCAAGCATATACTGTTCTGTCAGTGGTTCTGGCAATTTTACAGCTGTTGCCACTCCCTCAGGACCAACATAAATGTCCATCAGCTCCACCACTGGGTATTCGCCAGTTTCTTGACAGTGTTCCAGAAGACCCGCCCAGAGTTCATCATAGGCCTCGTCACCACACAGTTCATAATTCAGAGTATAGTGGGCTTTATCAGGAGGCGAGTCATACAGACTTATGACGTTGATCCAGGCATCCCAGCTGTTTAGGGAGTCACACAAGGATGTAGTGGGGAAATCAGGCACAGCCCCCCACCAAACTTCAGCTTGAAGTTCAGCTGAACAGTACTCATCCAAAGTGCCAAGGGTTTGGATCATCTGATGTAGTGAACGTTTCACCGTCGCACAGCACTGGACCGTACCATCAGGGAAGGTTAGCTGTACACTGTCAGGTGTCATCATCAAAGTCACATTCTGATCACAAAGGATGTCTCTTCCCTGCAAGTTCACTGAACATGAGTCCGAAATCAAAAAAGAATGTTCAAACCGCAGATTATTCCACACACAAGGAACACATGTGGAAAGGGGCCACTCCTCAGTGTTGCCCGAAAATCAAACAACAGGTACGGTATTCGTAGCTCGAGGGAGTGGGGTGTTAACTGTTGATAACCTGACTCCTGTTTCAACCATACACATGTGATTTCGGCCATTAATGGTGACTGAAACCAAAGGTTCAGGATACAAGACGCCACCTACTGCCGATCCTGGGCACCCCTATTGAATTCAATCAGATCTGTCTCAACAGGATGTTGAAAAGCACACACACCATGAACAACAGGCTTATACGAAGGACCCAGTGTCTGCTGGCTGAAGGAATGATTAGAGGATGAGGATGAAAAATCCTCCCCCCTGCTCTAGTTATCAGCAGGAAAAACAGACGTACCTGGGTTGGAAAAATCTCCCATTATTTTTTGTACATGACTCCGTAACATGTCACTATCCTGCAATGATTTAGATTGTAAAACACCTCCTGTTATCAGAAGTAAGTCAGAAACGGTACCAGGCTGAGCTGGTTCCTCAGACGTGCGTCCTCCTCTCATAGAACGAACCATCACTCCACTGACAGGCATGTGTTTTTGTACGTCTGAGAGCAGTTGATTACGGCTGCATAAGGACTTTTGGACTCACAGGGTGGGGGGCCAACACCCCCTTCCAAAGTCTCTAAAGGAGTAGTAGAAGGAGTTATGTCAGCCGTGCCAGGCACTGAGGTAGAAAGCTTATCAGCACCCAATAATTCAGACTGGAAGCACACTGCAGGCATCTGTTTAACACTTTTTAGAGAAACAATCATGGGGGCCATTTCATCTAAAAACAATCTACAGTTCCTGTTAAATTCATCTGCCTTCTGCCACTTCCTATACTTTTTTCTGCTAAGAAAACTGGCACCAAGCTTGTCTTCCATGGCCAGGCTATGTGCCTTCTCAGCTTGGATCAAAAATGTATTAATCCATGGAATAGATGGAGGTGGATCCTAAAAAGGCACAAACGTACCTCTCTCACTCAAAAGTTTTACCCATCTGACCATCCGACATTTCTCATAAGAAACATCTTTTTTCTGAAACCTTCTGACTCCATTTATGCCAAACCTCAGCTAACACAGGGCCCAAAGACCCTGTTTACAGTGAGACCAATCATTCAAATATTTTTCAGTCATAATGATACTCTCATTCGCCCCACCCTGGGCCCATGAGCAAGGCCCTTAACCCCCCATCTGCTCCCTTAACAGGACTCTCTATAAAATGAGTTCTCGTGGCTCAATGAGACTACCTGGATAAATAAAGGTAAATGAAAAAGAGTGAGCTTTTGTTGAGTTCCTGTAGTCCTGCAGTTCTATTTCGTATAGGCTTCGCCCTTTAAGGCTGTCGCTTAGTGGATGGGTTTATCCCGATATGCAAAGCATCGCACTGAAAAATTTAGTCCACGCCCACCTGCTGTGTGGGCCCCACCCGGTCCGTATAAATTATGTTAAGAGCGGGAAATTGGCTCCCATTTTTTTCTTCAGCAAGCTAATTACACTGTCAGAAGAACGAAGAAGGAAAGTTGTGTAGATGACCAACCTTTGTTAAGAACGTTTGGCCCGGCAGTCGACCTCCGGTCGTCCGGTGAGTTCTCCTCCCCGAGGAGAAGCTGATGAGCAGTCTTGTTTTAAGGTAAGCGCCGAGGAATATTTCTCAGTGACAGGTCACTACACGCTGGACAACGCCATCTTGTAATTTTCCTCTTATCGCCGACCCTCGTAGTCAATCGGATGGTTCCTCTGGGACAGGCGGCGCTCAGCTGCAGCCCCCCGCTGCTCATTCCCTCCTGGAGAGCATAGTGTCGGTGGAGGGGGGCTGAGTGAATGCTCACCCCATCCCACCTCATTTCACATCGGCGATCACACCGCTCCCGGCCAACGGTGCCCTCTGGGGTTTCCCGGCGTAACCCAGGAGGTGGTTTTTCCTAGTAGATTGGGGGGTGGGGGGCGGTCTCCACAGTCCGCACCCATCTCCAGAGCAGGGGTTCACCGAGCGGAAAGTCCCTCAGTGCCCCCTGGAGCCAAGCCTGACGGAGGCTTCATTGGAGCAAGATGTTCCAGGTGGACCAGCGTCCCGTGCCTCCGGTTAGCGTAACCGAGACGGTGACACCGCTCTCCAACTGAGCTCACCAGCATGTGTTCCAGATGGCCGCATCAAACAACACATTACGCTGTTGGCGTACACGTTCAGAGGCGGGAAGAGACGGTGGGCCCCTCTGACCTTCGGCTTGCTCCGCTCTCGTAGCGGCTGCTTGCTAACAACGCTGTCGGACCCTACAGTACACTCCGTCTACAGGGCAGCTGACATCATCCCCAACCAGCACCTCTTTTGCTGTCTGCTGCCCCGCATCGCAGCCGGAGAACAAGGTCCCAGAGGTTCTCCTGGCTCGTCACTCCACCTTCCTCTCAGGAGAGCTGCAGAAGCTTTGTTGGAGGGACTTTTTTCATCAGCGAGAGATCATTTCAAGATGCTCCACGGATGCACAATGCCTCCCCAGCTCTGCTACGCCAGCCCCTCCCGTCAGACGTCCCCGGCATCCGGAAGTTAATTTTTTCCCGGACTTCGCCAACAGGGGGGCCCTCCAGGACAACAAACAGAGTTCAAGGGAGGATAACCAGGTGTCGGTTTGCTGGAGGTGTGTTGGTGACACGAGATGTGGAATAACATCATTTTATGATGAAGTGCTTTTTAGCCAGGCTGCCAGCACGGATGATCTGACAAGCGGCCCCATCACACACATTAATCACGAATGAGCCTTTTAAGGTTGTTTTCATTCACTGCCAGTGGTGCCAACACGCGCTCCCGCGGCATGAAAGCGCGCAGGCAGCTCTCAGCGCCCGCCGTTCACGTCAACGTTAACGTGAGACTGCGGTACGAGCCCAGTAACGTATCTGGCTCTCGGCAGGAGTGACACGCGTTTTCATTGCAGTGGTGTCAAACGCACGCTCCCACGGCGTCAGCAGTTTCACAAGCCTCACAGCGGCTCCGCTCCTTCATCCTCGAAGAAGGTTTTCTGAATTAATACTGCAGCTCGTGGAATCACTCAAAAGCACATGTGATTCGTAGCCAAGAATGAACGTGTTTCTGCAGACCGAGCCCAGTGGTAACCTCGCCCCACCGATGTCGCGCGCTGCTTCCTGACCGCACCAGCGTCAAACGTGCACTCCCGCGGCAATCCTGGCTTAAGGCGTCGCATGAATGAGGGCGTGCACACACGACTCTTCAGGGCACGTCGGCTCATGCGTGCACCCGCTCCCCGAACGTTTACACGGAGCAGCAGCACCAACGTGAGCACAACACATGAGCTACATCCCGCAGCATCAGCAAACGCACAACGATTTGCATGCTCGGGGGCGCGCGTTTTTTCTTTCTCCTTTAGCGCGCACCAGCTCACATCAGCATGCATGTGTTTCACAGCATAAACGCGTGCCCGCTTTATAACTTTATAAACGAGTGGCAATGAGCGCGCGCTCCAGACGGATAGGCGAAACGTTTTCATCCGGAGATTCACGCTGCAGTACAGCTCAAACCCCGGTGTGGAGGAACTCTGACGTTTTCTGTCATTTCTGAACAGATCTCGTCCCCTCTCGCAGAAGCTCAGGAAATTCTGATTTAAATGTAATTTCTAGAGTCTCAGAAGGAGAGGAAAACGCAGGGTTCCTCTCTCATCACTTCCTGGTCCCAACGAACTGGAAAAATGAGATTCATTCTAGATTTGTCAATTTCGAATTGAGAGAAACAACACTCCATTAATGTGCCCGAGCCACTCTGCAGCCGCCGCACAGAGCAGGGAGGAGAATTCTGCTTTATCTGGACAGCTGCTGTTGCTGAACAGTTTGTCAGACAGGTGACAACAGTGCAACTCACGTGAACCGGTTGAGTGATATCAGCTGTTTCCGTCAGCAGACCTACGTCACACGTCAGATTTCACAGAGACACACACATTTAACAAGCTGTGGGGGCGCTGTGGTTCTCCCCACAGCAGTTCATTTAAACGTTTTTGGAGTGTCGCACGGGTTTTTTAAATGTAACTCAACACTGATATTGAGCTACAAAATCATCAGGGTTTTTGATTCACACAGACAGCAAGTGACTGTTGCATACATACTGGCAAGAGATGTACGCGCTCAACCCATGTGCCACATTGTGAGACAGATGCTATGTGGGGCACACCCAATCTGCTCTCCATTGGAGTAGGGTACATCTCATGTATTCCGAACAGGGGGCGGATGTGATGTCCAAAGACGGTCCTTTGCGGCACGGGGACCTGGGACCTTCCACCCAAAGCTATGGCTCAGACATGGCAGAAATCCTGCCAGCGCCTGTGGACGTGTAGCAACACGAGAGAACGCTCGATGTCAACTATAATTATCGTGGAGCCACGGGACGATCCACCGCTGGGGTGGACGTGTCTGCTCACAGCCTGTGGTCATAATGCTTTTTCACCTCCCTCTCTCCCTCTGATATCATGGTTTTCTGAACCGAGCTCAGGAGGAGGGACTGGCAGCTCCTCTGCCCCAAGTGCGTGAACGCATCATGGTTCCCAGGCCTATGACACTTGTTATCGGGGCGCTCGTGGAACCTACCGTGGAGGGAGGACGCTCTCCTCCAGGCGGGAGGAGCGATCAGGAGTTAATCAGAATAGGCCAGCACCTGTGGTCTGGCTGCTGTGCGGATCTTTTTGAGGGGATAGATCTCTTTCAAGATGTAGTGCGTACGATTCAGGATTCACGTGCTACAACTACCACAGCGCTGTTCACATCAAGTGGTCAGTTTTTCAGTGCGGCTGTACAGAGAAAGGTGTAGAGGCCATTTCATGTTCACTAGGTGGTGTGCCGTCCTCTCTGCAGCAGCTGATGGACAGAGATTGGTGTTCAGCTCGTGTAAAACGTTCACTGCAGCCATCTCTTCCTGTCACAAAAATTTTGAGACAGAACAGCTTTAATCATCTGCTGATGAAACGTTTTGTAAAAGGTGTACAGAGAAGGCGTAGAGGCCACTTCATGTCCACTGGACGACATGCTGTCCTTTTCTGCAGCAGTCGATGGACAGAAATCTGGTGTCCAGCACGATTATCGTATGCTGCAGCCATGTTTTGTTCTTGTCTCAAAGTTGTCGGAGACAGAACAACCTTTAATCATCCTCTGATGGAGCATTTAGATTCAGATTGAAATAGCAGCTGTGGGCCTGGTTGTGACATGAGAAAACGCTCGGTGTCAATTATGGTTTTCTCTGAGCCCACGAGAAAAACCACCGCTGCGGGTGGATGTGTTTGCTCACACCCCATGGCCCAAAAGGCTTCTGTACGCATTTTTCCTCTACCTCCTCTGATTTTACGGTTCTTGAACCGAGTTCAGGAGGAGGGATTGACAGCTCTCCTGGTGGGCCCCGAACGCGTGAGCGCACCATGGTTCCCAGTCCTGTAACGCCTGCTGTTGGAGTGCCCGTGGAAACTGCCGTGGAGGGAGGACGCTCTCCTCCAGGTAGGAGGAGCGACCAGGAGTTACCCAGAAATAGGCCAGCACCTGTGGGTCTGGCCGCTGAACGGATCCGCTTAGAAAGGATGGGTCTCCAACAGGATGTAGTGCGCACAATTCAGGTTTTACATGTTGCATCTACCACAGCGCTGTACACATCAAAGCGGACAGCTTTTCAGCACTGGTGTACAGAGAAGGTTGTAGAGGCCACCTCATGTCCACTAGGTGGCATGCTGTCCTTTCTGCAGCAGCTGATGGACAGAAATTTGGCGTCCAGCACGATTAAAACGTACGCTGCGGTCATCTCTTCCTGCCACAAAGGGTTCGGAGACAGAACAGGTTTTAATCATCCGCTGATGAAGCATTTTCTAAAAGGTGTACAGAGACACAGGCCTGTTTCACACCCACTTGTTCCACAGTGGGTTTTAACGCTGATTCTGCAGGTCCTGATCAAAGCTCCATTTGAGCCTCTGGATCAGGTTCCACTTAAATTCTTGTCTCTTTAAACAGCCCTGCTGCTGGCTTTAATATCCGCTAAAAGAGTGAGTGATTTATCTGCCCTCTGTCGCTCCGTCATGTCTCAGAATTCAGGCTGACGGCAGCTCAGCTGATTTAAGACCAAACCCAGCTTTTATGCCTAAAACATCACAAGCTCTTTTAAATCAAGAACGATATCGTTGGAGAGGTTTTTTCTTACACCCCCCCCCCCCCCCCCTTCACAAACAGATCAGAAGAAGTAGCGTCTTTTCATCTCCTCTGTCCGGTGCGGGCGTTGACGTGTTGCATAGCGTGCACAGCTGTAATGCATCAACATTTGTTTGTGCATTATAGAGATGCATCTGCAGGTCGCCCGTTATCCACCCAGCGCTTGTCACACTGGCTGTCTGGGGCCATTTCTGAAGCCTACAGAGCATCAGATTTAGAGCCTCCTGTCAACCTCAGAGCACATTCGACCAGGGGTATCACATCTTCGACTGCCTTACATAATGGTATGACAATGCAGGACATTTTGCACTGCGGCCGCGTGGTCAACACCCTGCTCATTCATTCGCTTTTATCTACGTGATGTGACAGCTCGTTCCATGACACATTCTGTCTTTGGTGTTTACAGAATGAATATTGTTGTTCATGGAACTCCGTCTTACTCACATCTGTCTGCATGCATTACAGTGTGAGATATTATCAGTCACAAGTTGTGACTGTTATTTTGGTTCTATTGTCACTAATCAGTTCACAACTATTGTACCAATCAGTTCATTTGATTAATAATCAGCTCTCCTGTTATTATTATTCTGTTCATACGGTTCAGCCGTAAACCGGTTGGTTCATGGCTCTTTTCAGCTTTTTTCCCTCCCCGTTGAAGTTTTCCGGGGCGTTCATGCATTCAGAACGCATAGTTACACAACATGCATCTGTGCATGGCACACATAATTATGCAATGCATAATTATGCACATGGGGAGCTGAGTGACAAGACGTTTTTTTTGGGCAAGCTTCTGCTTCATACGGTGTTTGAATGGACCCAGTGAGGCGAGGACAACATCTGCTTCGCCCTTAACCCACTAAGCGACAGCCTTAAAGGGCGAAGCCTATACGAAATAGAACGTTGGTTACGCACTGTAACCCCAGATTCTATGAGTATAGGCGTAGCCCTTTAAGCGTCGGGCCTCACTGGCTTCTAAATGGCTGAAGAAAAAGCTATTTTTGGGAGCTGATTTCCCGCTCTTAACGTAATTTATACGGACCGGGTGGGGCCCACACAGCAGGTGGGCGTGAACTAAATTTTTCAGTGCGATACTTTGCATATCGGGATAAACCCACCCACTAAGCGACAGCCATAAAGGGCTATGCCTATACTCATAGAATCTGGGGTTACAGTACGTAACCAACGTTTTCAAACTGAAATGAAAAAACATCATGAATATGAACTTTACAGTCTATAGTTACCTGTACATATAAACACATGGAGGTGTCTCGCCTTGTGACTGACAATAAAATATGTAAATTTATGAACATTAATGATTTTATAATGATGCACCTACTCTTTGAAGGTGAACTGATGGTACCACACCATCTCTCAGTTGGACAGTCTGATCAGTTTGATCAAACTCCTCCTGTTTAAAATCCTCACTGCTCAGATGAATCCTCCTCAAAGATACTTCCTCCTCTTCCTCACATCTTGTTCTTTGATAAACCTTCAAAATGAAAACAGGATATTTGTGTCTACACAAAAACATTGTACTAAGGAGGCCAATCTTATTTTCTATTTCCTATATTCTCCCTAGTTTAATTTTTTTATATCCTAGAACTTAAACAAAACTCCAGTTTTGATGCATATCTGCTGATAATGAACCAAAGCTACTGAAATAGTGAGTATGTTTGTTAGAAAAATATTACTGTCATCAGATCTCAGTTAGCTTAATTGCAGCTGAACATTGTGTTACAATGAACATTACATCAGTTGGTGGACATAAATACAGTACAGTAATATTATATTCACAAAATACTAACAATAATATGTTCATCTTACTTGTGAAAAGTTATCCCCCGAGACCTGACGTCAACAGTCAATCGATTTGAACAGAAATAAGCTGCCAAGTGCTGAAACATCTTCTGCTTTAACCAAATAAGAACGACTGGCGGCTGAAATTTCTGCGCGCAGCAGTCTTCTTCTTCTTCTTCTTCTAGTTTTATTGGCGGTTGGCAAACAACTGAAGGAAGCATTACCGCCACCAACTGGTAAGGAGTGTGGACCGCATGACAAAAAAAATAAAATAATAATAATAATAATACACATACAATAATAATAATACTAAACCCTCTCTTTCCTTTTAGATCTTATCATACAACCTACACCGTTTTAAATAATAAAATATAGCTTGATAGACTCTGTTTCCTGAATCTTTCTGCAATAAATCAATAATGTCTAATTTCATTTTCATTTTACTAAGATGTCTAATCAACTTGTTTCTTTGAACCTGGTATCTCCTGCAATGCAATATAATATGTTCTATGGTTTCCTCTTCTCCACACTCACATGTCCCTGTTTGATGTTTCCCTATTAAACATAATGTGCTGTTCAGTCCAGTATGCCCAATTCTGAGTCGTGAAATAATCGTTTCTTCTCTCCTGTTTCTTTCGGTTCTTCTCCTTTCTCCAATTTTCCTTTGGATTTTATAAAACCACCGGCCTTTCCTTTCTTCCTCCCATAATTTTTGCCACTTTTCTTTCATTTTTTGTTTTATTATACCCTTTATTTCTGTTATACTAAACCCAACATTAATATCAATCACGTCCCGACCAGTGCTCTCCTTAGCCATCCTGTCTGCCTTTTCATTCCCCAAAACCCCAGGATGTGCTGGAACCCATATAAAATTTACTGTAATCCCCATCATGTTGATCCTATAGAGTGTTTGTTGTATTTCAATTAATATATTTGGTCTACTATCTGACTGGTTGTGTTGCAAACTGGACAATGATGAACTAGAATCTGAGCAGATGATTGATTTTAATGGTCTTACCTCTTCTACCCACTGAACTGCTAAAAGTAAAGCGAGCATTTCTCCTGTATAAACTGATACTCCATCACTAACCCTTTTTCCTACTTTAATATGAAATTGTGGTACAATGAATGCTATCCCAATTTTATTAGTTGTATTTTTTGATGCGTCTGTGTATATATGTACATAATTATAATACTGGTTAATGTATTCCTGTACTGTATATTTATCCATAATAAAAGATTTATTCTTGTTTTTCTTTTCTAATAATGAAAAATCTACTATAGCATCAGGGAGTACCCAAGGTGGTGTTGTTGGTAATGGAACTTTCTGACATATATCTAGTTGATCTAAATGGCTTTCATTAACTTTGGCTTTTATCATCCACCCAAAGCTTTTGATTTTTTCCTTTTGCCAACCTGATTTAAGCACCTCTAATGTTGGATGATCATTTCTTTGACCTTGTAAATTTGTCCAGTAGTTCAAAGATAGCTGTTCCCTTCTAAATTTAAGAGGCATTTCTCCCATTTCAACCTGTAATGCTGCTGTTGAAGACGTTTTAAAAGCACCTGTACATATTCTTAGTGCCTGGTATTGGATATTATTTAACTTATTGAGGTTTGTATCTGCTGCTGAGTTGTAGCATATTCATCCATAGTCCAAGACTGACCTAATTAATCCAGTATAAATGGCTGTCAATGAATTTCTATCAGCTCCCCACTCAGTTCCAGCTAAACACCTCATTATATTTAACACTTTCCTACATTTATCTATTATTTTCTTAATGTGTATACCCCATGTCATTCTTTCATCAAACCACAACCCGAGAAATTTAAATTCTTTAACTCTTTCCAACTCCTGACCATATAATTTTAGCTTGATTTTCTCATCAACTCTTTTCCTTGTAAAAAACATTATTTTAGTTTTATCTACAGAAAATTTAATTCCCCATTTATACGACCATTTTTCTACTACTGAAATTGCTCCCTGAAGTTTCTTTATAATAAATTCTAGATTTCTTCCTCTTTTCCACATTGCCCCATCATCAGCAAAAAGTGAAAATCCCATTCCACCCTCTACTTCCTTATACATATCATTAACTATCACTGAAAATAATAATGGACTGACTATACTACCCTGTGGTGTCCCATTTTCTATATTACAACTCTCAGAATAACCCTTCCCTATTCTCACTTGTATTTGTCTTCCTTCTAAAAAAGTCTTAATCCATCTAAACATATGACCATTTATACCCATTCTTCTAATTTTGATTAATAATCCTTCCCTCCACATCATATCATACACTCGCTCTATATAAAAAAATACTGCCACAAAACTCTCTTTATTCACTTGAGCCTTTCTTATTTCATGCTCTAAACATAAAACTGGGTCCATTGTACTTCTCCCTCTTCTGAAACCACTCTGATACTTTGACATAAGTCCTTTATTTTCCATATAATATATTAATCTTTCATTTATCATTTTCTCCATTATTTTACAGATGTTAATGCTATAGGTCTATAATTTTCTGGTTTTGACTCATCTTTCCCTGGTTTTCTAATTGGTATAATCACTGCTTCCTTCCAACTTTTTGGAATTTCCCCATCCTCCCATACTCGGTTATATAATTCTAATAGAATATTTTTAGATGATCTATTTAAATTACTTAGCATCGCGTAACAAACCTGATCTTTTCCTGGAGCTAACAATTTATATTTTTTAAGTGCCCTATTCAGCTCTGTTATTGTAAACAGCATGTTCAGTGAATCATTTGTGTTTTCTATTTGCTCCAATACCGCTTTGTTTTCTAAAATTGTATTTTCTCTTCCTTTTTTCCCTTCTTCACTAATATTTTCAGAACTATGAATTTTAACGAAAGTATTTACCAACATTTCTGCCTTTTCTCTGTCTTTCACTGCTGTTAACTCTCCATCATTTAGTATTGGGTATCCATTCACTCTTTTAATCCCATTCATCCTTTTAATCATTGTCCATACCTTAGAAATGTCTGTCTCCCTCCCTACTGAATTACAAAAACTTCTCCAATAATCTCTCTTTGCAGTTTTAATAGTTCTTCTTACATTTGCTTGCAGTTTCTTGTACTCATTCAGATTCTGAAAGATATGATTTCTTTTTAATAATTTGAAAGCTTTATTTCGGTTCTTAATCGCTTTAGTACATTCTGTTGTCCACCATGGTACCAACTTTCTTTCCCTTTTGTCATAGCTCTGCTCTCTGTCAGCTCCTCTGTCATGCTGCACACTCAGTAATCACTCAACTCATGTCACCTGTCACCGCTCATTATCCCACAGCTCCACCACCTGGTCCAGTCAGTACTTAAGTTCACTCATTCCTCTCAGTCTGGGCCAGATTCTCTATCCTGTCTCATCAGCAGTAGACTTTCCAGCATTCCATTGATTGACTCATCACGTTCATGACCTTTGCCTTGACCACGACCACGCTTTTGCCTCAGCCCTCGTCTGCTTTTGCTCATCTGATCAGGTACCGACTCATGCTCTTGTTTTTTGACTCTCTTTTTGGATCACGTACTGGATACTTCTGCTGAACAACTGACTTCACGGTATGAACTCTGCTTTTCCCTTCTGACTGTTTTTTTTTGGATCACGGATTAAAGGTCAAGCTCATTCTGTATCACGGACTTATCCTTACCCCTGAATCTGATTCCCACAGATTCATTTCCCCAATTAGTCTCTTTCCCCCTGCATCTACTAACCTTTATCTTTTAGTTGCAAGCCTGTTGGACTCCGTTCCAGTGGACCTTAACATCAGTTCTACTTCTACTGGCAGCCCGCCACTACAACACTACCCAATCACGAACTACCAATCAGAAGATCGGAACCAGCCCAGAACCGGACCTACTCCAGAGTTTTACTTTATTTCACAATAAATCTTTTAACCCTCTCAGTGGTTGTTGTTGTTGTTTGCGATCCGGCCTCTGGTTCATGACACCTTTTCCCTCCTTTCTTCCTTATAGCCTGATTGGCTGCTTCAAGGATAGCATTACATATAGAAGAATTAAAGTTGTCAATACTACCAGTTATATCTACATTTTGCATTTTTATTTCACTACTATTCTGATAAGTTTCCCAATCTGCAGATCTAAAACACCATTTTTCCATCCGATTTTGTTTTATGAAATTTCTTATACAAGGTTCGTGAACTGTCGGCCCCAATAATTCACACGAGAGGAAAATGAAACAAGGAGACTGTTTCTGCTAGAAATAATAGTGTCATTTATTAATCTGCCACAGAAAAACAGCCATGCAAACATGTACACTTGTACACTCTCTACACACAAATTGATATGAGAGCCTCTCACCGTGACACGTGGTCGGGAAGCCTTCGACCCGAGTGACAGGAATCACACCAACACAGGATGCTGGGCACCTCACGCGTGGTCCGCAGCAGGCTTCTGACTCTCTGTGTTCGTTACATTTCTTATATACCCCTCCCTGACCGGATCGCGTGAGAGCAGTGAAAAACAAGTTTGATGGTTGTCAGGAGGACAGACAGAAAGTCGGTATCTCATAAAAACATGTTGTGCAAAATCAAGGCAATAACCTGACCTTGAAAACATGTTTTCCATCATCAAGGCAGTCTGTACAACAGAGCGATGGCTCATAAAAACATGTCTTTCAAACCCAAAGTCGTGGGTGGATGAAAGACCTGTCTACATCAAACTCTGGGTCACTGTAACCGCAAGATGGGCCAGATCCTACGGCCAGAGCACCCCCCGGAGGCTTACTTTAATTCCTCCAAAACACATCTGCAGTACAGGCCTGACTTTGGACAGATAAGCTGCATATAAAGTGAGTATAAGTATAAATTTGTAAGGATGGTACCAACCATTTACTGGCTCTGTTTGTGTCTGTGTTTCCCTTGTGTGTGCTCTTTAGTTTAATTGGTGCCACCCTTGTCTCGTCACAGCTGTTTGTAATCACGTCTCGTTTTGTCCTTGTATAAAAGCTGTCTGTTCTGTCTTGTTCCTTGTCGCGTCGTACTCGTTGGGTCTTCAGTGTTCTCCTGCGTCTCCTGAGTCTTCCCTGAGCTTCCTGAGTCCTTTTTGAGTTTCCCCCTGAGTCTTCTAGTTTATGTAAGTGTTGCTGCCACGTCAGCTGTTTATTTTGTCATTTTATTCTCCATTAAAGCATTTAGTTTTTTAATCTGCCGAGTTGAGTCCTGTCTGCACTACTGGGTTCGTTCCTGTCCACCAAACCCTGACAAAATTGACATAAAAGCATCAAAATAATCATTCCTATATCATTCCACCCTTGCCTTTTATGGCAATTTAGACATTTAATTCTGATAAGTAACACACACAAAATATATGTTTGAATAGGCATAAAGGCAACTTAAAACCTTGTAAAATATATTTTTATATCATTCCACCCTTTGCCTTTATGGCATGTAAAACATAATACAACTCTTTAATTTTGAAAATCACTCCCCTGAAATTGAAATTGTTCTGGGAATAACCTCATAACTTCATCCTGAATAAACTCACTCATAAAGTTAAGAAAATCCAGACGAGTTTCAAACCCCTAGAACGTTTGATTTATTACATTCCCACTGACACGATAGTTGTAAATTAAAACATCTGGTAGGTGTTCAGGTTCGAGTGTGATTATAGTTTTTCCTCTACCAAACCATGTACCAAGCTGTATTATAAATTTCTTGATTAATTCTTTTTTTTTAACCCTCCTAATATAAAAACAAGTTCCCAAAATACACAAAGTTAATACAGAGATACATAGATCAAACTAGTTATTCTTCTTTTCACTAAACAAGCAAAAGAGATACTGCATATATTTTGCACCGTAGATGATATTCCTGCGAATATATCCCACCAATGGTGAGCCGACGCCTACACTATTATTTTTAGCCACATGTAAAACCTTTCCTTGAGCATTGCAGGTGGACACTGTTAGAGCAGACACGTTTAGACTTATAAGATTCAATCATTCGTTTCAGCTCTGTAGACCCATTCAATGCGCATTTGAAACGGTCTAGGGAGACTCGCCAGGGTACGTGCAAAGTTTGCCATGGTACCTCTGTTAGTCGAGTGGTGGAACTATAATTAGTTAATTGATAAGTCTGGTTGTTCCAAGTCCACAGATGTACACCATACACACATCCAGAGAAAGGCACCTCAGGTAATTGAGGATGACTTTTTATTGTTGCTCTAGCCTAGTTCATGAGTCCAATCACACAATACCTTGTCTCTGGTTAAACATGGGTTAACATGACCTAATTTCAGCATATATATCACTCCTTTATCAGCTGTCTCGCATAATTGCATGTCATACGTGAGATTTGTCTATGGCTCAAACCACTCACCTTGTACTTTTAAAAACTAGTATCTAGGTAAAATATGATACTGAACCCAATAACATTCACACATATATTCAGTACACTTTGTCAATTCTGGTTTCACAACTAACCAGTGTACACCTGATATGTTCCACAGCCGTCTCCACCCTCTGGCAGCTGTGCATGGAAAAATTGCAAGGTACACAGGAAAACAAGTTCAAAGCTTCAGTTATGTTGGAGAGCACTTCTTCTGTGCTCCCCCACGTCTTCAGCTGCCAGTTTATTTCCTTTAGCAGTATTTTGGCCGTTTCTTCTTGAGTCATGACAACTGATGGCATCCAGACTCCAACTTGGGTAACTGCCAACGAAGCACGTCTCCTCCTCCTTTAATTGGCAGTAAGACAAACTTTGTTCTTTTTTTTCTGGTTTACATGTACCATTCTTATACATTTTACACAGTGGGATTTCTACACAATTCTAATCTGACAGCGCCGTGACCGCAGGGCGGGCCAAAACTCTACTGCCAAAAGCACTCCTAATGCTTATTAAAGCATTCCTAAAGAGAATACACTGTCCCACCTCCGTCCCTCTGCAGACCATCAAAAGAGTGTCTAAATATTATAAGTAACACACACACAAAATATATGTTTGTATAGGCATAAAGGCAACTTAACACCTTGTAAAATATATTTTTATATCATTCCACCCTTTGCCTTTATGGCATGTAAAACATAATACAACTCTTTTAATTTTGAAAATCACTCCCCTGAAATAGAAATTGTTCTGGGAATAACCTCATAACTTCATCCTGAATAAACTCACTCACAAAGTTAAGAAAATCCAGATGAGTTTCAAACCCCTGGAACGTTTGATTTATTACATTCCCACTGACACGATCATTGTAAATCAAAACATCTGGTAGGTGTTCAGGTTCGTGTGTGATTATAGTTTTTTCCCTACCAAACCATGTACCAAGCTGTATTATAAATTTCCTGATTAATTCTTTTTTTTTTAAGCCTCCTAATATAAAAACAAGTTCCCAAAATACACAAAGTTAATACAGAGATACATAGATCAAACTAGTTATTCTTCTTTTCACTAAACAAGCAAAAGAGATACTGCATATATTTTACGCCGTAGATGATATTCCTGCGAATATATCCCACCAATGGTGAGCCGACGCCTACACTATTATTTTTAGCCACATGTAAAACCTTTCCTTGAGCAATGCAGGTGGACACTGTTAGATCAGACACATTTAGACTTATAAGATTCAATCATTCGTTTCAGCTCTGTAGACCCATTCAATGCACATTTGAAACGGTCTAGGGAGACTCGCCAGGGTACGTGCAAAGTTTGCCATAGTACCTCTGTTAGTCGAGTGGTGGAACTATAATTAGTTAATTGATAAGTCTGGTTGTTCCAAGTCCACAGATGTACACCATACACACATCCAGAGAAAGGCACCTCAGGTAATTGAGGATGACTTTTTATTGTTGCTCTAGCCTAGTTCATGAGTCCAATCACACAATACCTTCACTGCAAAAACGTAAAACCTTACCAAGTCTAATTTTCTAATGTCTAGTCAAAACCTCTTATCACACTTAATATAAGTCAAAAACATCTATCCAAGTAAGACATTACAACTTGTTTTGAGACAATGCATCTTGAAAATCTTGATAAGGCAAAAAGTCTTGAAAATATCTTGTTTTGAGTCATGTCTTATTTGAAACAAGCTTTTTTGACATTTCATAAACATTTGCAGTCTGTAAAACGTGAAAAATCTTGTTTCAAGATAACAAACTAACTTGAATTAAGACAAATCTGCTTCTTTGATCACTCAAAGTATTAAACATTCTATTTTATAGGTTCTTTGAAGTCTGTCCCATTACAATTTCTTTAAACCAATAGTTCATTAACATTTTTTACATTGTATTTCTTTCCAAGGCTTAATACTACATAAACATACCTACTGTGCAGTTTATATTAAATAGACAAATAATGCAGGTTCGTTTCACATATTTATTTTAACATGTGACGGCCTCAAAATGCCAGTGCCGTGAACAAACTATCTTTTTTTGCATAAAATGCAGAAATATTAACACAACAAACCTTTGTTTGTTCCAAATACCAAGACTCTTCACTGATTTAAGAATGATATTTGATAATATCTGTGAGGTCATACTTCACTGGAATGTACTTGCTATCACTGAAATTCACATAAAAGTATGGTGTGTAATCAATAAGCTTATTGGTATCCACAAAGATATTGGCTTGAGCTAGACAGGGAATTTCTACCTCATAAGCTAAATAATGATTATTCCAACCAACTGTAGAGAGAGGCTGGCACTCAAAACAATACAATGATGCATTTGCAATGTATATGTTTTTCACAAGAGCAAATTCTGGAGTACCCCTGATAACATTAGAAATAACCAAAGATTGTCCACAAGTATGCTTATTTCCACAAAGATTAATCCACTTTACTGTAACTATATGATTAATTTCCTCAATTCCTAAGAACTCTTTAATCTTTCCTTCTACATATTGAACATTTTTCACCTCAGAAACTGGACCCATGTCACATTCACTGGAAAACATTGGATGCTTCTCATGCACATTTTGACTACATTCATAAAGTTGGTTGTGCTTCAAAAGAGATTTACAAATATTTTTAAAGCTACTTTTCAAAGCCCACTGCTTAAAAAAGCAATGCTTTGACTCAAAGCGCATACACATATGCCTCACTGTGGGACCAAGAGCTTTAATCTGAGAGGGAAGATGCAGCAGGTAATGCTGTTTAGGTATAATATTAGCATCAGGAAAAAGTTGTTTGAAATGTTTGAAATGTTGCTCTATTAAAAGACTAAGTTTTGACAAAGTTGAGAGAGCAATAATAGGTGAAAACAGAATTTTGATTATTTCAAGCAAATTAAGTAGCATTCGAGTGTAATTGTTTTGTCCAATTTTATCAATGAGAAATGGCAGTATCTTTAACAAAACCAGCATCTGCCCAGCTGACTGTTTTACTTTGTTGTCATTTGATGACAATGTATTGAAAGATATTGGGCAAGGTTTGTCCCTTGCGTCTAGGGGGGAATATGGGAAAGAAACAATTGCGCTGTTAAATGTATCCAAGTCCATATGCCCTGACAACACAAGATGTTTTAAAACACATTTGATTTCATATGGGGCAACACCTTCAAGAATAACATGCATGGTATCTTGTGGGGTTTGATTGATTATATCAAAGTAAGGACATTCTGTTAATTTGCTTCTCCTGTTTACACCATAAGTTGTTTTTAGACTCTCTCTCAGAAAGTCAGTGGTTGCCTTTTCAATGTCGTTACATTGCTTGTTGTGGTTTGCCATTGTCCTTTTAACAAACATATCTTCATTAAATTGTTTCTGCATGTTTTCAAAGTTGCACTCACAGTGCCTGCATTTACTATAGGCAAACCCTACTCCTTCCTTAAATCCAGCCACTTCATGCTGAGCTAGTGTGTCTCCACATACAGACAGAAGTGCTCCATAAATTGTCCTCTCACCATTTGCAGTATTAATCTGCACACCATCACACAGCTTGAGTAAGTCATGTTGAATTCTCTCAAATATTGCATCAATACCGCAACGAGAAAGATCTTTTGATTTTACCATGACAAGAAGACGAATTGCAGCAAGTCTTGATCTGTATTTAGGGCTGATGTTACCTAAGGTGTAATAAATCATTAACAATTTGTTTTTGTTTGACCGTGATCCAAGAGGATTGCATAGCTCAATTTCATCTGTATAAAAAATCAACTGCAATGCTTTAGGAACTTTCAAAAACAGTGGGTGTGACTTAAAAATGTCTCCATCAACAAAATCTTGAAAAAAAGCCATCATTGCATTGCTGTTGCCCTTCATCAATCATTGCAAGAACTCTCGGATGGGATAGCAGTTGCTCCAAACTTTTCACCAGCGGTACATAATGAAAACAATGGTCCTTGGTGGAAAGAACTCTGGAGTCCCCATGTTTCACATAACATACAGTTTGTTTTGCAACAACAATCTCAGGTTCAACTGGTTGTAGCAGTTCTTTGATAGTTTTATTCTGCAAATGAGTAGAAGAAATTTGACTGAAAGGGTCAACAAACTTGTCAAAAATCCCTAATGCACCACTCCTTAGTTCATCCAGGTCCCCAGAATGTCCTTCAATCAAGCTGCACATTTGCTGTTTAAGGTGTTCCAACAACACTGCCTGGTACTGCTGGACTCCACTCACCATATGGTTAACAGCCCTCTGAATAGAAAAAAAAATATATATATATTAAAATTTATTAGAAAATACAATAAAATGCAAACTCATGGACACAACTTTGTAAGGATCATTCATTTAAATATTGTTGGTGACATGAAAAGACCAAAACTTTACCAAAGTTCTAATGGTTTCTGCATATTTATGAATATTTACAATTGATTTTATACTGCATTTTAAACAATAAGTGTACATGTGTATACTCTGTTTCCTCTATTCTTAGCCTATGCTCAGCAAATACATTGAATGAAGAGAGTTTATATCTTATCTATTGACTTATATATTGGGTGGTTATGTGAAACACAAAGTCACTCAAATAGCAAGTGGAGAAACATTCTTATTGCGTTTCATTTTACCTAAAGTAAAATCAAGGTTTGAACAGTGTCCAAATACAATTTGAATTATTGAAACTACCTGTGTCAGTCGCTGTGTTTCTCTGGCTTGAAGGAGAAAAGCAGTTGCATGTTTCGAAAGGTCCAGATTCGTGTGACCCTCTCCACCCTCTTGAAATTTGCTCTGAAAAAGATTACCGAAATAACCACATCAACAAAGAATATACTGGTGGGTAGCAGACACTCGAACAGTAAATACCGGACCTTTAAAGAGAATAATATAAAATTGTGTGTGTTGTGTAAAAGTGAATATTTTATAAAGATGATCAGATGTACCACCAGTTACTACCAGTGTTGAGCCACTTACTGAAAATTACAAATGTTAGTTGCTAGTTTTATATAAAAAATACAAATTAACTTTTTTAATTGCTGCATCTTGTAACATTTAATTTGAAAAAAATGAAACTGCAGTACTTTTAAATACATGGCAATATTGTCTTCATAAGGTGTAAATACACAATGCTTAATATTATTTTTAATTTATTAATTTTTCTTGATGTGTAATTTGAACGCATCATGATTTCTTATTTACCTCAGCCTGATCACATTTTAACAAACCGTCCCTGAACGCTTCATATGCAACACGAAGATCAACTTCTTCCGTTTCCAGCCTGTTATAAACAATAACTAGCGGGATTTAGTCATAAATTTGGATGATCAGAAAACTACTCTGACTGGACTGCAGTGAGTGTTTCTACCTCTTCTGCTCTCATCCACATTTCATCTAAGGTAAGTAATTACAAAGTCTCTTAATGCATCCTGTGTTCAGATAACTACCTTCACATTATTTGCCATGAGTAATGTAATTAAGGCATAACATAACTCATTGGTTTGTTGTCACTGAAAGAAGCAAACTGTACTTGATGTGCTATGAGCAGCCAGCTGATCTCAATAAATTACTTACTGTTCCGACGACGATGCTGGAGCCATTGTTAGCTGATGTTACTGCAGAATGCGCTGCAGCCCCGGGTAGAGTTGTGCTTGTTTGTTCGTTCTTGGCTGTTCTTTCATTTACTCCATCAAAAGTTGATTCGTCCTCGTCTGCCTCAATGTTGAGAAGATGGTGTGTGTGCGTCCGCTTTACGTGATAGTAAAAGGAGTTATACACTCTGTACTCACTTGGACAGCCATCAATTCCACACACCACACGAAAGTCAGGACTCCGACTATGCATGACGTTAATGTGACTCAAAAGTTGTCTCAAAGACAACGCCACAAATACGTAGCAAATAAAACAGCGCCAAATCATGTTGGATCAGAGATTTTCGTTGGTCAAAGGATCAGAAAAGGTGCTGTCGTACTACTGTGTTGATTGTCGCAAAAAAGCCGTTACTATGGTGATACCCGCCCACCAGCAAAATTACCGTAAATCTCAAGTACGATAAAATTATTTGTAAAGAGTTTCTGTCTTTGTAATGCGCATTACACATTCCTATCGATGTTTAATCGTGTTTTTATTGCTCAACGTTGCAGCTGACGCGAAATAAAAGAAGAGGCTGGGCGAGCAAGCTAGCTAGGAATTAGCTAACAGCATGGATGAGCTAGATGATGCGGTTGTGTCGACGTTAAGAGGTAACGTATTTATACAAAGTTGTTTATAATGTAGACTGAGACATGGAAAAAAGTTGTTGTAATGATCATACCAATATTACATAAAAGTTTTTACGTCTTTAGTGGCGTGTGTGTGTGTGTGAGAGCAAGCGGTAGAGATTTTAATGCTGCTGTAGGGGAGTGCTATGTTGCTAATGCTAACTGGACATTGGCCTGCACTGCACATTCTCCACCGGCGCCAAAAGAGAAAAACTGAATTCCGCTACATTTGGCTATAAATTATTAAAAATATTGCAATAATACAATGGAGAGAACACTACTCTTTTATGAGTTGCTGTTGCTGTGAACATTAATACATATCTCAGTTAATACCAACAATACCACTTTATATTTGTATTAAAACTGAATAACAATACAATTTTAAAATCAATAATACATGTAATTGTTATTGCTGGTTTGTCTCTAAATGCATGTCTCCCATCCATTCGTACAGCTACTTTGAGACAGCAACAAAAATGTGTTCAGTTAGCTGCAGATGTTAATTTAAATTAGATTGAACTATGAAATTTCAGATATCAAAGAAACTTCTAAATTTTCAAAATTTATAAACTAAACAATTTTACTGGTTTAAAACAATATTAATGTTAAAAAATGCTTTGTTGTGGCTAGTACAATTAAGAAAAAGCTAGTACTGTGTGCAATGTGTGCTGAATGCATAGTTTAATGGTATTAAGGTTTCTTTATTGTATCTGGTTTGTTAGCAAATTTACTTTAAACAGTCTCAGACCTCCATCTAAAGGCCCTTTGCTACAGCTTCTTCTCAAACTATGTAGCTTAACAACTGAAAAACCAAGTTTATGTTTAGTCTTTTCTTCTTAATCTGGATGTGTCAAGTTTCATCTTTGTTTTCAAACACATTCTCAGCTGCAAACATCAGTGAGGCAATGATGGGCAACCTGTCTCGTGAAGACTTGCGGGACCTTTTCCCAGGACCAGAGAACTTTTTAAGAAGAAAAGCGATCTGGATTGCTTGTCATGGTGCATCAGAGGAGGTCAGTTTCTCTGTGACGTAGACTTAAAAAACAACCTATTTCAGTTGGCTGTGGCACTTTGGGTTGATGTAGTATATTGCCAAAACTATGCACTGCAAATGTTTTTGTATATCAGTAACAAGTCAGTTACAGTGCTTTACATGAACAAATCATAAGAAAAAAAAATATTGGAAAAAAGTCAATTGCAGTGGTGTAATAACAGAAGGTAAAGAAACATTGGACTATAACTACAGTTAATGATGTTTTTGTTTTCCGTTTAAATAGAACAGTGAAAGACAAATCTAAGAAACTTTTTTTTTTTGTCTGAATAAAAAAAAATCATCATTTCGGCATTTAAAGTTCTTTTGGAGTTTGTTCCAGATTAGTGGAGCGCAAGAACTTAATGATGCTTCTTAATGTTTGGTTCTGACTCTGGGGATACAAAATAGTTCCAAGTGGGTCACACCACCATATCAGTAAATTTGGATGTGTTACAATCACTTCCTTGGGTGCAGGTATCTAAAATTTGGTGAGACAAACCTGACTGACCTGCACACAGTCCCGACTTCAACTTTCAAAGTAGTGGACCCTATGTATTAACAACATGATTGTCAGTAAAGTTAATGTACACAGACTAATACTTCTGACAATGTAGTGTAACAGTATCAGAACACAATGTTTTGTTTTGCATTGTTTTTGTTTGTTTGTTTCTGTACAGGATTCTGGTAAAGAAGATTCAACTTTAGTGAGCTGTTCCTCCAATAATAGGTCACCTATGCAACAGACATCCACTCCAATGAAGTCCAGTCTTCCCAAGTTTGAAACTCCTGAAAAGGTTGTGAAATTAACCTTTCCAGAATATGTACTCCACACTGACACTGACCTTGAGCACGTAAGACAACAGTACTTTGAATTGTCGAAGAAAGGGGAAGAGCGCAACTGTGAAATGTCAAAGGAACTCAGATGTCGTCTCATCCGAAACACGATGACCAGTATGATTGCAATCTTGAGGGCAAAAGGAGATGCAGAATCACACAGATACCCATCAAAACCTGAAATCACAGCAGTGGCTAAAAGGATAGTGCTGTATTACCCCATGCTACAGGACCAAGGTCTGAAGAATTCATGGGTAAGTGAAATGCATCCAGTTAATGACTAAAGTTTTTTTTATTTTGCACATTTTTATTGAGGATCTAAAAAATGAAATGTATGTGTTCTTAAGGTCACTGTGTTTGCGCAACTAAACAAAAGATTGCAGAATGTGAGGTCCCCTCTAAAGAAATCTCAGAGTGGGAGACAATCAAAGAGGTAAAGCTGCAACAATTAATTTCCTCAATAATAAATATGTCATTAGCTTTAGTAGACTTTAACATATGTTGGCCAGCATTTGTTGGAAGTGATTAATTGGCTAATCTTTGCAGCTCTTCAAAGAGACGCCGTCTTGATGAGCCCTATGATACAGATGAAGCCATGTCGAGCGACTCAACAATCATTCTGGACCAGTCTACAGATGAGACTACCAGCACCGACTCAGGCACTACTGACAAGGAGTTTGTTGAATTTAGTTTTGTATTTATTTTGTATTGTTTTTATTTTGTTTTGTTTATCTTCCACAATCTGAATATTAACATTATGATTCATCATGCCAACAGAAATATGTCTTTATGTGTTTCAGGAAAAACAAGACCCCAAAGCCCCCAGAAGCTCTCCCTCTCCTGTCCAGTTCTAAGAGTGAGTTTGTCTTACTTTATTTTGGGGGTGTGGTACTTGTGTTCCTCAATGCAACGATGATAGCACGACGAGATTCTCATTACTGTATTTTAGTGTTGTAATAGTAATTACAATTTTGGGTTGTTCATATTTGAATAATTTGACTTTAATATAATTTATCGAATATTTAACTACACAAAATGGATTGTATTAATTAAAAAAAAGGTTGTCATATTACGTTAATTGACAAAAATCTGTTGTTAAATTGAGCCACATTATGTGTTACAGCTAACAGGCCAACAGATGTTGAAAGCTCATACAACTACAGTCCAGCAATCTCGGCCAAGCACTACAGGACCCTACAATCGTTGTATAAAAAAAAGAATCCAAACCACCAGGATGTGTCTCATCTCCTGGATTTGGAATTTCAAGCCAGAAGAGCATTCATTGATTCACATAGTTTTCGTGAGGAGGACAGACACAACAAAATCATAGAAGCATATCCTTGTTTCAAGGACATTGGACATGTAAGAATACTTTGCATTCTTAAATGCTTGATATAACTTGCAATGTTTAGACAATTTCCTTCTCCTAGATAAATATTCTAATATCTGAATTGGTGTATTGAACATTGAATAGGTCATGGATGAGCTTCAACGCATTCTGAACAAAGATAACCCATGCTACATAGCTGAACTAAAGGGACGATGGAAAGACTTCTGCCAGAAGGTGCAGTTTTTTGGTGTATGGAAAAAAATGCTGAAACTACCAATGGGAGTGGACAAAGGTAAGCAATTACATTTTGGTATTATCTGTGATCAGGGTTTAATTGTGTCCATGAGTTTTGGACTTTTAGCTATTTTTTTATTTATGTTATTTTTGCTTTATGATGACTAAGGGTGTAAACAGGTCTTACAAGGTTAAAATGAGTATAGAAAGCAGTCATTTCTTAAATGTTTTCGTATAAATTGATCAGATTTGAACGTGTGTGCATTGTAAAGCTGTTTTTTTACCCAATTGTACCCAATCTTTTCCTGTACAGCTGAACAGGCTCTAGAGATCCTTCATGTCCTGCCATCGCTGTTTCCGTCGGCGTCTGCTCCTCCAAAACGAGTACGCGAGGCAAGTGAGGCTCTGGTGCATGTCCTTGAGGTGAGCTGTGTGAAATGTTCCTGGATAATTTTGAGTTAAGTATTAGAAAATCTATAAGGAGCCTCTGATTTCCTAAATTTTTCCTTTTTATCTCTTCAGAGACACCCAAAACAGTTGTTTTTATAAATATAGTTTTCACTAGGTAAATGTTAGTGCTTATTTGTGTCTGTTTAAATGTGTTATGCAGCATGTGTTATCCCCTCAATAAAAACCAACCAAGGCTAGCGTAACACTCATTTTTCTTTTGGGAAAGTAGACTGCAGTAAATGTATTTTGCATAGTTACAGGGATCGATGAGTAACATTAGACTTTATTTGATAAACATATATTTTAACTGTAAAATACATACTGTAAAAATACAGTACGCTGTTTAGTTTTTATATTTTAAAAAAATATATATTTTAATACGGATGGAGCCATTTTATTTACACACAAAGCATTCTGGGTAAATGATGACGTGGATAGGTCCTCGGTGTGAGCGAGCTTTATTCACCCTGAATCTTTGACAATATGTAACGATCGACTCTTTTAAA
>NC_056517.1:15904807-15909864 GCF_014905685.2 Nematolebias whitei
TTGGGAGTCAGATTCAAAGAAGAAACACAATATTATTTCACAACAATTCCCCCTTTCGACCTCATCCAAAGAGGTCGACATCAAACGGAAGAATATGCTTCTCTGCGCCGGCGTGGTTGCATCTCAAAATCAGAAAGTTCATAACCTCTGCGCATTAGGAGCTGACGAGCTATCTCAGGGTCACGCCTCTCTAAAGTGGAAGTGATAAGACGAACTGACAGAGATCTCAGGCAGGGAATACAACAACATCCACATGTGATTAAAATAGCTGCAAATACTGCAATTGACATCAACATGGACACAATCATCTGCTTCCAGGGGCCAAACACTTTGAAGAGCCATTCTTCAAGAGGATTATCTACACCAGAGTGAGATTTCATCTCATCAGACAACGTCCTCAAACCTTCAAGTGCACGGGTCACTTTTCCATCAGGGGCAGTGTTATTAGGAATGAAACTACAACACAGGTCACCAAACATGCTACACACACCTCCTTTCTCTGCTAACAGCATATCAAGAGCCATTCTGTTCTGCACAGCCATCAGAGAAGTCGGAGCTAGTTGCTCCGCTAAGCCCTCAACAGCGTCTCTGGTAAGGTTGGACAGACGCATGACATTGTAATGTATGTAATTTATTAGGTCAACATTTTTATTTGGTGTAATTGGGAAATATGCTGAAACAACAGGTAAATTTTCAAAACCTGTCGCAATCTGATCTGCTAATTTGTGCTCATCAGGAACTCCCCGAGGGATTCCTATGGCATTAATATATGTAGTGGAGCCCACAGTGGGGTCAAAATTATGCGTTGAACGTCTCTTCCTACTGGGAGAGGTGGAGGTGTCATTTAAAACTTCCAAACGAGGGCCAATCAAGGTTAACGATGCAGCTAAGCGTACTAATGCACACAATCCCACAGAATCCTGAGGGATATGTGTTAGTAAACGTCTACCACCACAATAATAATACAGATCAGCGCGAGCCACCTTACCCACACGGGTGTTGTCAGAGACATTTTGTTGCGTGATATTACACCATTCATCCTGAATTTGTCCTAAGGCAACTTTTTTATTTGCAGTTGAGGTGTAATTAAAACAGTAATAGTCAAATCGTTCTACCGGAGTAAACGAGCCTAATTTGGTTATATTAGAAATAATTGGGAATACCTGATCTAATGTAGTGCAATTCTTAGTATATTTTCTCATAGTCAAACTTAACATGCAATGAAATCCCCAAGCGTCCTCTAGGTGTAATGGAGCTGGCTGAGTGTACAAATTTGGTCGAGCTGCAGCACAAGCTACACATTCAGACAAAGAAGCCTGTCTAGCAGCCTCAGCGAGCCAAGCTAACCAAATGTTAGAGTCAGTATAGCCAGTGGACATAGCAATCACATCCACAGGGGTTAAGCTGGTATAGTCAACACTATCAATTCGCATAGACATTGGGAGCGATGACTCCTGGGTCGGAGGAGGAGTAGGGTCTTGAACTGGCAACTCTGTAAGAGCAAGTTGTAGCACCCGGAAAGGGTCCTTGCCAGCGACATCCGCGGCTACAAGCACATAAATGGGTTCCGTCACCAAGGTGTAGATCATCTCACGCTTTATGCTGGTTAACTTATTCCAAGTTCGAACATACTCAAAGGACAATAACAAGTGTCTGTTATTTTTTGCCAAGGTGGCATGTGCCCTCCACCAATCTCTGTAATTAGTCAGATGTCCAGACATATCAGGTTTCCATGATCCCGAATACAATGTGACATAATTCCACTCAGGACACCAGAAACATTTGGATGGATTGGGACATGGACAAATATAAAAGGCTGCACTCGCAATACGGTAATCCGTACAATAAAACATGTCACAGATTGGCAGGCTTAGGGTAGTGGTGGTGTCTTTGGGATACTCTACTTTCAGCACCGGAAGGCCATACGCATCTTTCATGACTGTGTGTGGTGTCACGCTCCTTCGCACCCTGCCTGTTTCACCAGTCTGCTCACACTCTGGTAAACCGGGAATAATACAGAAATATTCAAAAGAGAAAATGAGTGACAACACGATGGATGACAAAACACCTATCCCTATCACCACGTGCTTTGGTGGCCACCGCATTTTGATCTTAAAACAGAAACTGTACTCAATAAATGAAGATGTCTCGCACAGCGACTTCCTCAGCAGACAGCCAGGCAAGCAGTTCCTTTAACACAAATTGAATACAAAATAACACTCTGTTAATATACAGCTTATAATTGATTATAGATATTTCTTTTTAACGTTACAAACTGAATATACTTATCACTTTCAAGCTAAGTAAATAAATGGATGCGCTCTAAATCAAGACTGCAATTAAAAGATAAGAGAAAAATGGTTAGTACACATGTCATACAATATTGTTACAATCACAAGTACTCAGGGCATACCCTGGGGTGCTCAGAGACCGTTCCTCCTATGTCTCTGAGTTTTCTTCGTGAAGTGTGAGACTCTAAGATGTCGTGTTTTTGTCGTTTCTAGGTGTCTGTACTAAATGTGGCTATTCCAGCACCCGGTGACCCACTCAAACAAAGTCCTTCAGGGCCCGCACGCAACTATACCAGGCTGCTTTGGTCTACAAGACATGAATGTCCAGTTTTACGACTTTAGATGGTTTCTGCCAGCTCTCTCGCTCTTCCTGGCTCTGAGGCAGGCGCACACTGGCTCCAGTGGTACCAAACGTCCCCCTTTCCTCTGAGGCGGACTGCATGGGACGTTCTCTCTGTAACCTGATAAGGGCCCGTCCACCTGGGCTCCTGCCACTTCCTTTTAATGACCCTCAGCAAGACCCACTCCGTGGTGGGGAGACCAGGTTCCTCTGGTCTTTCTGTTAGGCTCTGTTTGTGGTGGACCTGCTGAGTAAAGTTAGACACTAATGCTTTTAACTCATCAAAGTATACCTTATGGTCCATCTTACGATCCTCCTCACTGGTCAGTGAGCATACGGTTGGTCCCGGAAAGGGTCTTCCTGTAGTTAACTCATAGGGAGAAAAGCCAGTTCCATTATTAACAGAAGTTCTCACGGTCATTAAGGCTATTGGTAATGCTTCCACCCAGTTCAATTTAGTCTGTGCACAGATTTTGCCCAATTTTTGTTTTATGTTCTGGTTCATCCTTTCGACCTTCCCTTGAGACTGGGGATGGTACACGGTTCCAAAAGCATGTTTTAGGCCTAACATTTTTTCCACAGCCTGCAGATCTGTGTTTTTAAAATGTGTGCCATTGTCTGATCTGATTTTTGTTGGGAAACCGTGTCTGGGGATGTAATGGTTAATCAGAAACTTCACCACTGTTTTGCTGTCTTCTCTTCTTGCAGGTATGGCTTCTGGCCACCCTGTAAATGCGTCAACACACATCAATACATATCTGAACCCTTTAACAGGTTCCAGCATATCAGTGTAATCTATAATCACCTCCTGTCCCGGTCGGTGCAGGAGAGGAAAAGAACCTCGTTCAGGTTTTACTGTAGGTCGAATGTTGTACTTTAAACAAACGTTACAGGTGTCAACATATGCTGTTACCATATTTTTTTAAATGAGGGTGCCACCATTGTTGAAGATTCCGTAGCATTTGTCTGCATCCCACGTGTGCTAATCCATGTGCTTCCTGAAATACTGCCTGTTTTAAAGTCATAGGCAAGATCCACTTCTGATTCGGTCCTATCCATACTTTAAACTCCCCTTTTTTCTGACCTCCTCTGTTAAACCATAATGTCTTTTCCTCTGGGGAGGCTGTAGTCTGAGCCTCTGCTACAGTTTTCTCATCCCACTGATTCACTTTCTGACATTCCTCTTCCACTGTCACCATCTGGACTCTTGGCAAATAGCCAGCAGCTATCTTGGCTGCTCTGTCAGCTTGCCTGTTTCCTTCCGCTGTGTCTGATTGTGTAACATCATGACCTTTGCACTTCACAACCGCCACTTTTGCTGGCCACATCAAACTGTCAGCTAAATCCTTAATGAGTTCCTCATGTTTAATTGGTTTGTTACCTGCTGTTCGAAAACCTGCTCTTTTCCACTGTGATAATTGCACATGAACTACACCATAAGCATACGCTGAGTCTGTGTACACTGTAACCTCTTTTCCTTTGCTCATTTTCAAAGCCTCAACGACTGCCTGAATTTCAGCTTTTTGAGCTGACTGATGACCTTCTAGCTGCCCTGAGCTCAGTACCTCGTACTCAACACCATTCTGCTGTACCACAGCAAATCCTGATCTCAAAGACCCATCCTCAAACCTGAAGCAGCAACCATCTGTGTAAAGTACATTTGAATGTGGTATGAGTTCAGTCTGTAAATCAGGTCTAATGCGTTCCTCCACGTACACTTTTTGCACACAATCATGTGCCTGTGTTGTTTGCATACCATCTGCCATGTTTATGCCTTCATGCAGGAATAATAAATTCGGTTCTGATAGGATGTTGCTCATGCGTCTTTGCTTTAAGGATGTCATTGTAAAGAGCTCAGAATTAACATAAGCTACTATGTTGTGTGTCGTTAGGATGTGTAGTGGGTGTCCCATGACGATGTGTGCTGTTTTTGAAACAATCCTTGCCAGACCTGCCGCTGCCTGTGTACATGTTGGATGACGCTTCTCAGTACCATCCAACATCACACTTGCGTACATCAACACCTGTCTACCACCCCCCTTTTTCTGAAACAGAAAACCATTAACAGTGTTGTCTGCTTCAGAAACATCAAGAAAAAACGGGGCGGAGTAGTCAGGCAGAGCCAAATCAGCTGCTCTGGACAAGAGTTGCTTCAGTTTAATAAACACATGTTCTGCATCTGTGTTCCACACAAGTGTTGCTTTCAGGTTTCTGTTACCTTGATCTTTTACCATCTGTCTGAGTGGAGTGGTGAGTTCACTATAATCAGGTATATAGTGTCTGCTGTACCCAGTTAAACCTAAAAAGGATAACATGTCTTGTACAGTGGTGGGTTTTGGATGATGTAGTATAGACGCCCTGTGTTCTAGTGAAAGTGTTGTACCATTAGCAGAGACCAACCTACCGAGGAAAGAGACCTGTGTACG
>NC_056517.1:15909964-15914582 GCF_014905685.2 Nematolebias whitei
GGCTGTAAGACAGTCATGTGCTGTTTCAGAGGCTATCAGCAAATCATCAACATATTGAACCAAAGTGGTGCCTCTGGAGAGTGGAAGCTGTACAAGAATGTTCTTTAAAACATGATTGAAAATGCCTGGCGATAATGCAAAACCCTGAGGCAAGCGAGTGTATCTATACTGACAACCGTTAAATGTGAATGAGAAAATGTCACGCAGGTCCTCTGATAAGGGCAGGCAATAAAAGGCGTTAGCCAAATCAATGCAGGTCATCCACTTCTGGTTTGGTGTCAGTTGGGTCAGTGCAACATAGGGATTTGGTACTGGTGACGTAGGTGTCTTAAGTATGGCGTTGATCGACCTAAGATCATGTACCATTCTGTACTTTCCAGTCCCCGCCTTCTCAACAGGTAGAATGGGAGTATTCCAGTCTGAATGTGAGTGTTCGAGGACCCCTGCTTTCAGCAACCCTTGGACTGTGTCAGTCAAACCTTGTTCAGCCTCAGGTCTATGAGAATACTGATACAACCATATAGGTTCGTTGTGGGTCAGTTCAAAAGAGATTGGGAGGCATTTAACATGACCTACATCCTCAGGTCCCTGAGACCAGAGAGATGCAGGAAGTGTGTCTAACATCTGAGGAACATCTGAATGGTCAGTTTTTTCTTTGCCATGGTCTCTGGAGATCACCTCATGGTCTAGCTTACCTACATCATGAACAGCTAAATCAATGCTATAACAGTCGGTTGATGACGAGTAAGCGAGCTGAGGTATTTGTGTTGGGACCCAATCTGTGGCAGAGACAGCAGCCTTCACCATTGGGCCCAAGTCTTTAGCCTGATGTGTGGGAGCTAAAGCTAATGAGACGTGTGGGATCGCTTCAGACGACATCATGTACCACTCTAGTTGAGTCGGTGTGAGGGTGACGTGAGAAGCCACGCCTTGTGGACCTACTATAAGCTGGTCTGATATTAATGGCCACTCAGTGTCCTGCAAGTGCTGAGCAAAATGCTCCCTGTAACAATCGTCAGAATCACGGTCATAAAAGAGAGTGACATGTAAAGGATCTAGAGGTGGGACATAGGGACGCAGAGCATCAAGCCATGGCCTCCACAACAAGTAGGCAGAGTAAAGTCCAGTGTGTTCAGGTGTCTCGGGGCGCAGCAACGCCCAGTAAATGTCAGCTACTTCCTCATGTATCGGCTGTACCAAGCACTGTGATGACAAAGAGGAGGAAGAAGCAGAACAAGTCCAGGTCACACCACTTGGTAAAGTAACACGTAAACCAGTTTGTTCACACATTATTGTTGCACCAAGTTTCTTTAACAAGTCTCTTCCAAGCAGGTTGACAGGTACACGTGTGGACAGAACAAATGGATGTGTCACTGTTTGAAGTCCTGCTGTTACTACGAGAGGTTCAGTTAGAGACAGTTTTTGTTGCACCCCAGCGAAACCGATCACAGACACAGTGTCCGCACTGGCATGTTCATCAAATCCCTGCTCATTGAGGGTTGAATATGTAGCTCCAGTGTCCACGAGGAATGATAGATCTTTATTCATGACCCTCATTTTCACCATAGGGTCTGCTCCTCCCCCTATGGTGTGATTACTCTGTGGGGTGTGTCATTGCTGGTAGTATCCACCTGGTGGCACCCAAGATGGATCCTGTTGGCCAGAGGTAGGTGCCGGTGGCGCCATCTGGTGGTTGGGAGCTGAGTAGTGATGTGCTCCTCCTCTTTGGGCGTTGGCCTGCTTGTGATAACAATCTCGCGCCCAATGACCTGGTCTGTGACAGTAATGGCAAACATATGGTGCTCTGCCTCCTTGCGTGTACCCCCGACCGAAACCTCTGCCCCGAGACCCCCCTCTTTCTCCCCACTGCCCTCTGGACCGTCCCCGAGGATATACAACAGGAAGCGGGGGTTGGGCGGTTACAGGACACTGATAAGCAGCCTCAGAACACTGAAACACAGTGTCAGCTTGTAACATCTGTTTTGACTCTTTTTTAGTTTGAACTACATCCCGAGCCTGTTTCAATTGTAGCTTTAAGAGCTGCGTTTGCATATCTTTCAGTTCAGAAGAAGTTTTAGTCTCCTCATCAGCCACACATTGCAGATGATGAATAAGATGCCGTTCCCACTGGGCAGCATCTGCTGTGGGCAAATCAGGGTTAATTTTCATTGCCTTACTGACTGCTGCGGGTACACCATCTAGTATTGCTTGTCTAAAAAAATACTTTTGATTTTCCCCCTGACCATGGCAGTGTGTTCTGTCATACCAGTCCTGTTTACACACATCTAAATATGCAGTGGGGTTCTGACCAGGCTTCCAGGTGAACTTAGGAACCCCTGTACCTTCTGGAAGGGGATAAGCCTGTCTGAGAGCGGCGGCAAGTCTCTGATACTCCAACAACATGCAAGTTGAGTCAGGTATATTACGATTCCACCCAGCAGCTCTCTCTATCTCATCCATCCTAGTAGAAGTTACACACCTTCCCAACAGCGCCCTCATGTCTCCCACAGCTAAATTAATACCTTTAGTTAAGGAGTCCACTACATTCAACCACTTACTTCCTCCTTCTGTGAGGGGAGGGAGTTTGTCCACTAACGCCTGCACATCACCTAGCGCAAGAGGTTTATAACGTATCTGATTTCCTGCCTGCAGAAGGGGAAAAGAACCAGTACTTAACGATGGATCCACGCTTTCAACAGGGATAGAAGCGTGATCTGGTGGTGGAAGAGCTGCCGACAAATCAGAAGTAATTCGTATTGCTTGTGGCCAAAAAGGATTCTGTACGCGTGTCTGGGGCGTGGCAGGCAATTGGTGAGTACAGGTGAGCGGGTTTTGAGACAACCCTGCACGATTCCTCCAACCCTGCAGACCCACAAGCACGCCCTCTCCATCATGAGAGCTGTCAGAGGGAGATGCTGAGGGTGTAAAGAGGGAAGAAGTGTGCGAATCAGGGTGTCCTGTGGGATTAGCAGACTGACTCCACCCATCTTTAATCACCCATTGCTGCGTGTTCTTTGTGATCCCTTCACCCTCAGTTTGGAATGGTGTACTGATGGACTGTGTAAAACACGGCTTCATTCCTGGTGCCACAAGTTGTTTTGTTTTAACTGGGATGGGTGACTCCCCCCTCAGCTGCGAGGGGGTGTCAGTGACCTCCCCCACTTGTAACGTTCCATCTGTTATGTGATATATGGGGTACATTCCTGTGGGGGGATGTGCTGACTGATTGCTACTTGGGTTATAAGGAGGGGGAGCTGAGCTACCCACTTCCTCACTCTTTGTTTTTTAGGCTGCTCCACCAGTTGCTGTTTTCTCAACAAATGGGACGAACCCTGTGCCACAAAGACCAATTTCAACCACTCTTTTCTTTCATATTTAACCTCCCTCATTAACTTTCTGTATCTACCTTTCTGCAAGGCGTTTGCCTCTCTCTTTTGCTTGTCAAACTTATCCTCATCTCTCGAGCATTCTTTAATTTTATCCCACATCAAAGATATCACATCTTGTGTCTCTTCTGCATTATTTTCTATTTTTTGTAATTTTTGCACGAGAGCTTTTTTTTAGCTTTTTATTATATTCCAGCATCTCTAGTGCCTGTCTCACAATTTCCACTTGCTCCTTTACCGGTTTAAAACTTTCCTGCTCGCACTTTTGTAACATTACACGCTGCACCTCTGTGTCCATTCTCTCAGGAAATTCAAACAAACAGCACACCTCTTTTTTTTATTGTCACTGGAAAATTCTGGAACTTTTTTCTTCTTTTTTTTTTCTGGAACTTTTTTCCTACACATTCATACTGTGGTCTTATATTTGACAAAAACACAAACAACAAAATAAACAAACAAGATACTGACCACTTATTTCAACATTCACGCGAAACACAGACGCCAGAAATCTCACAATGGTCACCCTTAAAAATGTTGTTGTTGTTTTTTTTTTTTTTAAAACAAAATGTGTTGACTTCCCTTTTAATATCCTAGAAGACAGCAATATTTGTGAACCCGTGACTTCTCTATTCTCTCACCACGGATCATAAGTTATTTTATTCAACAAATCTAATTATTAGTTCTGATTTTATTTTAATCTATTCGGTGCGTGCGTCGTATTTAATTAATTAATGTCCCACCCAGCCTCGCGAACGCCCACCTACGGTCAATTGTGAGCGAACTTTAATTGATACTGTTTTAAAAGTTGACTGCCAATCCAACAAGTTTACAGTAAAACTTAGTCTAATGGAGTTTTAGAGTTGAACAGCGGAATCATTTTCCTAGAACTTTCACTCCTCCCCCGGGAGTCCGTCGACCCCTGGTAGGCAGACTAACGCGCAGTTTATCTCTGAGGCTGGTTTTATTTTATCTTACTTTTATCTTATTCTTACAGTCGACGTAAACTTCTCTATTTAAAACTATTTATTTGGGAGTCATACACACTGAGCAAAATTTGCCTATTTTAAGCCCAATTTACAGATTTCGTAATAAACAGGCTCTGCTTACCTTCTGTGAATGGCGCACCGTAGATTCAGTGTGAAGGACTCGGTAACTTATTTCTCACATCTCGGTGGGACCTCCAATTTGTTGTGTGATCATCTTACTTCTCCACCCGAGTCTGTGTTACCATT
>NC_056517.1:15914682-15915923 GCF_014905685.2 Nematolebias whitei
GTGAACTACTCATTCTGAATCAACTGTGAAACAGTATTAGTGATTTTGAATCCTCATTCAAAGTAGAAATCAGGTTAATGATGCATTGTCTGACTTTCTGTCTTCAATGAGCAAGTTGTGTAAGTTGGTCAAAGTTCAAGTTTCGGTCAACTGCAAGTTTACTGAAAAAGAAATGTCATGTTTAACTTTTTCAGGCAGATATGAGAGAGTTGACTCCACGAAGTCTGAGTTCTTCATAACAATCTTCTGTCTGTTCTTAAACACTTAATCTTTTTCCTTGACTTTTTAATAACCTCTTACATCACCAAAACACACCTCTGTTTGGTCCAACCGACCAATCAGAAAGTCCTCAAATGAACCGGAAGTGACTCTTTTTAAAAGGTGCAACACTTCCTAGTTCAAACTGGTTCCAGCTCCAGTTGAGTTCTGGAGAGCTCAGTAGTTCTGAGAAGTTCTCGGCAGTTCTGGGAAGAACGCTGAGGAGAACGCTGAGAGAATGCTGTGAGTTGGTTCCGAGAGTTCCAGAGTTCAGAATGCTGGAATTCAGGATGCTGGAGGAAGTTCTGAGAAGTTCTGAAGAGTTCTGCAGTAGTTCTGGGAATAACGCTGAGGAGAACGCTGAGAGAATGCTGTGAGTTGGTTCCGAGAGCAGCAGAGTCCAGAATGCTCAGGACATCTGCGACTAAGCTGAACAAGAGAAGTTCAGAGGAATTATGAAGAAGTCTGTTCTAGGATGATCTCACGACTCCCGAGGTTTAGCTGTTCTTACGGAGACGCTGGAAGAGTTGAAAGGAAAGCTCTACACCAACGCTGAAACTATCATCTGCAAAGGTAAAGAGTCGATCTCAACCAAAGTGTACCGTGGGTTAAGCTGGTCCAAAGGAGCGTGCTGTTCTGGTTATAACAGACAAATTCCCTCACCCATCTCTCTCAACTTAAACTTCAATTTCCATCTTTAAACTCTTCTTTTTGCTAGAAATCATTCCAGATATTTTCAGAAATCTGTTGTGAAGTTTTCAACCATCGCCGTATGGTTAATCAAATTGTACAGCTTGCTAAATTAGCCATGTTGTTGTTGAAATCATTTGCCAAATTAATGTAAATGTGTGATGTTAAATTTTGATTCTGAAAATAAATGACCACGTTCATTTTGATGGGTCAAAGAAAATTAACGCCTCACGTTACATTTTTAATAATTCAATGCACAACATTATTCAGTCCAGAAAAATGAAAGAATCCGT
>NC_056517.1:15916023-15919919 GCF_014905685.2 Nematolebias whitei
TGCTAGAAATCATTCCAGATATTTTCAGAAATGTCTGTTGTGAAGTTTTCAACCATTGCCGTATGGTTAATCAAATTGTACAGCTTGCTAAATTAGCCATGTTGTTGTTGAAATCATTTGCCAAATTAATGTAAATGTGTGATGTTAAATTTTGATTCTGAAAATAAATGACCCCGTTCATTTTGATGGGTCAAAGAAAATTAACGCCTCACGTTACATTTTTAATAATTCAATGCACGACATTATTCAGTCCAGAAAAATGAAAGAATCCGTTTAATTTATGAATATATATCAGAATATGTTCATCTACATTCTGGTGGCCTCGTACGCTTCATAAATGGACTGTATTCGCGTAACAATTGAATAACATGTTGGCATGAAATGAAAAGTGCAGAGAGTGGCTGTGTGAAACGCAGCGTTTTTGCAGATGCGATGCTTGGAGAAAATACAGCTATGTTTTGCAGCTAGTGATGTTTTGAAAGCTGAAATTGTGAGTCAATGTGTCTTTTTGAAAGCTGAATTTGTACATCTGTTGTGTGACAAAGTTGATGAGCTGTGAAAAACGTGGATTCTGTTTAAACGGACGGAGGTTCTGCTGCAGACCCGGTTCTGATCCGGCTCGGTTCTAATAAGTTCGAACGAGTGTTTTAAATAGATGGAGAAACGTTTTAAGGACTGAGCGAAGTCTCAGTGAAGCTTTGAGAGCTTATTCGTTACATTTTTAACAGAAAATGGTACATTTAGACAGTTTAAAAGACGAAAAGTTGTCCTAGAATGTTCAGGCTAATGCTAACACGCTAGCTGGAAAAACGAGCAGCGATTGGCTGAAAACCGCTGAGTTAGAACACTCTGATACGCTGAGAAATGAGTGACGTGTCCGCGTCACTTCCTCTGATGTCAGGTTGTAAAGCTCGGTTGCACCGAAGCCTTTTCTGTGCTTAAAATCACTAAATAAAATTTGCCACATGTCCCCAAAACTCATGTTTCATGCAAAGAAGTCGTGCTTGTTGAAACAACGCCACGTTTAAGCTTTAAATACGTTCAGAAATGTTGATTTGACCGAGTTTTAGCCAAAGCTAATTTTAAGCTAAGAAGCTAACGACAGGATGTCAACAGAACGTCCACAGGAAGTTGTCATAGGCTCCTGCTGTTATAAAGCTAACACCGCCACCTGCTGGAGAAGAGGAGAATAACAGTTTTCCTGAAGGGGAGACTGATTATTCCTCATCATCATTTTTCTTTCTCTTTTCACCCACCTGGTTTAATGAGTAACTGTTAAAATAGCGAATTTCTGGAAGTGAACGGTTTAAAAAGCGTTTTTAAACTGATGTTGCTGTGAGACTTTTTAGAAAAATTGGAGGTTTATTAAGTTCAGTGCTTTAGAGTAAAAAACACTGAGAAGCTTGGTAATCTAGTATCTGTTAAAAAATAAGCACATTAAAAAGTAACACTGCAGAGAAGCATTTACTTAAATATTCATGAATTGGGGTAAAACCTACGAACAGGTGCCCATTCCTCTGAATAAGTTGACTTATAACAGTACTTTTGTGTAAACCCAGAGCTTAAAAAGTGTGTGAAACTCACTGCTCACTTGAATACAAATATTCACCTGTTGAAATATCTGAAGCTGGCAACTGTTTTAACCAGATAAAGTGCTACACAGTGAATAACCATGACAGGTGTGATAGAAAAGGATTTTGATCCTTATGAGATGAAGGACTGTTTAGAGAAGGCGTTGACGCTGCTCACAGAATCCTTACATCCATATGATAATCAGGTGGACAGCATGAACCCAAAATAGTTATTGGACAATCTGAAGGAGGTTGTAGAGAGTGTGACCTCTACAGAAATTACAAAGTCAAGCTATGAAAAGCTGGCTAAAATGGCAATGTTGCTGAAAGAATCATTCTATACAGTGGTTGAGAAAGCTGATGACCTTGCAATAAGGTTAAACAGTGAAAAAGAGGTGGTTCAGGAAATTGAAGAACACTTCCTTCAATTTAAAAGTGAACACGAGATCCTCACAAAAAAACATTTTGAACAGATGTTTCAATCACAGCAAGATGCACGTGCAGAAATAGATTCACTGAATAGCAAAATACAGTTACTTAATGCATCACTATCTGAAGCCAGGGGTGATAAAGAGCTGTTGTCCAGAGGATACTTTGCATTAAGACGGGATCACGACGAGAAAATGTCACAAGTTTCCCGCTGCAAAGCTGAGATAGATGTGCTTAAAACACAACGTGACGAATGCAGAATGGAAAAAGCGGCATTACTCCAACATTGTGTGCGTTTACAAGGTGAATGTCAAACATCACAGGAACGCCTGAAAGCTTGTGAGGAGAAACTGGCCGTGGCAACAAATAAAAGTTCTGACGTGTGGCGAGTTTGTCTGGAACTCAAAAAAGACCAAGGTCAGAGTCCAGGTCACCCACAACCCTCTCAGAAAGATGTTGTTGCACCTCCTGCTCTTAATCCCATTCTGCCACCTCCACATGTGTGTAGAGAAACACCTCCACCCTCACCTAAAGTGGTAGGAACAGACCTGAACAGGTCTCCTCCACCAAACATGCAACAGAGAGCATGGAAACTTCATCTTTCAATAGATGTTCTGCTAAAACTCTCAAAATATGTACAACGCTTTGTACCGGGACCAATGGGTTCAACTGGAACAAAAGCGTACCTCAAAGACCTTGAATTCAGACTGAAAGGTTATCCTAATGCTACGGTTGAGGATAAGATCAGTCTGATAAAGCTCACTTCGGACAGAGAGGTGTTCACCTTCATCGAGCATCTACCTGATGCAACGAGAAGGGATTACAACCTTCTGTGTGAAGCTTTGATCAGAGAGTACGACCCCTGCACGGGACCTGCTGGTTTCCCAGCCGCTGACAAGGTCACGTAGGGCAAGCATGAACATCCAAAAATCTATTACAAAAGAATCTTCCAAGCTTATTTTGGTTACAGAAATGAAACCGGAATGGAGGAAGAAGAAGGTTTTAAATTTGTTTTCAGCAAAAATCTCCACACTGACATACGCATGTCAGTACAAATTATGGCAAATTTCAGAGAAAAATCCATCAATGAGATTAAACAGTGTGCTGTGAATGTGTTTGAGGCATGTTCTCATGCTAAGACGCCCATAGAGGTGTTTCCTGGTATAAAGGTAAAACCCCACTCCCTAGAAATGGAAGGGCGGCGTGCATTGACCCCTCCTCCTGAAACGGGCGAGAAAAGGCAGTATTTTCAAACTAACAGACCGCGTAATGAAGGTGCACGCTGGGACAGAAAAACTCCTCTTTCAGAGGATGAACGTGATTATCGTAAATGGAGTGAGCGTAGGACGCAAAGATATGGGATCCAAGAGGACCCATATTATCAGGGGAAGTCCGAAAAGGAACCCCCAAAAGACGTACCTAACCCTCCCCCACCTCGGACGAAACGAGCTGAGGCGATAAAATCACAAAGGTTCCAGAAACAAGGCCCTACACCTCTGAGCTCGGAAGAGACAGAGAAAATACGCAGGTTTTTAGAAACTTTGAAAAACGTTGAAATGGGAATCCAACCTGGAGCACTGTGTAGTGATGTGATCGCTACTAAATCTGAAGGCGCAAATGACAACATTACAGATGTCGGTGAAACACACCAAGACATTATTGTTGTGGCCTCCAACAACCCCTCATCGGACGAAGGGGGGTATACTCACACACAAACGATGATGAGTCATCGCAAGCTGAACACTCAGAATCTGATTTTCATGATTTTGAACTAGGCATTCCAGTTCTGGGAGGACTCCCAGATAACCTGGTACCAGTCAAGAAGCTGGGCTAGTATGGTTCACAAAATCAACACAGGCCATAGCTCTTTTCTCAACCAATGACGTCGACCAAGGA
>NC_056517.1:15920019-15921248 GCF_014905685.2 Nematolebias whitei
AAAATCACTAATACTGTTTCACAGTTGATTCAGAATGAGTAGTTCACTTCAACATTTGAAAATGGTTTGAACTAAACACACTTTGATTTATCAAAACATTTGTAAAATAGTAATGATAATAGAAAAGAGAGTGTTCTTTCAATTGATCAGTGCAGGACACTTTAGAAAGTCTCTGGATGAACTTTATCTTGTGATTCTGGACTCAAATCAATGAAATACAGTTCTTGTTCCAGGCAGGCCCCTCAAGGCCAGATTCGACCTGAGGCCTAGTTCACTACACATGACAACTGATGGCATCCAGACTCCAACTTGGGTAACTGCCAACGAAGCACGTCTCCTCCTCCTTTAATTGACAATAAGACAAACTTTGTTCTTTTTTTTTTTCTGGTTTACATGTACCGTTCTTATACATGTTACACAGTGGGATTTCCACACAATTCTAATCTGACATCCCTTAGGTACCACTGGGATGGTTTTTCTGTTGTAGCATGCCCGACACTCGTACATAGGGCACAACTGTTGTGCCCTATCAGGCAGCTTTTTGTGTTTCAAACATGTGAAGTTACTTTGCACTCTGATCTTGCTTGCATTTTTTTTTCAACCAAACGTGAACACCTGATCCTCCTCCAAGACACATCCTGGTGTTGCTGATGAGGCGTTGACCATCAGCGACAAGGCACGTGATGCCCAAACAGCCTGCACTCCCATCTGACGGGCACCTGCCACCAGCTTCTCATGTTGACTCCTGTGCGGCCTCGATCGTCCAAAAGACCAAGGAAACATCAAGCTGTAGAAGCAAAAAGTACTGCTTACAGATAGATGAAGAATCATTAGTTTTCTCTTATATAACATTTGTTTACAGATACATTCACCCATTTTTCTTCTCCTGCCTTTAGGATATTGCAGACCCAGACCAATTTTATAACTTGAATTTGACCTGAAATCAATGTCACTGGCTCTAGAGTCCTCAGATCTAGTCCAACAGATCCAGGAGTTGCTCTGACAAGCAGCTTTGCTCTGTCATCAATTTTCCACATACTAATTGGTTCTTTTTTTTCTGGAGTATCATTCAATTTAGAGGAGTGGTGCCTGGTGCAATGGGTCTGTTATTCAATTGAAACACAACCTGCAACAAATTTACTTTCCAGTTTGTCAAATCATGTTTTTCATTTAATTTTCTCAGCATTTCTTTTAACAGTTCATTCATTCTCTCAATCAGCCCAGCAGCT
>NC_056517.1:15921348-15925133 GCF_014905685.2 Nematolebias whitei
ACATTTTAAAGTAGATGTCTGATTTGCATATTTACAAGGATGAGTCATCAACACACCTGAATATGTATCTACAGCCGTACATACAGATCTACACCCCTGTGACATGGCAAAGGGCCAATGAAATTTGTCGGCCAGATCTGATATGGTCCCTTTCCTCTATTTGTCCCTGCATTTACTGTTGTGACCCTCTTTCCTAATGCTGACATGCTTCACATTGCTGTATTGCAGTTTCATCATCTGTCTTGTTCTACAACTAATCAAACAATTCTTCATACATAACCACTTCATGCAAAAAGTGTCAACAATTAACTTTTATTTATTAAAAAGAAATCCTTCTTCTAGTCTTGGCCCCACTCAGAATATTTAGCTCATCAGTTTTTCCAAACTGAGGTGTTCCAAAGACGTCATAGCAGTCCAGTCACAAACCAGTTTTATGCCAACCGCCCAAGACTATTGCGTTGATTCCTCCGAGTCTCGCGCGCAGCAGTCAACGAGGGATCTAGCTTTTATATGATTTCTATGGTGCTTATATCTATGGTCAGGCTTGTTGCAGACATAGATATAAACACTAGATACAGCATTGACTGCTGCGGCGCTGGATTTTCGTCCGCCATCTTGGAACGGTAGTCCTTATTTGGTTAAGGCAGAAGATGTCTCAGCACTTCGCAGCTTATTTCTGTTCTAATCGACGAACTGTTGACGTCAGGTCTCAGGGGATAACTTTTCACAAGTAAGACAAACATATTATTGTTAGTATTTTGTGAATATAATATTACTGTACTGTATTTATGTCCACCAGCTGATTTTATGTTCAGTGTAACACCGGTGTTCGGCTGCAATGAAGCTAACTGAGATCTGATGACAGGAATATTTTTCTAACAAACGTACTCACTATTTTAGTAGCTTTGGTTCATTATCAGTCAGAGTCAGAGTTTCTTTATTGTCATTTGCACCTCATGTGGTACATGTGGTGGAGCGAAATTATGTACACAAGGTCCCAGTTACATCCAACAATAAAATGTATAAGAAAAACAGTAATAACATCTAAGACATGAACTAAGAAAAACATCAACTAAATATCCACTAAGCACTCATAACATAAAACATTGAACATCAACACAAAAATGAACATGAGTCTGTGAGCGGATGTGCACGCATGAACACATCAACATTGAAACAGATCAGCAGCAGCATGAAACAGATCAGCAGCAACATGATATGGTTTTTCACAGTGGTTATTCTAGTTAGAGATTCATGAGTCTAACAGTCTCAGGGTAGAAGCTGTTCCTCAGTCTAGTGGTTCTACACGTAATGCTCCTTAACCTCCTTCCTAAGGGGAGTGGGGCAAAAAGTGTGTGTGCTGGGTGAGTGGGGGTCCTTCATGATGCAGGTGGCCCTCTTCCTGCATCTGGAGGTGTAGATGTCTGTGATGGTGGGGAGGCTGATTCCGACAGACTTCTGTGCAGCCTTCACCACTCTCTGCAAAGCTTTTCTTTCTGCAGCTGTGCAGCCTCCATGCCATACGTTGATGCTGGAGCACAGGATGCTCTCCACTGCACACCTGTAGAAGGAGGTGAGGACTGAGCTTCCCAGACCAGCTCGCCTCAGCCGTCTGAGGAAGTAGAGTCTCTGATGAGCTTTCTTGATCAGGCTGGTGGTGTTATTGCTCCAGCTGAGGTTGTCATTCATGTGTACACCCAAGTACTTGTAGCTGGAGACCACTTCCACCGCAGATCCTCTTATGTTCAGGGGGGTGTAGATGTTTTTGTTCCTTCTGAAGTCCACAATCATCTCCTTTGTCTTCTTCACATTATTCTCTTTGCACCAGCTCTCCAGGTGTTCCACCTCTTGCCTGTAGCTGGACTCATCATTGTTTGTGATGCATCCCACCACCGCTGTATCATCTGCAAACTTTACAATGTGACACCCTGAATGGGTAGCTGCACAATCATACGTGAGCAGAGTAAACAGGAGGGGGCTCAACACACATCCCTGAGGAGAGCCAGTGCTGAGGGTTATGGTGGAGGAGGAGAAGTTGTGGATCCTCACTAACTGTGGTCTGTTTGTTAAAAAGTCTAGTACCCAGTTGCAAATGGAGGGGCTTAGTGCTAGTGTGGATAGTTTGTACATCAGGGTTTGGGGGATCATGGTGTTGAAGGCAGATGTGAAGTCCACAAAGAGCATAAGGACGTAAGAGTTTTTCTGCTCCAGGTGGTTGAGCGCAGTGTGGACCACATTATCAAGAGATATGTATCATAATTGGAGTTTTGTTTAAGTTGTTTTGTATGTATGTTAGTTAAGTATGTTTTTGTGTAGACACAAATCTCCTGTTTTCATTTTGAAGGTTTCCCAAAGAACAAGATGTGAGGAAGAGGAGGAAGTATCTTTGAAGAGGATTCATCTGAGCAGTGAGGATTTTAAACAGGAGGATTTTGATCAAACTGATCAGACTGTCCGACTGAGAGATGGTGTGGTACCATCAGTTCACCTTCAAAGAGTAGGTGCATCATTATAAGTTCATTAGAGTTCATAAATTTACATATTTTATTGTCATTCATAAGGTGAGATACCTCCATGTGTTTATATGAACAGGTAACTATAGACTGTAAAGTTCATATTCATGATGTTTTTTTCATTTCAGCTTGAAAACTGCAGAACTACAGGAACTCAACAAAAGCTGAAGCTGGTCTGTCTGTGGCCTCTCAGGAACGTACACGTCACACACACAACCTTGGCCTAATGATGTGAGTATTTCTATTTTAAACTTTTATTTTTTTAATTTAGCATTTATTTATCCAGGTAGTCTCATTGAGTCACGAGAACTCATTTTAAAGAGAGACCTGTTTAGGAGCAGATGGTGGGGGTTAAGTGCCTTGCTCAGGGGACCAGGGTGGGGCCAATGAGGGTGGAGGCAGGTGTGGGTGTTTCACCTTTTCCACCTCATTTTGATGTTGGCGGTACCGGGAGTTGAACCTGCGACTTTCCCATCACAGGCCCATCTTGTAACCTCTGCTCCACCACTCCCCCACATAACATCAAATCATGATGGTCATGGTCGTATTAAAATCTCACTGGTTTCCTTCCAGATGTGTTAAACAGCTACTGGTCCCCCTGATGTTTCCAGGTGGCTGAGGTCAGTGGATGAAAAGCCTGGCATGAACAAGATGATGCTGGAGATCATCATTTGATGAGAGCTACCACCTTCTAACTGTGAAGAACAAGAGCAGCTCAGTGATTCCCTCAAGGCTCAGTGAAGGTGCTGAGAGCTGCAGAGAGGCTGATCCATGGAGCTTCAACACAGCAACCTCCAAACATGTCCACACTCACACAAATCGTCCGTGAAGACACTGGACCAGAGCACAAGATAATAAGAAACTGATAACAACAACAACAATACACATTCACTAATGATTCAGACAAATTTAAGTTTTTGTAATTGTTTGTTTGTTTTACAATTGAAAAACAGTTTGTTATCCACTGTTGCCATCACTCTTTGTTAAAATCCAGGTCTCTCTTGTAAATGAGTCCTATTGGCTCAATGGGACTAACCTGTATCAATAAAGGTTGAATGAATATATAGATATACATAATGATTTATTCAACCTTTTATTTATACAGGTTGGCTTCATGGAGCCACAAGGACTCGTTTACAAGAGACCTGCTCCAGACAGAACAGTAAACAATGGCAATGATAAGCTACAGTAAAAATGATAGAGATGACATGTATATACATGTATATATATGTATATATATATATATATATATATATATATATATATATATAT
>NC_056517.1:15925233-15938717 GCF_014905685.2 Nematolebias whitei
TAGATAGATAGATAGATAGATAGATAGATAGATAGATAGATAGATAATGAAATTATGTGTGTGTGTATATATGGTGGCAATATGTGGTTATATATAAAATAGATATAATGGTGTGTAGTTGTGTGTATAATTGTATGTACAGGTCCTTCTCAAAAAATTAGCATATTGTGATAAAGGTCATTATTTTCCATAATGTAATGATAAAAATGAAACTTTCATATATTTCAGATTCATTGCACACCAACTGAAATATTTCATATATTTAATTGTTTTAATACTGATGATTATGGCATACAGCTCAGGAAAACCCAAAATGCCTGTCCCAAAAAATTAGCATATCATGAAAATGTTCTCTAAACAAGCTATTAACCTAACCATCTGAATCAACGACATAAGTCAAAACACCTGCAAAAGATTTCTGAGGCTTTTAAAAACTCCCAGCCTTGTTCATTACTCAAAACCGCAATCATGGGTAAGACTGCCGACCTGACTGCTGTCCAGAAGGCCATCATTGACATCCTCAAGCAAGAGGGTAAGACACAGAAAGAAATTGCTGAACGAATAGGCTGTTCCCAGAGTGCTGTATCAAGGCACCTCAGTGGGAAGTCTGTGGGAGGGAAAAGTGTGGCAGAAAACGCTGCACAACGAGAAGAGGTGACCGGACCCTGAGGAGGATTGTGGAGAAGGGCTGATTCCAGACCATGTGAGACCTGCGGAAGCAGTGGATTGAGTCTGGAGTAGAAACATCCAGAGCCACCGTGCACAGGCGTGTGCAGGAAATGGGCTACAGGTGCCGCATTCCCCAGGTCAAGCCACTTTTGAACCAGAAACAGCAGCAGAAGCGCCTGACCTGGGCTACAGAGAAGCAGCACTGGACTGTTGCTCAGTGGTCCAAAGTACTTTTTTCGGATGAAAGCAAATTTTGCATGTCATTCGGAAATCAAGGTGCCAGAGTCTGGAGGAAGACTGGGGAGAAGGAAATGCCAAAATGCCAGAAGTCCAGTGTGAAGCACCCACAGTCAGTGATGGTCTGGGGTGCCATGTCAGCTGCTGGTGTTGGTCCACTGTGTTTTATCAAGCTCAGGGTCAATGCAGCTAGCTATCAGGACATTTTGGAGCACTTCATGCTTCCATCTGCTGAAAAGCTTTATGGAGATGAAGATTTAATTTTTCAGCATGACCTGGCACCTGCTCACAGTGCCAAAACCACTGGTAAATGGTTTACTGACCATGGTATTACTGTGCTCAATTGGCCTGCCAACTCTCCTGACCTGAACCCCATAGAGAACCTGTGGGATATTGTGAAGAGAAAGTTGAGAGACGCAAGACCCAACACTCTGGATGAGCTTAAGGCCGCTATCGAAGCATCCTGGGCCTCCATAACACCTCAGCAGTGCCACAGGCTGATTGCCTCCATGCCACGCCGCATTGACGCAGTCATTCATGCAAAAGGATTCCTGACCAAGTATTGAGTGCATAACTGAACATGATTATTTGAAGGTTGGTGTTTTTTGTATTAAAAACACTTGTCTTTCATTGGTGGGATGAAATATGCTAATTTTTTGGGACAGGCATTTTGGGTTTTCATGAGCTGTATGCCATAATCATCAGTATTAAAACAATTAAGGACCTGAAATATTTCAGTTGGTGTGTAATGAATCTGAAATATATGAAAGTTTCATTTTTATCATTACATTATGGAAAATAATGACCTTTATCACAATATGCTAATTTTTTGAGAAGGACCTGTATATATATTATATAATATATGTATATATATATGAGATATGTTTCTGTGTATATATATGTATATATATATATATATATATATATATATATATAATATATGTATATATAATATGTATATATAGATCTTAATAAAAATGTATCAGTGACTGTGAGTTTTGCAAACGTGTCATAAGAATATTTTTATTAGTGTTAATGTTAACCCCACCAAGAATATTTAAATACACTGAACCATGTGTTCAGCTTTAATGGCTGTACTCCTAAGATTTACAGAGGAAAAAATCGTGAGAATGAGTTTAGTATTTAGCTATGACTGATTAAACGCGCAAATACTTCATTGCTCCCGTCAAACAGGTTACACTGAGTGGAGCGGTCGACCATTTCAAGATGGCGGCCCTACAGCTCGCCAGCGCCAATAGGCGATAGCGGTCAATGCTGTATCTAGTGATTATATGATAGCTATGGTTGCAGAGTGCAGGCGTGTAACTAAAACTCCTTCCTACCAGAAACGAAAACCCAGAAATAAAGGTTCTGATCGGTTTAATATGCATTTATACTGCAGACCGTAGGTGTACACAACTTTCAGTAACATAACAAAACATAATACTGATAGAAATATATTTCAATAGAAAGCTGTTAGCTCTGGAAGCAAGTTGTTAAACAGCTTTGGACACAAAGACCCTTGTCACACACTTCAAAAGAGCAGGTAAGATACATAAAATATTGCCATCTCTGCCTGGTGAGGCTGCTTAAATAATTACAAAATATGATAAGTGAAATAAATAAAGAAAAATTAAGCTACTCTAATTTATATTTACAAATGTCACATTTTCTTGACTTAATTTCAATTGTAAATCTCTTAATTTTGATAATTTTTTTTTCCAAAAGAAAGGCCCACAAATTGCAATTTGTAGTCACTGTAACCCTATTTTGACTTGTGCACTGTCTTCTTTCACTTTTAGGTTACAAAAGGCGCTGGACCGGTCACTGAAGCTGTGGAGAGATGAGGAGGAACACCAGACCTGCAATGCTCCAATGTGTAAATGATACTCTGAAGTCTGGTAAACTGCACAACATCCTGCTTCGCCCAAACGAGCTCGTTACCTCAACCACATAGACTGAACTTATTGAGGACATCGTCTAATGTATAATAATGCCTTTAAATATTTTTATTTGTTGAGTTCTCTCGCTTGGTACATTATTTTTCTTTTTTGTTTTTGTTTGTTTGTTTAAACAATTTAAAATATGACAGTAATGTCACTGTTTAAAGGAAACAATTGCTCAATAAATTAGTAAAATGCAACTTGTTATGTTTGGGTTCTTTCATCTAAGGACGACATGGTACTGGTTTGCTGGACTGGACCCATGTACTGGTTTAGATTTTTTTTTTTTTTTTTTTACTGTAACTGGCCTTCAAAAGAGCTAGAAACAGGGACTCAGCAGCTGATCCTCTGTAGAAAAATTATATGGACTACAGGCCATGTATTATTTGTTTTGTTGCCTTTAGTGAAGGTTTTTGTTTGGATTGGGGCAATAAATGCCTCTATTCCACCACAGATGAACTGTTCCGGTTGCTGTATCTTTTGAAATAAACTGCAGAGCACAAAGTAATATAAAAAGGAATGGGTGGAAGATCAAATCAAATTCAATGCATTTCCTAAAAAAATGAAGAGAAATAAACAGGAGCAGTACAGGAGTGGGAGTGATTCTGAACAGGAGCAGGACAGGAGCAGGAGTCATGTTATCAGGAGTGGGACAGGACAGGATTTTTTTTTTTTAATTCTTGACCAGGATTGGGACAGGACAGGATTTTTTTCTGTGGGACCAGGACAGGACAGGAGTGAAAATCCACTCCTGTTTCATCCTCTATTGGAGAGCGTCCTGTGCTCCAGCATCATCGTGTGACATGGAGGCTACAGAGCTGCAGAAAGAAAAGCTTTGCAGAGAGTGGTGAAGGCTGCACAGAAGACCGTTGGAGTCAGTCTCCCCACCATCACAGACATCTACACCTCCAGATGCAGTAAGAGGGCCACCTGTATCATGAAGGACCCCACTCACCCAGCACACTCACTTTTTGCCCCGCTCCCCTCAGGTAGGAAGTTGAGGACCATTAAGTGTAGAACAATTAGACTGAGGAACAGCTTCTACCCTGTGGCTGTTAGACTCATTAATCCCTAATCAGAATTATCACTGTGAAAAAAATCACGGTAATGCCACTTTGATTGTTGATATGTGATGCTGACTATCCATGCTGCTGATCTCATGCTGCTGTGTTCATTTGTACTCATTTGCTCATACAAACTCATGTTCGTGCTGCTGTTGTTCAGTGTATTGTTTTTCTACTATTAGTCCTTAGTGCATTCTTAGTTTAGTGTATTTCTTAGTTCATATGTAAGATCTTACTAATGTTTTTCATTATAATTTAAACTTTTGTTGGATGTAACTGGGACCCTGTGTATACAATTTTGTTGCATTACATGTACCACATGAGGTGTGAATGACAATAAAGAGACCTAGAGCTTGACCTTGATATAAATTGGCAAACAGACTTGTCAGTACAGCGCACTACTATTCCCATGTTGGTAGAATGTGGTATCCCCTTGGGTTTAGATACATTTTGATTTGGTGTGGAACAAACTCATACAGCTGTTGTATCCTCATCCGTGACAAGTAGACACCCAGGTGATGTAACTGGCCTTCAAAATCCAGTATATCAGCACTGGTTTGGAAGCTTATCTCACACATGTTCAATTAGGGAGAGATTAGTGGACCTTGTTGGCAACATGAGGACAGGCAGTCCATGCATATGCATGCTGTGTGTGGATGGGCATTGTCTTGTTGAAAGATTTTACCATGGACCTGTCTGAGGAGGAGTAAGGCATGCAAACAAAGAATGTAACAAACATATTGTTCTCAACCGGTTCCCTAATAAATATGACCTTAAATCATACGTGATGACTCCCCACACCACAATGTCAGAAACAGCACTGGTGTGTCTTTCCACAAACCAATGCAGGAATAGCCCTCCTTTCTTTGGTGTACATGCACACACAATTATGTGGTTATGCACAAAACAAGATTCAATTCAACATTTTTCAGTCAGGTCATCTGGACAGTTTCTTTTTTTGTGCTGAAATGTTTCGCCTTTGATCCAGAAGGCTTCATCAGTCAAGAAAACACACAACACAAAACAGATTTCTTCCGGATCGAAGGCGAAACGTTTCAGCACAAAAAAAGAAACTGTCCAGATGACCTGACTGAAAAATGTTGGATTGTATACCTGGATTATTGAGTATGGACTTTGTCTGTCCTCCAGCAGTCTAAGCCTATAGCAGCATAACTAAGAGATAGCTCAGGAAAACCAAGCCAACTGTAACTATAGGATTAATCAAAAAGTAAAGACTTAAGCCTGATCTTAAAAGTAAATGGACTGTACTTCCATAGCGCCTTTCTAGCTAATCAATATACTCAAAGCGCTTTACACTCCAATCTGTGCCCTCATTTACCCATTCATACAGCATTCTACTAGATCTCTACAAAGCTAATTGAACAAATCATTCTAAAGAGACTAATCAGAGCTTTAGATCACATTCATACACCGATGGGACACACATCGGAGGCGATGAGGGGTTCAGTGTCTTGCCCATGGACACTTTGGCATGTGACTGCTGGTGGATTCGAACCCCCAACTCTTGCATTGAAGGACGACTGCTCTAACCACTCAGCCACAGCCACGTCATGTCATGACATGTCAGCATCATGGACCAAAACTGGAAGTTGGTTCCACAAGAGATGAGCCTGATAACTGAAAGCTCTTCCTCCCATTCTGCTTTTGTAAACTCTAGGAACCACAAGTAAACCTGCAGTCTGAGAGTGGAGTACTCTGTTACAAAAACATGAAACAACAAGGTCTGCAATATAATATGGAACTAGGTTGTTGAGAGCTTTGTATGTTAGAAGTAAGATTTTGAATTTGTTAGGAGTGCGTGGGGAACCCAGATGTTATGAGACCCAGAACGAGGCAGACACAGGGGAAGTACAAAAAGAACAGTGTTTATTATGTACAGTGATAATCAAAATCCACACGCTGCTTCTCAGCGGCTCCTGGAAAGAGGGACGACAGGTTAATGTTGGTCCAGAGGGGAAGACCAGAGTGGTTTGTTTGAAGAGCGTTTTTGTCCTTACAGTCCAAACCCGAAGGAGGAGAGCTGGTCCTTCAGTCCAGGGAGAGAGCAGCAGAGGGGAATCCAACGAGGGTCCAAGGGAAACGAGGAAGGCTGGCAACTGGAGGCAAAAAGGAACGAGGGATACCTGACAGGCCGAGGGATCCAAATCAGGTCACGAGGAGAATCCAAAAACACGAGGAACCAGGAAACTGGAAAAGAGAACACAGGTGAACAAATTCTTTTCACCTAGACATTTCTAGCTCAACAGTACTATACCATGAGAGGTGATATGCTCCAGCGATGAGTCTTCTTCTTCTTCTTGATGAGTTTAATGGCGGTTGGCAAAAAACTGTAGGTGTGCATTACCGCCACCACTGGTATGGAGTGTGGTTCATCATGGTGTAATTCTATGTGTAATGTGTGAGTAAACTATATATATCTAAAAATCTATTAATCAACTTTGTTTTCTTAAAATATCTAATTATAATTTGTATATGTTTGCTCTCCAAGTTGTGTTGTAGTGCATCTAATATATTAAGTTTTTCTTTTATCTTTTCAAACTCTCTCTTCATAAATCTTCGTTCTGCTGCATATTTCTGACATTCCAGTATCACGTGTTGAATAGTTTCATCTTGTCCACAGTGCTCACATTTTCCTGTATTGTGTTTCTTTATTTGAAATAATGGATAATTCAGTCCCGTATGTCCAAATCTCAATATTGTTATTAATCTTTCTTCCTTTCTGCTCCTTCTTCCAGTTCTTGTTTCTCCTACTGTCTTTTTGATCCTATAAAACCATCTTCCTTTTCTTTCTTCATCCCATCTTTTCTGCCATTCTTTCTTCAGTTTTTGTTTGATGATACTTTTTACCTCTGATTTGCTTATATTTACTGTGAAGTCAATGCGATTCTGAGTTGCCTTCTTTGCCATCTTATCTGCCATCTCGTTTCCTTCAATCCCAATGTGCGCTGGTACCCAAAAAAATGTCACTGTTAAACCCATCCTTTGTGTTCTGAATAATGTGTGGTATATTTCTAATAAAATGTCTGGCCTACTGTCTGTATGATTGTGCTTTAAACTGAGTAATGTGGAACTTGAATCTGAACAGATTATTGTTTTTAATGGTTTTACTTCCTCCACCCACTGCACTGCTAATAACACTGCTAACATCTCTCCTGTATATACTGATAAGTCGTTGGTGATTCGTTTTCCTATTTTTATTTGAAATTCCGGTACTATAAAAGCTATTCCTATTTTTTCATTTGTTTTTGATGCATCTGTATATATTTGAATGTACTGGTAATAATTGCTTATATAAGTCTGTACTGTATGTGAATCTATGATGTATGTCCTGTCCTTTTTCCTTTCCATTAGTGTCATGTCGACTGTTGCTGTTGGTAATATCCAGGGTGGTAAAACTGATAGCAGTACATGTGGACTTATTTCTAAATTATGTATTTGAACTTCTTCTGTTTTCTTTCTTATGATCCATCCAAAACTTCTTGTTTGTTTTTTCTCTTTTTCCCAGCATGGGTTTTGTGTATCGAGTGTTGGATGATCCGGGTTATTGCTTTGTAAATTAATCCAGTAATTTATTGCTAGTTGTGTTCTTCTTAGATCTAAAGGCATTTCTCCCATTTCTACTTCTAGTGCTGTTGTTGGTGTAGTTTTGAATGCTCCTGTGCAGATTTTTAACACCTGATGTTGTATTGTATCTAATTTTTCCAGATGAGTTTTTGCTGCTGATCCATAAATGATGCTTCCATAATCAATGTTTGATCTGATTAATCCTGTATATATTTGTTTTAAAGCTCCTCTATCTGCTCCCCAGTCACTGCCAGCCAAACATCTCATAATGTTTAATATTTTCTTACATTTATTGATAATTTTCTGTATATGTATTTTCCATATTATTTTTTCATCAAACCATACTCCTAAAAACTTTACACTTTTTACTTGTTCTAATTCTTGATTATATAATTTTAATTTTTTTACCTCTCTTATTCTTTTCTGTGTAAACACCATAACTTTTGTTTTTTCTATTGAGAACTTAAATCCCCATTGAAATGCCCATTTTTCTATTTTAATTATCATATCTTGTATTCTTTTAATAACAAATTCTGTATTTCTACCTCTTTTCCATATGGCTCCATCATTCGCGAATAATGAACATCCCATTTCTTTCTCAATGTCTGTAAATATATCATTTATCATTATGGAAAACAATAACGGACTTAATATGCTTCCTTGTGGTGTCCCATTTTCTACTGTAAATTTTCTTGATAGTTCTTGCCCAATTCTCACTTCTATTGTTCTGTCTGATAAAAAGTTTTGAACCCAGTTAAACTTCTTTCCATTGATCCCCATCTGACATAATTTAATTAATAATCCTTCTACCCACATCATATCATATGCTTTTTCTAGATAAAAAAATACAGCGACTACACTTTCTTTGTTGATTTGTGCTTTTCTGATTTCATGCTCTAAGCAAATTGTTGGGTCATTAGTATTCCTCCCTTTTCTAAACCCACTCTGATATTTAGATATATACCCTTTGATATTTAAATAATAAGTTAATCTATTATTAATCATTTTTTCCATTATTTTACACATATTTGATGTTAAAGCAATGGGTCTATAATTTTCTGGGTTTGTATTGTCTTTTCCTGGTTTGGCTATTGGAACTATGATCGCCTCCTTCCAGCTCTCTGGCAGCTCCCCTTCCTCCCAGATTTTATTGTAAAATTCTAATATTGTATCTTTTGATATTTCACTTAGATGTTCTATCATTGTGTACCAAACGTTATCTTTACCGGGTGCTGTATTCTTTGTTTTCCTTAGTGCATAGTTCAGTTCTGTTTTAGTAAACGGTTCATTCAATAAATTATTTGTTTCTTCAGTATTTTGTAGTAAATCTTTGTATTTTAGTTTTGTGGCTTCCTGACCTTTCCTTCCTTCTTCACTCATGTTACTTGAACCATGAATTTTACTAAATGTTTCTGCTAATATTTCAGCTTTCTCGTCATCTTTTGTAATAGTTTTGTTACTTATTTTTAATACTGGATATTCATATTCTTTTTTAATACCATTCATTCTTTTAATTATTTTCCAATTTTTTTCAATTTTTGTTTCTTTTCCCACTGTGTTACAGAATTTTCTCCAATATTCTCTCTTTGTGTTCTTAATTATTCTCCTTACCATAGCTTGTTTTCTTTTATAATCAATTAGATTCTGATAAATTGGATTCCTTTTAAGTACTTTAAATGCTTTATTTCTTAACTTTATTATTTCACTACATTCACTTGTCCACCAGGGTACAGTTTTCTTGTCCTTCTGTCTTCCTCCTTTCTTTATTGAATTTTCTGCAGCTTCTAGTATTACCTTATTTATATATGTATTTATATTATTTATATCCATTGTCATGTTGACTTTTTCTAGACTAATTTGACTCAAATAGCTAAATTTAACCCAGTCTGCCTTATTAAAATTCCATTTTTTGTTTATTTTTATATTCTTGTTATTTATTGTTAGACCTGCTCTTATTGTAATGGGATAATGATCGCTGCCTATAGTAGTGTTTTTATCAATGTCCCACTCACAGACACCAGCCAGTGAGTTTGATACAATTGTTAAATCTATGACAGACTCTGCTCCTGTTCTTACATTTAGTCTTGTTTCTCTTCCATCATTAATACATACTAAATTTTTGTTTTCCATTATTTCTTCGATAATCTGTCCACTTTTATCATTACATTTACCCCATACTGTGCTATTAGCATTAAAGTCCCCACACCATATTACTCTCCCTTCCAGATGTTTCATCACCTCTTCCATCGACTCCAGTGACAATGTTTTACATGGATTATAAAAATTTAATATTTTACAATTTCCTTCTTTTCCCCAAATTTCTATTACTATATATTCCAATTCTTTACCTTTCCCTATTATTTGATATTGCCCGCCTTGTTTTATAAATATTATACACCCTCCTCCACTTCCTTCTTGTCGATCCCTTCTTATACCATCACATCCTTTAATAATAAAATTGATTGTTGGTTTTAACCACGTCTCCTGTACACAAATAACGTCTGGTTTCTCTTCAAGTCCGTTAATATAACCTTTAAGTTCCTGTCCATTAGCAATTAAACTTCTAGCATTCCATTGTAATATAATCATATATTGTCACCTGGTGTTCCTGGTCTTCCATCAGCTTCCAACCTTTTGTTAATGTTTTCCCAAGATCCCTCTTTGAACCCCAAAAATTTTTCAGCTCCTCTCACGATTATTTTAATTTTCTCTGTTTTATGTTTGGCCTGCTCAGTGCAGTTTATGACATATGCTAGGAATAATATTAGGTTTTCAACTGGCATTGTGATGTTTTCCTCTGTGTCCTGTTTACTGGTACTTTGTTGTGGGTTCTGGTTCTCTGTTTGTCCTGTCGCTCTTGTCTTTTGTTCTTTGACACTTTTAACTGCCTCTGCATATGTGGTGTTTTTACTTATTTTCACCTGTTGGATTTCTTTTGCTGTTTTCCTCACTTCACACCCCCCGTATGTAACTCTATGTTGTCCTCCACAGTTACAACACTTCTCCTTTTCTTCTTTACATTCTTCTATTCTGTGATCTTCTCCACACTTTGGACACCTCTGTTTACCTTTGCACGCTGCTGCAATGTGTCCATATCTCTGGCACTTGTAGCAGCAAAGTGGTGGTGGGATATAAGGCCTAACTTGAAAATTCAAATATCCTATTTTTATGTTTGCTGGTAAGGTAGTCTCATCAAACTCAATCATAATTGATAAACTTGCTACTCTTTCCCCATTAACAGTTCTTGACAGTCTCTTCAAGTTGTTTACTTGTGCACCAACAATGTTCCTTTTGATTTTATCTAAATCTTCATCTACTGGGATACCATAAATAACTCCGCGAACAGTTTTGTTTTCTCCTATTATCTTTCTTTCCATGACCATTCTTTTACAGATGTTCTCGACGTGCAAAGCCTTATTTTTTTGTTCTTCAGTTTTACATGACACTAATAAATTTCCATCTCTTAACACCTTCACCATTTCTACATCCCCAATCTTCCTTTTTATTTCTTTTGATATCAAAATGGGGCTTATGTTACCCTGCCCTTCCTCATTTTTTAGTTTTAATATTACTTTAAATTCATCCCTCACTACTTTTCTTCTTACTACCCTTTCTTCATCCGAGCTGCTCCCTTCCAACTCCCTTTTATTACTCTGGCTGTCATTTGTCCCTTCCTCCATTTTATTTCTTCCGCGTCCTCTCCCTCTACCTACCGGTGTCCACCCCTCAAAATCCATGTCTGCCTCGTCTCCTACCTGTTTTTCCATCCGAACCATTCACATACCAGTTTATGCCAATTTCCGCCTGTTCCAAAGTCAAAAAAATTGTCAAATATCGATAATCCGTCAAAAATTGTTTTAAATTCCGCGCCCAACAGCTTCCTCCACTCGAGTTGTGATGTTCCGTAAACAAATGCACGTCAAAAAAAAAACAGCGATGAGTCACACTGGACTGCAGCCTTTTGTAGATGGAGAGGCTCATCAGGCTGATGGCCGCCAGGTGTTGGTAATCAGCGGCCATCAGCAAGGCAGGCTGCAGGCAGTGGGACCCTTACAGAATTCATCATTGGTTACGTGATGACATAATTACTGTAGTCATCAGATCTTTTCTTCCAGTTATGGCACCACTACAAACACATCCATCTCGATTTTGGTGCTTATGCCAAAGCTAATGCCAGCGTACCCATGGAACAGTGAAATATTAGTCCAGGTGCTGACACTTATTGAAATACAAATGTAATTAAAAATACTTAAAGGCTGTAGATTGCAGAACCCAATAACAAGTGTGCTCACAATTCAACAATTTACTATGTAAAAGGAAATCAGCAATAAGAACCTTCACAACACATGGGTGCCCTCAAATACTCACTGTTTCTAATGCTGAGCCCTAGTGACATCTACACATCACATATGAAAGTACTGCACAATGTGACACCCAGCCTCATGCAAATCTGCAAAGTGACCTTGCCAATGATGATATTGTTTATAAAGTGTGCTCTGTGTTTAAAGTGACCTTAACTCACTATTTTGACTAAATGACTGATGCTTCAGCAACTGCCTGACAGCACCTGTCACCCCACTTATGATGCCATTAGTTATACCCTCTGAAGTCCATAATAGACATACCAGTTGCTGGCAAATCCAGTCATTTACATACACATCAATGATCTTCATAGGGACAAAATCGTCTGAAGCAGACCCTTCCTTCTGTGTATTTAACTTTTATTAATAAAGGTATTCAGGTATAATATATTGGGCATTGATGGAGTGTGTAGTGGACTCGGCCTCCGACCAAAACCTGCCTCTGAGGACCTTCATGGGACAGGAACTGTTATTTCATTGATTTGAATCCAGAAATACAAATGAGCTCATCCAGAGACTGTCTAATTGTATCCTGAAGTAATCAATTGAAAGAACACTCTTCTTTTATATTATCATCACTAGTTTACAATATCTTGATAAATCAAAAGTGTGTTTAGTTCATACCATTTCTAAATGTTGAAGTGAACCACTCATTTTAAGTCAACTGTGAAACAGTATTAATGATTTTTTAATGTTCATTTAAATTAGAAATCAAGTTAAAATGTCTATTTTACAAAGTAATTATGCATTTTTGATCTTCTGTCTAAATGAGAAGTAGTGATGTCGGTCGAAAGTCAGAGGGAAGTTATTGGAACGAAGTGTCGTGTTTTTAAACCTAGCAGACGGTAAACAAGAGGCTACTGGCCTCTCTTCCTCTCACTTCGCCAAAACATTTCTCTGTCTGTTCCTAAAACATTCCTACTGTTTTCTTGACTTGTAATGACCCTCTGACATCACTAGAACCACTCCCTGTTGGTTGCTTCAACCAATCAGGAGGTCCTAAAGTGAGAACTCTTTAAAAGTCGACACTTCCTGGAACTATTCAGTTTTGTGGAGTTCTGGAGGGAGTTCTTCAGTTCTGGAGTGGAGTTCTGGAGTCAGTGCGGCAGTTCTGCAGTTCTCAGTCTTGAGTTCTCAGTCTTCATGGAGTCTTACACTTCTGACTGGAAACTCTGAACGGACTCACAGATGCTTGCTGTGAGTCCACCTGGGCATAAATGCCCTACAACTTCGAAGGGAGCTGAGCCTGTTTGTTGAACGGATAAGTGACACGACTTCGGACGATTCTTAGCCATCCTTACCAGAGACGCTGAAAGGTCGCGTTGAAATGGACTCCTGTTCCTGAGCGGAGGTATCCCGGCAAAGGTAACGAGTCGTGACGCGAAGTGTACCGGAGGTGAGCTGCGTTTGAAAGGAGCGTGCCATCCTGGTCTGAACATACACTCCCTTTATACATCTTCCTTCAAACCTCTCCATTTAAACTCCTCATATTTCCCATCTTTAAAACTCTTCTACTTCTCCAGTAATTAATCTAGAGGCCTTCAGAAATGTCTGTTGTTTTTATTAAGTAAAACGTTGTCATGAATCACGTCCCTGTGTTTAGATCTTTATCACTCTGTTCACTA
>NC_056517.1:15938817-15942214 GCF_014905685.2 Nematolebias whitei
GCTTTTTTAATTAGTTCTAGACCAACGTGTTTGTGAACCAAGGTTTCATAGAAAGCTCGGTTAATTGCTGATTTATCTGTCCACAGAGACAGAACAACATCGTTGGTGTGGGACCCTTGGATCTCTACACCTTTAACTACCAGTGGTAGGTAGTGTTTGGTGGACTCTGACTGCTCCAGCTCACAGAGGAGGCTGTCTTGTTGGGTCAGAGTTTGGATCACCGGGTGGGTCTCTTTGGTTTCACATGATGTCAGAGGAGTACTCACCGGGCTCGTGTCCTCGGCTGAGGAGTCCTTTGCGCCTTCCGTGGTACCTGCTGTTAGGCAGTTTGTGTTACACTCCGGAGGCAAATCTATTGGCAGAGGTTTGCTCACTTTGGTCCACATCATTTGATCACCATAATCTATAATTGCGTCGAAGCGATTTATAAAATCCTGGCCAACCAAAAATGGGAATGAGTCAACACGAGACACGTGTACCGGGTGGTATAGTGTCATTCTGCCAACCTACATGGGAACCATTGCTACAGCTGTCAGGGTTGTTCTCTTCTCTGAGAGACCCTGCATTTCTATAGCACATTCAGTGAGAGGTATTATCCTGTTAACACTGGCAGCAGCTGTCCTCAGCTCCTCGAACAGTTTAGCTGACATAATTGTTATGTCTGCCCCACTGTCCAGAAGTGCTTCATGAGTGAGGACACCTTCGAGTGTCACTGACAGGTACGCCTTTTTGGCGACCCCCCTTCTGATAAAGTTACACAGAAACCTCTTGGGTTTTTTCTGACGCTTCTTCACACGTTCAGCCTTGTCTGTGTAATCTTGGTTTGTCTGAACCGTCAGCACAGCAGTAGCTGTTTCTGAGTGTTCAGCTTGCGATGACTCGTCATCGTTTGTGTGTGAGTGTACCCCCCCCCTTCTTCCGATGAGGGGTTGTTGGAGGCAACAACAACAATGTCTTGGTGTGTTCCACCGACATCTGTAATGTTGTCATTCGCGCCCTCAGATGCAGTAGTGATCACATCACTGCATAGTGCTCCAGGTTGGTTTCCCGTGTCAGTGTGTTTCAAAGTTTCTAAAAACCTGCGTAATTTCTCTGTCTCTTCCGAGCTCAGAGGTGTAGGGCCTTGTTTCTGGAACTTTTGTGATTTTTTCGCCTTGGTTCGCTTCGTCCGAGGTGGGGGACGGCTAGGTACGTCTTTTGGGGGTTCCTTTTCGGACTTCCCCTGATAATATGGGTCACTCTGGTTCCCATATCTTTGCGTCCTACGCACACCCCATTTACGATAATCACGTTCATCCTCTGAAAGAGGAGCTTTTTTGTCCCAGCGTGCACCTTCATGACGCGGTTTGTTAGTTTGAACAGACTGCTTTTTCTCGCCTTTTTTAGGAGGAGGCGGCGAAGCACGCCGTCCTTCCATTTCTAGGGAGTGGGGTTTAACCTTTATACCAGGAAACACTTCTATGGGCGTCTTAGCATGAGAACATGCCTCAAACACATTCACAGCACACTGTTTAATCTCATTGATGGATTTTTCTCTGAAATTTGCCATCATTTGTACTGACGTTTTAAAGTCAGTGTGGAGATTTTTGCTGAAAACAAATTTAAAACCTTCTTCCTCCTCCATTCCGGTTTCATTTCTGTAACCAAAATAAGCTTGGAAGATTCTTTTGTAATAGACTTTTGGATGTTCATGCTTGCCCTGCGTGACCTTGTCAGCAGCTGGGAAACTAGCAGGTCCCGTGCAGGGGTCGTACTCTCTGATCAAAGCTTCACACAGAAGGTTGTAATCCCTTCTCGTTGCATCAGGTAGACGCTCGATGAAGGTGAACACCTCTCTGTCCGAAGTGAGCCTTATCAGACTGATTCTATCCTCAACCGTAGCATTAGGATAACCACTCAGTCTGAATGCAAGGTCTCTGAGGTACGCTTTTGTTCCAATTGAACCCATTGGTCCTGGTACAAAGCGTTGTACATATTTTGAGATTTTTTGCAAATCATCTATTGAAGGAGGAAGTATCAACGATCTCTCTTGCATGGTTGGTAGTGCAAATTGGTGCAGGTCTGTCCCTATCACCCGAGATGAGGGTGGAGGTGTTTCTCTACACACATGTGGAGGTTGCAGAATGGGATTAAGAGCAAGAGGTGCACCAAAATCTTTCTGAGGTGATGGCGGGTGGCCTGGACTCTGACCTTGATCTTCTTTGAGTTCCAGACAAACTCGCCCCACGTCAGAACTTTTATTTGTTGCCGCGGCTAGTTTCTCCTCACAAGCTTTCAAGCGTTCCTGTGATGTTTGACATTCACTTTGTAAACGTACACATTGTTGGAGTAATGCCTCTTTTTCCAGTCTGCATTCGTCCAGAGCTTTTGATGCGAGCTGCAACTCTTGTTGTAGCACACCGTTGTCTGAACACACAGCTTGGTACCGAAGCTCTTTATCCCTAATGTTCTCCTCAAATGAGTGAGCCTGTAATGACAGCTGATTTTCTAAGAGTTCCCTCTCACCTTGCACCTCAACTGCACGTGTCTCTTCATCAAGTTTAGACTGTTCCATAAATTTGAGAAGCCTCTCCTTGTCAGTTGCATATGCTCTAGACAGCACGACATTTCGTTCAACCTGTTGATCCAATTCCTCTTTGAGAAGCAGAGAAATTTTTGCTAACCGTTCATGGCTCAGCTTTTTATTCTCTGTAACCGTGGCACCTTTTGCCAAACTTCTCAGTTCTTCCGCTCTTTGAGTGTCATCAAGGTATTCTAATTGGTCACCAATAATTGGATTTGTTAAAATATATAAAGCTCCCTGGATGACATCTTGGGAGTTTAAAAGGTCAACGTTTTCGTCCTCTCCTGCCATTATCTTCTATTTAAAAATTAAATAGGAAGATGTATTGTTTTAGGTGGTAAAAATAAATCAGAAAAGTTTCCTTTTTCTGATATAATTACGCTTATTTAGTGTTCTAGCAATTAAACGTGTATTACCTTTTCAGCAAATGAGTAAACTTTATCAACTCTGTGAATATCTGGACTGTATCTCTAAAAAGTTTCTAATTTTTCATTTTGTACCTCCATTCGAGGAATTATCAGTGAATGAAAAATGTCTTGGTAAATGCCTTTCTTGCATAAATACCTTAATCACTTTTTAAATGCAAGATAACAGTAATAATTCAGCTTGAAGAACGTTTATTAACTCAAAAATGCGTCTGTCAGTAATAAAACACGTGTAATTTCACCAAAATATCCTAAAAACGAAGTGAAACTGTGATTTCAAGTTTCCAACAGGAGGCGGCAGCATAACCTTATTTTATTTTAACCCAGACACTGTTAGTGATGACCAGTAGGAGTCGCGATGACTTCCTGTGGCATCCGGTGACATCCGGTCGTTAGCTGTTAGCTTAAA
>NC_056517.1:15942314-15945597 GCF_014905685.2 Nematolebias whitei
TGTTGACTGTTCTCCACGTTCTGGTAATCAGCACGACCACTAACCGTTCTCTGCTTCGTAGAACTGTTCCTGCTATCCAACCGACACCAGAACCCGAACCAGAACCCAGACCGGCACCAGGACCGGCTGTCACTTCCTCCCTTGAAACAATAAACACATTATTATTTATCGTCATTCTGTTGTGTTGTGATCTTGGTCCAAACCCTCACGAGAGTTCCTTACAAAACGTGCCAAGTTTTATTAATCAGAACCAGATCAACTAATCAAGTGTACAATGTTTTGATGTTAAATTTTGATTCTGTTCAATAAATGACCACATTTATTTTGATGGGTCAAAGAAAATTAACGTCTCATGTCACTGATTAAACCATCTATGCACAGTTACTTCTGTCACATGGCTGTAATTAGCTCGAAAAAGAGAGAACCTGTTATTTAAATATAATTGTAGTGAGGGTACAGCAAAGCTGACAATTGACACACTACAAGTGTATCTTTGAACTGACTGGTCAGGATGGTAAAAACACATTCTTTGTGTTGTGAAAAAATAAATAAACCAACACTGACAAGATCGATCATTAGACAGAAAAAATGGAGCAGTGGCTGATGCTCCCACTGACTTAACAATTGACTTATTGTTACAACACAAACAAACAATTCTGGGAAGATAAGAGAGAATGAAAAACAAATTATTCTACAACATTGCTCAAATAAAGATGGCAATATTTTATAAAAAGGGACACAAAGTAATGCTTACAATCGCTGCTTTTCACTTAGCTGCTTGCAATCAATTCTTTAAAAACTGTTGGCTCACTTGTCAGTGTAGAAAGATCCGCCTGTTTTTATGGTGTACAAAAGAGCAATCAGTCACAATATCAGTGTCCAGCCCAGTGGAATGACAGATCCATACATCTAAGCACAATCCATTGGCTGACATTTAGATATTTCAACAAGTTTTGAGCAATCAGTCCAAACTTTTTGTACTTACTTGTTCAAATTAGTTTTTGTGCTGTGTCTTACAGACAAGTTGTTGCTTGGAGAAGCTCAATCATCCCTATTATCTCCTCAATCTACAGTAATGTTCAGAAAATTACAAGAATACTGTTTTACACATCGAGTCAATCATTATTTTTTGTTAACAAAAATGTAAATTTTCTAATTTATCAACCTTTTATCAGTTTTAAACTTAGATCATTTTATGATATGAAGGGACAGGTCTAGACATTTTGGTTAGACTTTGTAACTGATGTCATGCAAAACCCCATGAGATCTGTCAATATCTGTTAATACTCACAGCGTGTGTTGGGGATGTTGCTCAGTTACTACCCTCATACTGTAGCTTGTTATCTGTAAATTGGTTAAGATTTTATCATTTTTGCAGATAACTTGAATTGACTCAAAAAGTTAACCAGTTGTAGATATGTAGATAGTTGCAATATGGTAGATTACTTTCTGAGAGTTTCTTTAAAATTTGGCCAACAGTTAATGAGATATTTTGTTGATGTGCACAAAAACAAAGGCAAAATCATTATCACTCTTCTGCCTTGGGTGGTGGATTAAAGGATGTTTTGTTTTTCTGATATTAAAAACAGCTTTTGTTGTTCTCTTAAAACATTTCTGTAAAGACATGTTTTTCTATGATCAGCTATGCTTGATACTTGAACTTTACAAACATCTACTGTCTTTCAAGTCTTACACTTTTAAGAATGTCTTGCGACCTAGCAAGAGGCACTTGTCACAACAGTCCCACCGTAACATTGATTAGCATGTATGCTGGATTTTTCTGTTTTGCTCATAACAAGTTGCTCTTCAGTGGAGTGTTGTCATGGAAATATCAGGCTCAGAATTTATGGAAAGATGCAAAACAAAGTACATGTTAAATATACTGTACTGTACTTATATAGCGCCTTTCTATCTGATCAAGATACTCAAAGATCTTTATAACATGATCTGTGCCCTCATTTATCTCCACACATACAAACACACATTCATACAGCACTCAACAGCAAGTCTCTTTAGGTTTGTCTCAATGAGTGTGACATAACCTGGAGTTTTGTCCATTCTTCATGACCAAGCATCTGCAACACCTTCAAGCTGGATGAATGATGCCTGTGTCCACCAATCTTTAAACCAAACTGTAGATTCTCATTTGGATTGAGGTCTTAGCTTTGACTGGGCAATTCCACAACGTTTAACTGGTTCTCCTTGAACTACTGGAGCGTTGCTTCAGCACTGTCTTCAGGATCATTGTTCTCCTGGAACGTGAACCTTTATCCTAGTGTCAAAACTGTGGATAATTCAAACAGGTTTCACTTGAGAATTTCTTTCTGTATTTGTTTTATCCATCTTTCCTTCAACCTTATCCAGTTTCCCAGTCCATGCTGAGGAAGAACATTCCTCAGCATGACACTGCTATCACCATGCTTCAATGTGGGAATAATGTTCTCAAACTTATGAGTGGTATTAGATATGGGTGGGACATGGTATTGTCCTTGTCATCCAAAAAGTTCAATTTTAGCCTCAGCTAACCATAGCATGTTCTACATGTTTGGGGAATTTCTAATAATCTAGACCCCCCCCCCCCCCCCAAATGCCACTCTTCCATCAAGGTTATTATCTTTGATCTCTGTCAATTCTCAGTAATACCTTCTATACTCGACCGTCAGGACAATAAAGAAACTCTGACACTCAACAAGTTTGATATAATGGAAGAATCATCTAGGGTGGCAGGCACAGTGGCACAGTTGGTAGATCTGCCGCCTTTCAGCGTGTAGGTCGCCAGAGCAAATCCCAGCCGGAGACCTTTCTGGGTGGAGTTTGCATGTTCTCTCCGTGCATTCATGGGTTTTCTCCGGGTACGCCGGTTTCCTCCCACATAATAAAAACATGCATGTTAGGCTGATTGGTAACTCTAAATTGTCCCTAGGTGTGAGTGAGAGAGTGAATGGTTGTTTGTCTTGTTTGTTTCTGTGTCCCTGTGATGGACTGGAGACCTGTCCAGGGTGTACACCGCCTCTCGCACAGTGACTGCTGGGTATGGGCACCAGTGACCCCTGCAACCTGAAAAGGAAGAAGCGGATAATAGATGGATGAATGGATGGATGGATGAAAAAACCATCTAGTTTTCTAATAACTGATTTATTGGTACTCCCTGGGATGTTCAGGGTTTAAGATATTTTTAACCCTGATCTGTAATGCTCCACTACCTTATCTTTAACCTGTGTGTTTTCTACACTTCATAAAAAATATTCTGTCACCATTAAACTTATTATTTGTTAAAAGCCTC
>NC_056517.1:15945697-15962596 GCF_014905685.2 Nematolebias whitei
ATGCCAGAGTACACCTTCCATTAGTTCATCATTTCAGACGAGGCTTTACAAAGCAGTGAAGAAACACCATATCAAATGGCATCAGTCCTATCTTCCCCCCTGCTGTGTAATGTGTCTTTTGAATATGTGACACTCTGTAGGTTATATTGCCATATCACGTTTTCTAAAATCAAAATGGGGCAGCTGATTCGTGCATGACTGTCACACAGCGGATGATATCAAATCGATACTGGGGCTTGCGTTGTGGCCACAGAGCTAATGACTAAACAAGACAAACTAAGTCTCTGCTTAGGCACACTTCTTCAGCTTGACAACATGATGGGGGAGGCATAAAGGAAAAAGAAGGGGTGAGCAGACTGGAAACCAGATGGCTGACAAAAGTGCTTTACTACATAGGCCTCATTTTAAGAGTTGTAGACTACGCCTGCACTCAATGTGATGGGACACAAACTGCTGATCTCATGTTGAGGAGATTTAACCTCATGTATCATGCTGGGAGGTTTGCCTCCAAGGCCTATTATGATGGCAGTTAAGGTGTAGCTAAAAGAGAGACACAGACCAAGACTGATAAAATATGAGGTGCTGGCACTGTCTACAGAACAAATGTGGTCAGAAGTCAGTAACATTACCGTGTCACTCAGTCTGCTGCTGGCAGACAGGGAAGCTGATAAGAGAGCATTTGAGAAGACCCACTAAAAGCCAGCACATAGAAGCTCATTGTGTGGCATTTGATTCATATAAGTGGAGATGAAGAAAAAAGAGGGGGCATATTAGAAACCCAACAGAGTCTGAAATGATCATGTGTTCAACTGCAAATTGGAGTAACAGTTAACAAGAACGCAACATGTTGAGAGCCAACATGGTGTCTACGTAATCTCGTGCCAGGTCCCCGTTTTTCCATGACTTGCTGAAACCTTGTGATGATTACACCCAGCCATATGTCTAGACTGTGAACGCTGTATCTTCACAATTATCCTATCCATTTGGCCTTTTAAAAACAGTCTCTCTCATCAAACACTTTATAATTAACCATAAAGTATGACTGGGGGAGCAGAGCTGAGCCGTCGCCTTTGTCTGCTGTCCAAAATGCAGGCCTGGCTTCCTCTAGGAAGATGATTGCACAAGTCTTTGTAAAATAATTAAAACAGAGTAGGGGGCCTGTGTGTGCAGCTCAGTGTGTCTTTATTTTTTCTCTGTCTCTATCCATCTTTTTAGCTTCGCCTTTACAAATAAAATTATACAATATCAACTGTGAAAAATTATTTTGGGAAACTGAATACAGGTCTTTGGACTTGCCAAACGTTTTGCTCTGTGTTTGTGTTTTAAGGACAAATTGGCCAACCCTTTTGCTATCTCAAGGAATGTGAAAAAAAAATGGTAAGACTACTTAGTTACTGTTGTGACATGTGTGGGAGGTCTGAACCAATAAACGTGTGTCTCCAGGCTCTGGGCCTCAGGGCGCTGATATTCACTAGGGACAGCATTGGTTTTCATTTAGATAACAGTCATTTTCTGTTTAAAAAGCCTGAAATGCAGTGAATACAATATTTCAAAATTTCTTCACTCTACCCTTATTTCTGTGACTTCAAAGTTATATATTTATTAAACACAATTACAGGAGCATTATTTTGTTTGTTTTGTTTGTAACGTTTTACTGTTTTTTTCCAGTTTCTCTGTCAGGATGTTTTTTTGGCCATCTTTTGTGTTTATTGTTGGGTTTATACCTTTTCAGTTAAGTTTGTAATGGGCGGCTATGACTGAGTGGTTAAAGTAGTCGTCCTCCAATGGGAGAGTTGGGGGTTCGATTCCACCAGCAGTCACATGCCCAAATGTCCCTTCGCAAGACAATGAACCCCTCATTGCTTCCGATGTGTGTCCCGTCGGTGTATGAATGTGATCTAAAGCACTGATTATTCTTTGTAGAGATCTAGCTGTATGAATGGGTAAATGAGGGCACATATTGTAGTGTAAAATGCTTTGAATATCTTGATAAGATAGAAAGGTGCTATATAGGTACAGTCCGTTTATCATTTATTTTCTGTGTTTCCCAGTAAATGGTAAATGGATTGTACTTATATAGCGCCTTTCTATCTTATCAAGATACTCAAAGTGCTTTACACTACGATATGTGCCCTCATAAACCCATTCATACAGCACTTTTACTTTATCTTTACAAAGAATAATCAGTGCTTTAGATCTAGGGATGGGGCCGATCCGATCCAGTATCGGCATCGGCCACCGATACCAGCATAATTTAAGTATCAGATTTTCCGATCCACCTGCCGATATTTCCGATCCATGATGCATGTTGGCTTCAAACTATGGAATGGATTTCCTGAACGGCGGCGTGTCTCATGAGCCCAGAGTAATAAGACCCGCCCCACATTCAGGAAATCCAGTTCATAGTTTGCAGCCAGCTACAACGTGAGAGCTGAGTTAGCAGTACTGTGGCTAACAGCTAACCAACTTTTCATCTAAACATGTACGCTGTGTGGAAGTATTTTACACTAGAAACACCACAAGACAGCATTGTGCAATGGCTGCAGAGCCATAGCGCCACATTAAACACGTTAAAGTTAGTTTTACAATGGACATTCGAGCTCTGTGGCTTCAGCGGGGCACTACTCTTTGGTCAAACCGGAAAGAGGCTTCTCGACCTCGGCCAGCCACGTCCAATCTGCCCCGCTCATTCTGCCCGTCTCTGAGGAGGGACAGACTGAGCGCGGCTGCCCCAAATCAGGCTGCTTGCTTCGGACCGAACAAGAAGAAGACATCACTGAAACCACGGAGCTCAAATGTTTACAGATAAGTTGCTAAACTTCATCATAATTAATGACCAACCACTATCAGTTGTAGAAAAAGAAGGATTTCTCAGCTTGATACTTGCAGTCAAGATATACTTTACCCTCCAGGAGATATTTATCAGTACAACAGTAATCAATCATAAAAAACATATGATTTGAAAATTATATATATTAAAAACAAAAACAGCTACATTATAATGTGATGTAAAATACTAAAAACAGGAACATGTCTGTTGGTTTATGCCATGAATTTAGCTGATGTTTGAAGCCATTTAACATTTTATTTTATTTAATTCATTTATTCATTCATTTAAATGAAAATAATAATAAAAAAATCATCAAAAAGAAAACATTGAATGAAAAGAGTGCAGAAAGAAGAAAAAAATTCTTATTTCTGCCCCTTGTTTAAAAAAAATACAAAATAACTAAACAATCATTTAAATTAATCACTTTAATATCCACTTTAAAGCTAGGAATAAAAAGAAACGTTTTGTGTTAGCAGAATTTAATTCTAACTTTAAAACTTATCCAACATTAATACAACTTACCACAAGTTGCCTTTTTGGACATGCATGCATATATTTGTACAAATTGTACTTGAGAGGAGATAGTGGAGACACAGTCTCCACTATCAGAAATGTTAAAAGCTACCCAAACAGAAAACCTTGGCTGAATGCAGAGGTGCGTACCCTACTGGAAGCCAGGAACACTGCCTTCAGGTCTGGAAACTCAGAGGAGCTGAGTAGGACAAGAAAAGAGCTGGTTGCTGATATTAAGAGGGCCAAAGCCACATATGCAAAGAGGATCGAGGGTCAATTCATCTCACAAGACCCTCGGAGCATGTGGAGGGGCATTAAGTGCATAACAGATTATAAAGAAAGGAGTGAACAATGTCCCAAAGACCCATCTCTGCCTGATGCCCTCAACAAGTTCTATGCACGCTTTGAAGACCCGAACAGACCACCCAGCACCAGACTCACCTCACCACCGGATGAAGAGCATCTCAGCGTGACCTCAGCAGAAGTAAAGAGTACCTTCAGGAGGATTAATCCGCACAAAGCAACTGGCCCAGACAACATCCCCGGAAAAGTGTTGAAGGAATGTGCTGATCAGCTCTGTGAGGTGCTGGCAGACATCTTTAACACCTCACTTACGCTGGAGACAGTTCCCACCTGCCTGAAGACTGCCACCATCATCCCAGTCCCAAAAAGCTCTACAGTGACTGGTCTGAATGACTATCGGCCAGTGGCCCTCACCCCGATAGTCGCTAAATGCTTTGAAAAACTGGTCATGACTCACATCAAAACAACCATCAACATCAACGAGGACCCTCATCAGTACGCATACCGTGAGAACCGATCAACAGAGGATGCAATCTCCTCTGTGGTCCACACTGCACTCAACCACCTGGAGCAGAAAAACTCTTACGTCCGTATGCTCTTTGTGGACTTCACATCCGCCTTCAACACCATGATCCCCCAAACCCTGATGGACAAACTATCCACACTAGGACTAAGCCCCTCCATCTGCAACTGGGTACTAGACTTTTTAACAAACAGACCACAGTTAGTGAGGATCCACAACCTCTCCTCCTCCACCATAACCCTCAGCACTGGCTCTCCTCAGGGATGTGTGTTGAGCCCCCTCCTGTTTACTCTGCTCACATATGATTGTGCATCTACCCATCCAGGCTGTCACATTGTAAAGTTTGCAGATGATACAGCGGTGGTGGGATGCATCACAAACAATGATGAGTCCAGCTACAGGCAGGAGGTGGAACACCTGGAGAGCTGGTGCAGAGAGAATAACCTTCACATCAATGTGAAGAAGACAAAGGAGATGATTGTGGACTTCAGAAGGAACAAAAACACCTACACCCCCCTGAACATAAGAGGATCTGCGGTGGAAGTGGTCTCCAGCTACAAGTACTTGGGTGTACACATGAATGACAACCTCAGCTGGAGCAACAACACCACCAGCCTGATCAAGAAAGCTCATCAGAGACTCTACTTCCTCAGACGGCTGAGGCGAGCTGGTCTGGGAAGCTCAGTCCTCACCTCCTTCTACAGGTGTGCAGTGGAGAGCATCCTGTGCTCGAGCATCAATGTGTGGCATGGAGGCTGCACAGCTGCAGAAAGAAAAGCTTTGCAGAGAGTGGTGAAGGCTGCACAGAAATCTGTTGGAATCAGTCTCCCCACCATCACAGACATCTACACCTCCAGATGCAGGAAGAGGGCCACCTGCATCATGAAGGACCCCACCCACCCAGCACACACACTTTTTGCCCCACTCCCCTCAGGAAGGAGGTTAAGGAGCATTAAGTGTAGAACCACTAGACTGAGGAACAGCTTCTACCCTGAGGCTGTTAGACTCATGAATCTCTAACTAGAATAATCACTGTGAAAAACCATATCATGTTGCTGCTGATCTGTTTCATGTTGCTGCTGATCTGTTTCAATGTTGATGTGTTCATGCGTGCACATCTGCTCACAGACTCATGTTCATGTTTGTGCTGATATTCAATGTTTTATGTTATGAGTGCTTAGTGTATATTTAGTTGATGTTTTTCTTAGTTCATATCTTAGATGTTATTACTGTTTTTCTTATACATTTTATTGTTGGATGTAACTGGGACCCTGTGTACATAATTTCGCTCCACCACATGTACCACATGAGGTGCGAATGACAATAAAGAAACTCTGACTCTCTGACTCTGACTCTGATTATTACAGCCTCATATAAAATTAATGATGATCATGATATCAGAACTGGATCAGTATCGGCTGATACTCAGAGTTAGGTATCGGGATCGGATCGGAAGTAAAAAAAAAAAAAAGTGGATCGGTGCATCCCTATTTAGATCACATTTATAGATCCATGGGACACACATCAGAGGCAATTAAGGGTTCAGTGTCTTACCCAGGGACACATCGGCATGTGACTGCCGGTGGAATCAAACCCCCAACTCTCGCCTTGGAGGACGAATGCTCTAACCACTCAGCCACAGCCGCAAGTACCTTTCCTCAGATCAGCTCCTGCTCCTCTGTCCTGCCATGCCCACTCACACCTGACCACTGTCTTGTTAAGCTCAGTTGTCTGTTTTTATAATGTCAGGGTCACAGGAAACCCAGATACTATGAGTTGAACAAGACAAACTCCAAGATGTAAAGGTTAAACTGTGCTTTATTTACAATGATATTAAATGTACTCAGAAGGGGAAGATCTCTGGAATCCTGCAGAGCAAGAAGAGTGGTCAGGTAGGTATTTTCTTGGATGGAGGATTCGATTACATTTCTCCTCTTACAATGCTGGTCTTGGACTCGGGCGGGAAGGCAGTACCACAAGGTTCCAGAGCATGGACCTTGGGAGATGCATGAGTGGCAGGTGAGTGGCTGGAGAGCAATGAACCCAGAAGAGGCTGTTCATCTGTGGATGAGCATGGCTCATCAGGAACAGGACTTGAGAGGGACTCGGACAGGAAGGCTGTAACACAGAGGAGACCAAGTGAGTTATGTTTTCAGTACACACAAATGGGTCAGAAGCATAAATACCATTAAGCAGTGCAATGCTCAGGTGGAGATCTGCAGCCTTAAGAAGTGGTGTCTTATCATCAGGAAGATGGGTGACGTGTTGCTCATTAGGTGTCATCTTGGAACCTGGAGGCTGCAGAAGGCTGAAGTCCCACAGTACCCCCTCCTCAAGAATCGCCTCTTGGCGACCTGAGGTGTTTTTCTGGTTACGCTTTGAAGAAGGTTATGATGAGGCTCGGGTCGAGAATGAAGCACCTCAGGATCCAGGATCTCTCCTCAGGACCGTAGTCCTCCTTGTCCACCAAATATTGAAATCTACAGCCCAGACGTCTCACATTCAGAATGCGGCGAACCATTAAGGCTGGATGGTTGTCTATCAATCGGGTGGGTGGAGGGAAGTCAGCCGGAGGGCACAAGGGACTCTTGGAAACAGGCTTAACCTGTGAGACATGGAACGTGGAATGTATCTTCATTGAAGAGAGTAAATGTAAGCTGACTGATGGGGGACTGCTGATTTTCATAATGGGAAATGGTCCAATGAAGCGTGGGGCCATATTTCTGGATGTGTCCTTCAAGGTGAATGTCCCTGGTGGAGAGCCAAACACGTTGGCCTACCTGATAGGATGGTGCTGTGGAACAGTGGCGGTCAGCAAATCTCTTGTTCTGAGCTGCAGTTTGCTGAAGGGCAGCCCTGGTTTGTCATCAAACTCTCCGGCCGTGCCAAAAATAATGCTGTACCAAGGGAACGGTGACATCAGTCTCTTGACTGGGGAAGAGAGATGGAATGTAGCCTAGGGTGGCCCCGAATGGGGATAATCCAGTAGCTGCAGAGGTGTGAATCAGAATCAGAATAAACTTTATTGGCATTGCACCGAGATACAATGAGAACATGCACGTACAGTCGTCCGAAAGATGGGCGGAGTGTACAAAGCTGCGGCTATTAAATAGCACGGCACTCTTATTCTTATTCAGAATAATATTTTGCTTAGATGAGAAAAGGAAAGAAAACATGAGGAGAGACGGTATACAAAAAAGATCTCTCACGCCGTGTCCTAGACAGGGCACGATTTGAGGCATAAAAAAAAAACTACCACAGCAAAGCAACATAAACAAACGTTATACATTTACATATAGGCCGGTGAAAACATTGAATTTTTAAGGGAAAGTCATAGCATAGTCCATAGCTCGCCCTCTCAGCCATTGTCCAGATAAGAGGTGACATTCATCTTCAGCTCAGTTCAGGTTCTGTCACATGTCCACGGCCTTGGAGAAGGCAGGGGTGAGGAAACAGTCAAAGAATCTTTGTTGTTTCCAAAACATTCCAGGAGGAGACGAGATAAATCCAGCATCTAGGCCACAATTTGGGTCAGGCAGAACTCGTGAATTGTTGTTTTCTGCCTTTTTTAAAGTCTCACTGGTATATATTCATCTGATGGAAACTCCAAAACAGCCAAATTGATCCTTTATGCCAAAAGTCAATCAAATCCAGTTCAAAATACTCTTGTATGTCTACAAATCGCTGAACAGTACCCCCCCCCCCCCCATCTCTCTGATCTGCTACAACCGTATGTCCCACCACGTTCCCTGAGGTCAGTGGACCAATTGCTCCTCACAGTTCCAGGAACTCGTCTTAAATGCAGAGGTGATAGGGCCTTCTCTGTAGCAAGACCAAGACTTTGGAATGAGTTACATCTGCTTGTCAGACAGGCCCCCTACCTCTCGGTCTTCAAATCCTGTTTAAAAACTCACTACTATTCAGTAGCTTTCAACACCAGAGGATCTGTGTTTTGAACCTGTACACTCAACACTGGTTTGTCGTCATATTTATTATCTGCATAGTTTTTATGTCAATATTTTTGATTTACTTCATTTTGTATATTGCTTCCTGTGTTGTCTGTTGTTCTGTCTGTACAGCACTTTGGTTGGCCTTGTAGCTGTTTTAAGTGCTCTATAAATAAAACGGTATGGTATGGTATGGTATGGTATGGTATGGTATGGTATGGTAAAAGTCGAGCTCACAGCTTCTCCAAGATTATTCACACCATTCATGAGTGCTGCCATTGAGTTCACAGTCCTGATAACAGCCTGCTCTAGCTCCCTGCCATAGCTCTCCAAATTCAGTCTGAGCACTGTCGAGCTTCGACACATCCACACGAATTTGTAGACAATCCAAGATTTCACCAACCCAAACAGTAGAATCTAGTTGTCATCATGAATCCAATTTGTTTCTGTTGAAGTAAGAGGGTCCTCCTTACCCTGACTCCTGTTGGGAGAAGTTGATCGATTTTGTTGAGAGACCAGCTGATCCTTCCAATTAAGAGGTATGCAGGAAAAAAAGAGGCTTTTTAAGGGTTCACAGGACGAAATAATGCAAGCATGGAAGCGGGGGGAGCACCAGGAAACATGTCTGTCTTCATCGGAGTACAGAGAGGAAAAAAATAAATAAATAAAAAATAAAAGAAAGTTGAAAGTTGTGTGCAAACTCCACCAAGACCAAATGTTGGCTCCAGGCTGAAAGGTTGTTTTTGACCAAACATCTGAGGATGGTCTCAAGCTCCTGATTGCAGCGCTCAGCCTAGCCATTGGACTGTGGGTGATAACCAGAATTTAAAGTGACAGAGGTCCTAAAAGCCTTGCAAAAACTGTGCCAAACCTGGGAAACAAACTGGGGTCCTCAGACTGAAATCACATTGGAGAGAATGCCATGGGCTCTGAAGACGTTTTATGAGAAGCTGAGCTGTCTCGGAGGCTGTAGGGAGCTTGGCTAAAGGAATGAAGTTGGCAGCCTTAGAGAACCTGTCAATGATAGTGAAGATTGTGGTGTTATCCTCTGATGTAGGCAGGCTGGTAACAAAGTCCACTGAGATGTGAGACCTTGGGTGGCTAGGGGTGGGCAGAGGTTGTAGAAGTCCCGCAGGGGGTTGGTGACCAGCCTTGTTTCTGGTGCAGGTGGCGCAAGCTGCCACAAACTCTGTGATATCCTAGTTCATAAAATGCCACCAAAAGTGTCTCTTGGTTAGGGATAGCATACAGGAAGAACCAGGGTGATAAAACAATTTACTCAAGTGTAACCAGGTAAGTACCTTGGACGTGATGGATGAAGGCACGTAGAGAGCTCCATCGGGTCCTGTGCCTGGGTCATGTTCATATTCCCGAGCCTCACGGACCTCTCTCTTGACGGCACAGTTGAGAGCTTCCACAACTGAGGAAAGGGAAATAATGTTCTCTTATACTTCAGGAATGTCGGGGGAGTGGGGGAAGCTGGCGAGATAGAACGTCCGACTTCACGTTCTTAGAATCTGGTCTGAAAGTCAAAGTGAATCAGAATAAGAATAAGCTTTATTGTCATTACACCAAGATACAACGAGAACATGTACATACAGCCGTCCGAAAGATGGATGGCGTGTACAAAGCTGCTGCTAATTAGCGTGGCACACTTATTCTTATTCATAATAATATTTTTGCTTACATGAGAAAAGGGAAGAAAACACGAGAAGAGAAGTTATAAAAAACATCTCTCACAACATGTCCCAGACAGGGCACGGTTTGAGGCATAAAAAAATAACCCTACCACAGCAAAGCAACATAAATAGACATGATACATATAGGCCGGTGAAGGCATTGCATTTTAAGGGAAGGTCGTAGCATAGTCCAGAGCCCCCCTCAGCCATTGTCCAGATCAGAGGTGTTTGTTATCATCAGCTTGGTTGAGGTTCCGTAACATGTCTACAGCCTTGGGGAAGGGAGAGGTGAGGAGACAGATAAAATGTCTTTGTTTTTCCTAAACATGCCAGGAGGTGTTGAGATAAATCTGCCGTCAAGGCCACAGTTTGGGTCAGGCAGAACTCGTAAATTGCTGTTGCTACCTTTTAAAGTCTTGCTGGTACATTTCTCTGACGGTGACTCCAAACAGCTGAATTGATTCTTTACGACGAAAGTCGAGCTTACAGCTTTTCCAAGATTATTCTCACCATTCATGGGTGCTGCCAGAAAGTTCACAGTCCTGATAACAGCCTGCTCCAGCTCTATGATACAGCTCCACATAATTCAGTCTGAATGCTGCCAAGCTTCGACACATCCACACGAATGTATAGACAATCCAGATTTCACCAAAAGTGAAGTTAAAATGGTTGAAGAATAGAGACCGCCAAGCCTGTCTGGGCTTCATATACTTAGCATCTCTAATGCCCCTTTTCCACTTTCACGGCGCGGGTCAGATATTTCCGGCTTGTTCCGTGTTTGAGGTCTTTTCCATGCTTCCTGGGACCGGCTCGCCTCCCTAAATTCTGGCCCGGCTTCTCAAGGGGTCCAAGCAAGCCGAGCCGTGACGTCAGAAACACTGTCGGTCACTGATTGGTCGGGGGGAGGAGTCTGTGGAGTCTTTCCAAACAACACGATCCGCCATTTTTTCTCTACCGCTTGCTATTAGCGATAACTCCAGGAACGTATCTTTTTGTATTTTGAAGCTATACGAAAACAATAATATCAAAGCCGTGATCAAATGCAGACGTGTAGGTGTTGTTGTGCTTGGTGGAACATGAAAAAAGTCAAAGCGAGCTAGATGGAACGATTGGAGGGTGGTTTGGACACGGTTACTGCTCTACTTGTGTTTTGAATGCGGGTGTACCCAGACGAAAGACCAGAACTGAACAGAGACCAAGACTCAGATAATAGTTTACAGTGTTTATTTACAGGATTGTGATAAATAATACATCAATGTGAGGGAACGGGAACACCTGGGGAGAGAGCAGTAATTTAAAGGGCTGTGGTTGGATGAGAATTTATCTTGTTGAATTGTTCTTAGCAGGAAACAGAATGAGAAGGTATTTTGTCCAGATGGTATCCAGTGGCACAGGGTGAAACAACAAGTATATTAGGCAAGTGGTGGAAGGCATCCAGCAGTTGTAGACTAGAAGATTAAATTTTTTCGGGAGTACCGCCAGTCACGTGATTCCGGCCGGATTCCAGCGGGACCGGAGTCAACCTCATTATAACTCACGTGACCGGGACATGACCGGACTGAAAGCTAGTGGGAGCAGATAGGAGCAGGAACCTGTTGATTTGCGTCTTCGCTCCGCCCGAGTTCGTTGTTATGGCTTGTTGTACAGGAACAAGGAAGGAAAAACTAAGTTACACTAAAAATAGGACAGAGTCGCTATTTTAAGTTCACACGTATATTTAATAGATAATAGTCACAAGATACATTTTTAGGAATACAATTTTGGTTAGTAATTATTGCAAAAATAAAATAAAAGTGATGAAGTGAATGGATTAAATGAATTCGCATTCATTCTGACCAATACGACCTGCACAGTTGTTTGCAGCTCGTGCTGCATGATTCTGATCTGCTCTGGGCGGTTCTGTTTCTCCTCTGACGGGGGAGATGCTTCATGCTTTTATAACCTGGCTGTGGTTCTGCCCCGTTTGGAGCAACACAGAACTTACAACCTCCCCCAAAATGTTCCTTTGTCTAACTTTCACAGTTTTTCTTCTAAGTGTTGTTGGAGTTTCATATTTTCCTATGAAACATATCAATGTCGTTTTTATTAAATGTGCATGTCTTTCTTCAACTATATAATCACAACTTTTATCTAATTAAAATGTTCATCCTAGATACTTACTTTATATATATGAAAACTGAAGCAAACTTCACCAGAGTGTTAAACCATGTTTAATGCAGACAATAAAACTCACTAAATAACTCTTGACTGCAGCATCCTATTGAACAGTTTCAGATAATCAGAACAAAGAAAGTTCAATCTGTCCTATTCCTCAAAATACACTAACTACTCCTTGCAACCTCTAATTTTCATACTAATACATCAGAAATATTAAACTAACATTAGATTGCAAAGTATTAGTTATTTTAATCTAACAATTAGACTAAACATTGATCAGAACATCATCCCTGCCTCAACAGGCTTTAAGGAAAACTCTTCATGTTTGTATATGAGGTCAAGCTGTCATATAACTTATCATCTGGAATGTATCCATTAATCCTGGCCGGCCGTAAAACCTCGTATCCATAGCAACGCAGCTTTCTAAACCAATCAGAGGGTGAGACCTCTATAACATCAACAAGAAAGTTCTGTTCACCTCCCCCCATCGTGCTCAGTTTTCTGCTGAGTTTAAACAAAGGAACTGATGACAGAAAATGCCTGTCTTCTTCAGCTATACACAGACTTTGTTGAAGAGTAAATAAGTTTCACCAATACATAAAAATAAGAATTAAGCACACAAATATATTTTATTTCACAACAAACCGAACAATAACCAAAAATGAAAATGAAACAAACAAACAACAACAAAAAAACGGACGCAGCTATTTTGTAGTTTTCTTTCAGTAAGCCTTCACTTTAACACAAGTCAAAAGGACTACATTTCCCAAGAGTCTAGTGTTCAAGCCGTAGCTTTTCACCGAGAGGGGAGGAGCAGCGAGCGAAGCGGTACCAAGTAACTGAAAATAGTTTGCAACGCAAGGTAAGAAGTAACTGTCTGTCTATTAAACTCACAGAACAGGCAGGAAAGTGTCAAATAACCCTGAACTTCATGAGAGTTGTGTGTTGGTGCTGTGCTGATTTAAACTTTAGTCTCAGCTGTGAGGAGCTGCTTTGTTTACCGTCAGTAAATGAACAGAGTCAAACAGCGCATTTTTCTCCACCTTGTCCCTTTTAATTTAAAAATTATGCTCTGCTTTGTTATGTGGGTTTTTAGGTTAAAATCTTCATTATCTGTTGCTGTTTGTAATGTTAAAAAAAAAAAAACTCTTCCTGGTTAAAGTGCACGCATTCTCCGGTAAAAATATCCCAGTTTTTATATGAAAGGCTGGTTACATATACATTATAAGGGTGATTCTTTTTTTGCAGCAACATTTTGGCTTCAGTACTTGTGAATAAAAAATAAAAAAATGTTTTAAGTTTTAAATATTTTGTTACAACACTGACATGTTTAACAATAAGAAATGAATAATGGTCAAGCTCAGGGTTGGATAAAATAGTAATTACAGGTAGTTTTGTTCACCATTGTCTCTGATTGTGTTCCACCTTGTTAGGGACATTTACATATATACCACAAATAGTTAAACATGTAAATATTGATAAATAATGACATTTTCTTAAAAAGAGCATGTCCCTTTTACTATATAATATATTTTATTCTTGAAATTGTAACAGATCATGTAGTTACAAATGATTTATATCAGTATTGTAAAATAATATATATTTTTTACCCATTATTACCGACAGCATAGAAAATATTGGTCATTTTAAAAACTTATACCTATTGGTCTTCAACTCCCAACATGACACAGAAAGAGTCACAGTACTTAATGCTTCTGTAATAATATTTAATTAAAACATATTTTCAAACAGGGTGGAATGGAACATCACAGGGTAGAACATACTATAACAGGGTGGAAAAACAATGTCTCTGATTCTAAAATCTGATGATTTTCATCAATCTCCTGCATTTTTGCCATATTGAATGACTTCAACTCATGCAATAAATTATTACAATATTTGAATCAAATTAATTTCCCTCCTACATTTCCTTAAAAAAATTAATATTGAAGAAACAAAACATGAGGTTAAATGTGTGTACATGTGACATAGATATCCTGATGCATGTTCAATAATCCAGGTAGAAAAATCTAAAAAAGTTAAATCTGGTCCTCTGGACATTCAAAAAAACAAAACAAAGCAAATCAACAAAAAATGTAGAAACGTTTCGTCTCTCATCCGAGAGACTTCCTCAGTCTGAGGTGCTGTATTCAGCTCAGTCTCTTAAATAGCACCGTCTCAGAGTGGATCAACCAGTTTTGCTGCTGACAACCAAAACCAGCTGATCACATGCTCAAGAAGGACCATCAGCCTAACAATGGATCATTAGCACACTGATGGCTGTTTACTGTTCACAGTGGGCTGAGTGATACTAGCAATCACAGCATTGTAAGAGGGGGACAGTTGAACCCGGAGGCCTCCACCCCTGTTTAATGATGGACGATTTCTTTTCACAAAGATGGCCTCCTTTACTCCTCTCTCAAACCATCGTTCCTCTCTGTCCAGGATGTGAACATCTTCATCCCTGAAAGAGTGACCACTGGCCTGGAGATGAGTGTAGACCGCAGAGTCCTGGCCTGATGATGTTGATCTTCTGTGCTGGGCCAAAAAGATGGATAAATAAATGAATTAGGTTTTCATGTATAGAGTGTTTTAACCACATTTTTATGATAGTCATGTATTGTGAAACTTTTGTTTTTGTTTTACCTAAACAGATCTCTGGAGGAGCTATGGCAGAGTTGAACAACCGATTTTGACTTCTTTTTATTTTTCCAGCTCTATTTATCAGCAAACTCAATGTTTAATGCTGTATTGTGCTGTTTTGAAGACAGGGTGATCATTGAAAATATATTTTCTGCGCATGTGTTTACTAAATTCTTTCCCACAGGCAGGAGGAAATAAGACAAATAAAATGTATCATCTTTAAAATATAACATCACTCATGCCAGATATTCACCACTAAACTTTGAAACCTTAACTCTTCTTATTACTCATTTTCACTGCATGTGATAATCACATATTGCTGTGTTTTCTTGTGAAAAATAACTTTGCTTCTTTCAGGAAGATCCAGAGTAAGTACTCTGGAGAAATCCAACATATCCTTTTTGAGGTTCGGGTTTGTAAACATGAAAAATAAAGGGATGAAAGTATGAATGGAAAGTGATTTATGTTGTTCTATAAAACCATTACAGTGTAGAAGTAATAATGAAATATTTTATATTGACAAACCCCTTTTAGTGGTAGAGATAGAAAATACAGTCACATGCCTTAGAGGGCTGAAATTGGACTGAGTTTGGAGATATGTGTTGTACTTTCATCCCCAACAATCCAGCTCCTGACGGGTCAGTGACCAGGGCACTGGAGGGATTGAAGACACTGAGTGTACTGGTCGTATGTGATTGCTGCTGTGCGCCCTGTGCAAGATCACTCGTGGTGCACTGTATCACCTCGACCATCGAGAAAGGGAGCGGGGACAGACCTTCTGGATATCAAATGTTGTCAACCAGTGATTCTTCAAGCCACATGGAATTTGAGCTCTCCCCGGTGGCATAACCTGAGAACTGTTGACACTAGATTCATAACCTGTCTCCTAACATGTGTTTTACACCATTTTTATTTGCTTTAAGTTGATTCTTATACATATTATAATTACATGTGTTACTTTGCTTTCCCTGCTCCCAAACTACTGTTGAGTATTGGTTTGGATATTTTATCATACTGCTAACAATAGGAAACATAGATAAATGCATGTGGCCACACCTTAACTTTTACTGAAACTCTCTCTCTCTCTTTCAGTCTGTGACAACGCGACGGGACGATGCCTCTATGAGATGGACCTTAATTGTCCAACCAATTCGTAGTCATTGTTAAAGACGCAGGCCAACAAGTTGTGGTCCTTTTAAAGTACAGGCATCCACTGTGCACTTTGTAACCAACTGACAGAGAATTACATTTTTAGACATTGCATTGCGTTTTTTCACTAAGTTGCGCTATATTTATCTTAGTAATGGCTCATTTGATTGCTATTGTTATATCATTTGGACAGCAATTTTGTTAAACTTATGACACAGGGTAAGGATGATCGTGAGAGTGCACTAGAACGCCATCTTGGTCGTCGTCACAAGTGGTTTGAGGCATTGTGCTGTTTTTATCCCGCACCACTATATCGTTGCCCTAGTGATTTTTCTGGCACAAGTTCTGGACACTCGTCAGGGACAGATGTTTGTAGCCAAAGAGGTGGTCCACTTGGAGGGACCAAAAGGGGGAAATGTTGTATAATGACATCTTTTTTGCTATGCTCTGACATGAAATATTTCTCTGTGTATGGTAAAAACTGCAAAATCATGATGTATATCATAGAAGTTCATGATGTGCGTAACTCCTTGTACAAGAGAACCAGAGACTGTTGCTATCTTGCTGGAACAGACCACTGTCAGCTGGGGCAGTGGGCAAAAAAACGAGACCATGCCAGACCACACCCAGGAGCATCGACTGACCCAGAGAACAACATCACGATAAGGAAATCCCAATGTAACTGATAACGCTGTATTTAAACGAACCAAAGACATTTGTAACTTAGACGTGTTTGATGGATGTAAGGTGCATGTAAAACGTCTCCCTTTCCAGCGCTGTGAAGGTAAAATAAATCTTTGTCTGAATTCAGAACCACTTCTCAGGCTGTGTTTTTTGACGTTGTCTTCTTTCCACTGAACGATCTCGGGTTGAGGAAGTTTCTGAGCGAAGTGTTTGAAGGTTGGTTCTCGTAGTTTGAAGACCTCAACATTCACCTCACTGGAGTCAATGTGAGTACTTATGTGAAATGAAAAGATACATGGCAAAGACATAGAATAACAAACCTTTAATCATTACATCTAATATGTTGTTTTCTACTGAATAAACATTTTCTACAATTTATCTTAACAGGGTGGAACTTTAAGGTTGACTCATACAGGTTTAATATATTGTTGTGAAATAATATTGTGTTTCTTCTTTGAATCTGACTCCCAA
>NC_056517.1:15962606-15965659 GCF_014905685.2 Nematolebias whitei
AATGGTAACACAGACTCGGGTGGAGAAGTAAGATGATCACACAACAATATTTAAGATAAAAATGTAAGGAGAGAGTGACAGTTGAAGCTTACCTTGTTCTCCATGGTTAAATTCCCTCCAAAATCAATTGATGTCACTTCTTGTAAATGGCTTTTATGGAATTGTAGTCTTTTTGAAGGCAAAAAGGAAACATTCTAACAGGGTGGAAAGTTACTACTAGGACATGTAGAATATGAAGAAAATATCAAATAAGAAAAATATTTTCAACAGATTAAATTGCATAATAAAATAAGGTTTAGTCCAGTCCAAATTATTGAAGATTTTTATTTTATTTTATTTTATTTTATAATTTAAACTTCTTGATGAAGTCTATTACACTACACTGTGGACACAATGAAATTGAGCATGTGTGTCACCATAAAGGTGTGTAAAGTACAAAATAATATTTTAAATTTATTTAATTTATATTTGAATGATGGCAAACATCTAAATGTATAATTAAAACACTTTGTTATAAATATTTGGCACATTTTAGAAAAAATCAGGGTCAGAGAAACATGCGGACATGAAATGTTGCCGCAAAAAAAAGAATCATCCATAATATTACGTTATTGTGGGGGGGGGGGGGGCATATTGGTGCGAGGTCTTTGGGTCCTCACCCATAACTTTTTAAATAAAGTAGCTGTTATTTCTTGCATTCTGGTGTATTTTAACAGATTTTAAAACATCTATGTTTACCTACATAAGCAAATACTTGATTCAATAACTGTTTTATAAAGCATGCCACAATAAGTAGCACTAAGCTTTTTGTTTGTCTAATTTAATTTTTCTACCCAACATAGGAAGCTGTTAGCTCTGGAAGCAAGCTGTTAAACAACTTTGGACACAAAGAACCTTGTCATACACTTCAAAAGAGCATGTAATATACATAAAATCTTGTAATCTCTGCCTGGTGAGGCTGCTTAAATAATTGTAAAATATTAGTGAAATAAAGAAAGAAAAATTGAGCTTATGTAATTTATATTTGCAAAGGTCATATTTTCTTGACTTAATTTCAATTGTAAATCTCTTGTTTTGAATAAAATATGTTTTTCCAAAAGAAAGGCCAACAAATTGTAATTTGTAATCACTGTAACCGTATTTTCACTTGTGCACTGTCGTCTTTCACTTTTAGGTTACACAAGGCTCTGGATTGGTCAAGCTGTGGAGAGACGAGGTGGAACACCAGACCTGCAATGATCCAGTCTGTAAATGATGCTCTGAAGTCTGGTAAGATGCACGACATCATGCTTCACCCAAACGAGCTCGTTACCTCAACCACATAGACTGAACTTCTTGAGGACGTCGTCCAATGTATAATAATGCCTTTAAACATTTTTATTTGTTGAGTTCTCTGCTTGGTACATTATTTTTCTTTTTTTGTTTGTTTGTTTGTTTCAACAATTTAAAACATGACAATAATGTCACTGTTTAAAGGAAACAATTGCTCAATGAATTAGTAAAATGCAACTTGTTATGTTTGGGTTCTTTCATCTAAGGTAGACATGGTGTGACCCATGTACTGGTTTTGATTTTTTGTTTTTACTGTAACTGAACTTCAAAAGAGCTAGAAAAGGGACTCAGCAGCTGATCCTCCGTAGAAAAATTATATGGACTACAGGCCATGTATTATTTGTTTTATGATATTTAGTGAAGGTTTTTGTTTGGATTAAGGAAATAAATGTCTCTATTTCACCACAGATGAACTGTTCCTGTTGCCATATCTTTTGAAATAAAACTGCACAACACAAAGTAATTTAAACAGGAATGGGTAGAAGATCAAATCAAATGCAATGCATTTCCTAAAAATTAAATGAAAAACAGGAGCAGGACAGGAGTGGGAGTCATGTTACCAGGAGTGGGACAGGACAGGATTAATTTTTACTCTGGACCAGGATTGGGACAGGACAGGATTTTTTCTGTGGGACCAGGACAGGACAGGAGTGAAAATCCACTCCTTTGTCATCCTCTATTGTAGAGAGGCAGGAGGAGTCACAGCTCATATGGGACTCAAGCAGGGCAGGTAACAGCAAGATCCAAACTCTGAGGAAGCACAGAGAAAAACACTATTAGTTTCCACTAATATCAAAGAATAACTGGCCAGAACACAACTACCGTTGGTAGGCAATGTCCCAGTGCCTGCAGAGTGGTTCCTGAATCTTCTTATACTCCTCCTGGGTGTTGAGTTGATCATCTGCAGCTGGTGCCAATTAGGAGTGTAGAGGAGAGAGGAAGGCAGGGTGCAGAGCAGGATTCTTACATCTTGAATCAGTTATACAAGATGGTGAGTGTTTTCTAACTTTAAACATATTTTAAGTTACTCATCCAATCAGTTCTGAACATATTTTTAACTGACAAAAGAGGCTGACGCCATAATAGGACAACATCGGTGCTACGATGCTAAGCTAATTTGCATAAACGCTAACTGTCCTCTGGTCCCGTTTCTCACTGTATTTTATCCAGAACGTATTTCAACGCATGACAGTCCATCTCTAAACTCCACATTAAACTCTCCAAGCCTCCCGGCTCCTGCCCCTGCTCCATCAGCGGAGTCAGCACCTGACAGAGCTCCATCACAGCCCAGCTGCACCTCACAGAGCAGCACAACGCTGCAGCCTTCTGTGATTGGTAAGAACAGATGCAACATGGTCCCTATCACTTTATTTGTGCCGATAAGGACTTGCTTTTATTTTATTTTTAAAGTAAAAAATAAAATGTTGAATAAATACTGAATTGGGATGAAATTATGTACACAGGGTCCCAGTTACAGACAACAAAATGTAAAAGAAAAAAGTAATAAGATCTAAGATATGAATTAAGAAAAAATATCAACTAAAAAACATCTACTAATAATACACTAAGCACTAATAGCAGCAAACAATCAAAACAATATGTCAAACAGCAACATGAACTTGAGTTTGTGCAGCCTTATGAATATCTAACCAGGATAATCACTGAAAAATCACATCATGTTGCTGCTGATCTGTTTCATGTTGCTGCTGATCTGTTTCATG
>NC_056517.1:15965669-15970926 GCF_014905685.2 Nematolebias whitei
TCATGTTGCTGCTGATCTGTTTCATGTTGCTGCTGATCTGTTTCATGTTGCTGTGTTCATTCGTGCTCATCTGTTCACACAGACTCATGTCCATGCTGCTGTTCGGCGTATTGTGTTTATTGTTTTTATGCTCTTAGTGCTTAGCATATTTTTAGTTGATGTTTTTCTTAGTTCATATCTTAGATCTTATTACTGTTTTTCTTTTACATTTTATTGTTGGATGTAACTGGGACCCGGTGTACATAATTTTGATCCACCACATGTACCACATGTGGTGCGAATGACAATAAAGAATATCTGTATCTGTATAATACTTTCTGATTCATATATCCATTGTTGTTATTATATTATTTTCATTATTTTTAAATGAATTTATTTTTCATTTTCTTATTTTATCAGTTTCTTATTATTAATATAGCTATTATAGCTGTTAGCTGCACCTTTCTTTGTTTTATGCATTTATTCAAAAACAGTATGTAGCTTGAATTAACCACCTTCTTCTTCTTTCTAGTCAAGAGAAAGAGAAAAGAGTCCAGTAAAGAAAAGTCTTATTTCGTCACTGAATGAACATGAAGAACTATCCTGATGCATGCTCAATAATCCAGGTAGAAAAATCTAAAAAAGTTAAATCTAAGACGAGAGACGAAACGTTTCTACATTTTTTTGTTGATTTGCTTTGTTTTGGGTTTTTTTGAATGTCCAGAGGACCAGATTTAACTTTTTTAGAACATGAAGAACTGAACTGGACACAGCAGGAACAACACTTGTGTCTTCTTCTGAAGCCCGTTTGACAAGGGATAGACAGATAGACAATCATTAGTTGGATGCAGTAATTTTTTATTTTTGTACATTTTTCACTAGTGTCGGTAAACCTGGCGTTTGAAGTGATGATGCATGGCAGACGACCAGCTTTAATGAAGATGAAGCCTGATCAAGAAGTTCTCCTCAGCAGCTGAAAATAAAAGGACTGAACTCCCACTTTAAATCAAGTTAAATATAAAAATGTGTAATCAAAAGTGTTTTACTGTTTTACTAATAATCAACAAGTAATCAACTAATGAAAGTATTGATTTTTAAATATTGTATAATCCATTGTATGATTGTGTGATTTACTTGTGAAGTGTTGAAGTTAAAGAGCAGTTCTGAGGCCTCATGTACCAGTGAACAAGTCCGGACATGCCCGTCTAGGACAGGCCTGGGCTTGCCTCGAGCAGTAGGAAGAGAACAAAAAAATCATGGGGTTCAAACTCAACTCATCTCATGTTGACGCATTTTTGAGCAAAACAAAGTTCTGGAAAGTACCCGAAAACTGGTCTGAACCGGTTGAGGTGCAGAACAACAGACAAGTTACTGGAAAAAAGATGATGTAATTTTCCAGAACCCCTCCTTAAGAGGAGGAGGAAAACAAAGGTCTTTAAATACGGACTGAACAGATGAAAACTTGGTCAATGCTGAGTCAAAGCTGAACTGGAGAGCCGAGCAGAGGGAATCACAGGCAAGAGGCAGCTCGACGGATCAGAAGGAGCCCAAAAAGGAGTTGGATTTTACCAGTCTTGAGACGATGTTGGAAGTTAATTCTTTTCTTCACTGAGATGGGATTGGATTTAAGCTTTCGTTCATCGACACTTAAACTGGACGAGCTTCCTTCTTCTATTAATAGCTTGACCTGGGCCCGTCCAAAATTCTGATTTCTCTAATTTGGAATAGCTGCGCTTGCCTTCGAGGATCGGCCGGTACCTCTCTCCTAGGGGACTGGAAATATGCCCTTACCATCACAGTGACTCACTAAGGGTCGCCTTAGAATCATGGTAAGCGGACGACCTCATTCTTACCCTGCTCTGATTAAATTGTTTCATCAAATTGGAAGAATAGCATACAGGATAAATTTAGGAGTATTAAATTGGTTACTGGTGAGACTTGCTCGAAGGTGCTTCTGGTTCATGAGGGAGTTGAGGGAGAACATCTTTTGGCTTGATTTGTGAAAAGGTCTATGTGAAGGCAGTATCTATAAATCTTCAAGGGCTCTTGAGGTTTAGAATTCCTCAGATAGTAGTCATCGCCTTACTTAGGGAAGAAAGTGTATTCTATGTACTCATGAAATTTAATCATTATAAAATTGTGCCTGATGCTGTATCCCCTGCCAAACTATTGATTAAAGCAACGCAAAATGAATAATTCTGGACTATTATTTCACCCTTAATGAACAAAAACATGGTAATGCTTGGTTCACTTAACAACACCAATAAAGGAGGTTTTGAAAGGTTTATTAGCTACTGAGTGACAACACCCTTGTGCCCATTTCCAGGGCCCTAAAGATTACCAGAACAGTTAACAATTGCAACGCTAAATTAAGAGGTGAGGGGCCTCAACGCGAGTTTCTCTGGACCAGAAGATCCATCCCTGCTGCTTGGAGGTTCGAGGTAACAGAGTGAGATCAGGGTGTGACTCACGGATTTAAGGTAGTTAATATTCTGGATGAATCACCTCGTCGCAGTCTTAATGAGGCTACTTTAGACAGCTACAGGTAATACCACGGCATTGAAGTTAGTTTCCGGACCCCTTGGAGGAGAGGCTGCAAGCAAAGGTGCTTATCGCTACTTCCAGTGGTTACCTTTGCTTATTGGAAAGCAAACACTAGTTACTTTTCCTATTAAACATTTTTTTTCTTAAGTGGTGTCCTTGAACATTAAATTTCCTAAACAAATTTTACAATGTTAAGTGCATATAGTGTTTGTTTAAATTCATACTGGAAGTTGAGAAAAATTTCCAATTGCATTTGATCTTTAATGAATCCTAAGAAAAGATTACCAGAATCTGCTCAACTGTTATTATGTTATACATTTTTTGGTTCTAGGATGAAGTGAGACAAAAACAGTCAAAAATTCAGAAAAGATAGTTATCAGTTATCGGCCGTACAGCTGTGGCCTGAGAGACTCAGCTGAAAGCCCTGGTGCACCCTTTATTTGAACCTGCAGAGATTTGAACAGCTGATCTGAAGCAAACAGGCAGGTGTTCACCTGAACTGACCATTCATGCTGTGTTTGATGGTCTCCTCCTTCACCATCCATCCATCCATCCATCCATCATCTTCTGCTTCAGGGTTGTGGGAGCAGCAGCTTTACCAGGGAGGCACAGACATCAACAGCCACCTCTTCAGCTCTTGTAGGAGGACCCCATGGTGTTTGCAGACCAAATGACTATTTATTAAGTAATATCCTGATGCATGCTCAATAATTCAGGTAGATAAATCTAAAAAGTTAAGTCTGGTCCTCTGGACATTCACAAAACAAACAATACAGTTTATAATAAATAAACAAAAAATGTTTTTTGTTTGGTGGCAGCACGGTGGCGCAACTGGTAGAGCTGCTGCCTCTCAGCGAGCAGGTCCTTGGTTCAAACCCCGGTCCGGGGGCCTTTCTGGGTGGAGTTTGCATGTTCTCTCCGTGCATGCGTGGGTTTTCTCCGGGTGCTCCGGTTTCCTCCCACAGACCAAAAACATGCATGTTAGGCTGATTGGTAACTCTAAATTGTCCCTAGGTGTGAGTGAGAGAGTGAATGGTTGTTTGTCTCGTTTGTCTCTATGTGGCCCTGTGATGAACTTGCGACCCGTCCAGGGTGTACCCCGCCCCTCGCACAGTGATTGTTGGACATGGGCACCAGCGATCCCCGTGACCCAAAATGGAATAAACGGGTAAAGAAAATGGATGGATGGATGGATGTTTCTACTTCTCCATGACCCATTCTGAAAATCTTTAAAATTTAAGGACAAAATTTAATCTAAGTGTTTTCAAGTCTGTAGCTTATTGTAAAAGCAGTTTCAAAGATTACAGCACAGTGTGATGTTTTGCGATTTTAACATGAACCTTGTGCATATCTGCAAATAATAAAAGTGAAGATATTTTTAATACATCTTTATTGTAAAAATCTATACTAAAATGGAAAACACATGGGTTTAAAGCAGGCAGGGAAGGCAGTAAGGTAGGATTATGAATCAGGTCTAAAAGTTACAGCTCATAAGGTACTCGATTAAAGCATGACATCTCTTCCACAACATCGTGTGACAAAACCTTCAATGTGATGTTCTTCTAATACATTTAGTGGTGGATAGTAAGTAGCTTAAGGGGAGCACTACCGCCACCAGGTGGTAAGATGAGTTGGATTCTAGTCCCCGCTTACAGAGCCAGTCCAGAAGTGTAAATGGAAACGCAACGAGACATGAGCCGATCTGAACCGACCCGAACTGACCTGATCTGCACTGTGACAGTGGAAAAGGGGCAAAAGATACGTGAGGTTTTTATGATCAGCCCATGTTAAAAAGGTGTCTCTATGTCAATGTTGCCACTCCTCTAGAGCCAACTTAACAGCAAGGACTTCAAGATTACCCACATCGTAAGTTTGCTCAGGTGTAGAGAGATGTCGAGAGAAATGCACACAAATGTATCTTATTGTCTGATGGGGCCCTCTGGGACAATAAAGCCCCCACTCCTGTATCTGAAGCATCCACCTCCAAAACAAACTGTCTTCTGGGCAGCTGTGGCTGAGTGGTTAGAGCAGTCATCCTGCAATGGGAGTGTTGGGGGTTCGATTCCACCAGTAGTTACATACCAGAGTGTCCCTGGACAAAACACTGAACCCCTCATTGCCTCCGATGTGTGTCCCATCAGTGTATGAATGTGATAAAGCACTGATTAAAATTGTATAGATCTAGTGGAGTGCTGTATGAATGGGTAAATGAGGACACAGATTGTGTTGTAAAGAGCTTTTCGTATCTTAATAAGATAGAAAGGCGCTATATAAGTACAGTCTATTTACAATTTCTAGGGTCAGGTTAGCATAGGATGGGGTAGAAGAAGAAAAGCTGTTTTAGCTTACTGAATGTTGAGTTGGCTTCAGGAGTCCATCTGAAGGCCCACAAGGGAATCAGAATAAACTTTACTGCTGTAGTGAACTAAGCCTCAGGTCAAAATCTGGCCTTGAGGGCCTTCCTGGAACAAGAACTGTATTTCATTGATTTGAGTCCAGAAACACAAGATTAAGTTCATCCAGAGACTTTCTAAGTGTCCTGCACTGATCAATTGAAAGAACACTCTCTTTTTCTATTATCATTACTATTTTACAAATGTTTTGATAAATCAAAGTGTGTTTAGTTCAAACCATTTTAAATGTTGAAGTGAACTACTCGTTTTGAATCAACTGTGAAACAGTATTAGTGATTTTTAATTCTCATTCAAAGTGGAAATCAAGTTAGAATGTGTTA
>NC_056517.1:15980926-16002690 GCF_014905685.2 Nematolebias whitei
CCACAGGCTTCAGGCCAGGTTGAGAGAGCAAACAGGACTGTGGTGAGTATTTTGAAAAAATACTTAGCCACAAACCACAAGGACTGGGACGTGAAACTCCCTCTGGTCCTCATGGCCATAAGGGCCACTCCACACACATCGACTGGCATCTCTCCTTTCGAGATGATGACGGGTCGACAAATGACTCTCCCTCTACACCTGTTGTACCAACCAGGCGATGCTGCCATGGCAACAGCCTACACTACACAACAATACATGAAATACTTGGAAAAACACCTTAAAAACACCTTTGCTTTCGCACAGAAAAACCTGGAAAAATCAGCTGAAGGACGCAAAGCGTACTACGACCAAAAGGCCTCTCACGAGGAACTCCAAGTGGGAGACAGGGTCTGGTACTACACGTTTGCCCCCACAACTGGGAAAAGAGAGTCCGGGACCGGAACTCTCGCCCGTAAACTGATGCCCAGATGGACTGGACCCCATCTGATAACAGACAAACTGTCTTCAGTTGTCTATCAGATAAAAATCAGTAAAGGCCAAGAAGAGCCAATTGTTAAATGGGTACATCGAAACCAGGTTAAACCACACAAGGCGTGCATTAACTCCTCAGGAGACAAAGATCTCACAAAATCTGACCTCGTGGGAATAAGGGTCATCCAAGCAGAAGATAATTAATGGATAATAAACTTAACCATAGTTTAAACCCACGGGTCCTACCCCTGACAGTTAAGAAGCTAAGACCTATCTCTTTGTGTTTTCATAGGACACTGATGGTACCACTCCTGATAATCTTCACCCTCGTGGGTGCCATCCAAGAAGGGCAAGCCGAGATTGTAACCCCTGGACCCACCTCAGGCATCGCTCTGAGGGACCAGCCGGGACTGCTCATCACAGACTGCCGCCTATACACTCGGAAGGTCTTCGTCCGCTTCGACCCCCAAACCGTGATCAAACAACACATTAACCTTAAAAACGAGTGGTTAAACAAATCATGGTATACAGTATCCCTAGAGAGTGCTAAAGCAGAGATCCAACACGTCCTAAAGCAACTACATAAGTTCACCTACACCCAACAAGAGTTGGGCGGAACACGTAGAAGGCAAAAGCGCGACATCGGCGGGCTTTTACTCGCTGCTTCCTCACTCGGATCACTGTTTAGCCTGGGTTTGTCCGCATACAACACTGTCAGTATAACGTCCCTAAAACAACACGTGTTTGAAGTAGAGAGCGAGGTCCCAAAGATCCGAGCGCAAATGGACCTTCAACTAACACAATTGACACAAGTGACTAAAACCGTAAAGGATACTGTTCTAGTGCTGAATATTCACACCCAAGAAATCAAAGCCCTCGTACATGCGGTAAATGAGTTAACCCTTAAGGTTGAAGTGGATTACGCTGTCGCACACCTAATGGATAGGATTTTTGCTGACATGCTTAGAGATATCAGTTCGTCGGTAGATACACTAGCCACCGGCAGGATCCCACCGTATCTATTCTCTCTACAGATGGTGAACGACATCCTCAGCTCCGCTACGCGCGAAAGAGTTACGCAAATACAGGCTCACCTGGCTTACACTCTCGGTAGCGCAATCCCAATCTACGTCAATCATAAGACGTTTGAAATGGCGTTCATAATCAACCTACCGATAATTCCCTCAAATGGCATATACAGACTCAGGGACATTGTTAATGTTGGCAATTGGCACGGTGAAAACCATGTTCAAATTGACACACCAAGGATGGTTGCGTACCACGACGATAACCCCTCAGTTTATCTAGCTCCAAACCTTCAGATGTGTGTTCTCGCTCGGGAGATACATTATCTGTGTGCGAGTAAGCCGTTTGTTTGGAATCAAACCACGGGCTTATGCGGGTTGATACCTATTCCGAAAAATTCTAGGTGCTCAACGACCATAACACCTCAACACCTGGCTAAAGCCGCAAAGGCGGAAATCGTTGGCTCACGTTGGCTAGTGAACGCTCCCCAAAGAAAGGCGATCATAGCCTACGATCAACCTGGGGCAAATAGACCTTTGACGTTACCGGACAAAACAATGTGGATCAGTGTTCCCCAGGGGACAACCATACACATTGGTGATTTGACGCTCTATCACCTCGATCCGGGAACAATGGGACGCGACTCTGGATGACTCAGAGTACCTGGTGAACATGACTATAGACATAGATCCAGAAACTCTGGGAAGGATCCGTTTTGAAGGCACCAAAGTCGTTGACGTGGAACCAATAAACCGAGTTCTCAAGTCCCTCAGGTCCAGAATTAAGAAACCGATCCAACCAATTGCCTATGCGTGGTCAAGCGCGGACACGTTAATCGTAGCCCTGCTAATGACGATAATCCTCGTATTGTGTGGGATACTCACATCCCTGTTCCAGGGCCTCCGGTCACTCCGAGTCCAACTAGATCGCCATGCAGCGCACCTCGATATGATTATGTCTCGCGTATGCGGGTCTGCAAAGAAACCACTCACACAGGACAGTGTGACTGAATCTGACAACCAGGGTGAGGTGAAGCAGTGAAACGGTGTTTCTAGTTGCTTAGTCACTACTCTTGTCGATGTTGAAACATTGTTTAATTGGTTTTGGTATTGTTTCTGAGGTAAGAATGAATTTTGTGTGTAGTTGAGTTAGAGACTAAGAGGCCTTTAACTATGCCAACATGCAGTTCATTTGTTAAAATGCAATCTTTGCGGAGTCAATGTAGATTAATGCTACCTTAAGTACGATAATCTACATTGGTCTCACAACGCTTAAGCCGAACCTACTAGAACAATTCTATTCGGGGGGATAGCTAATTCTTTTTGATAAGTCTCGCCATAGACTTCCAAAACCATTTATGGGGAAACCAAACACCCAATCTCAAGTCGTTCGTCTAAAAGACAACAGACAATTGAACCAAACTATATTTTACCATGTAAATCTAATTTAAACCAAGTTAGGAATGGAAAAATAGTTTGAAACACCCTTCTATAGGTATAAACCCCTATAGTTACCCTTTTCAGCATGTTCCACCCCTTAACTGGTAGTTGTAGCTGTTCCCAATCATAATAGCTTACACACCAGGTGCATATAGGTTAAGGCCTTATGTAAAATCCCCTTCATAAGCCCACCTTAAACCACATAATTGCATGACACATTTGAACCAGAACGGCATCGACTGGACATCCACCCAGCGACGACCTTCACTGGAGGAGACCTGCAATCCTGACGTTGGTCTCCACTCTTCATCCAGTGGCCGCATCTTCAGTTCAATCCAAGGGAACCCCTCTGTATGCTGATCAATCAACACCTCCATTCGTTGTGGATTTACCGTTGTGGATTATATGACTTTTTCCAATGGATTACAGACTCTGTTTCCAAGGGGTTAAAGCATTGCTACAATGGAATTACCAACAACATTATGGAATTACCAACAACATTATGGAATTATCATCAACACAATGGAATTACCAAAATCATTGTGGATTACCTCCTTTGACTTTTGTTTTCCTTGCTGGAGTACATCAAGCTCAAGGACATTCGAAGGCGTAAGTTCATGTTGGAATTCATCCCCATGGACAGGCAATGCTTTCCAAAGGGGAGACTGTAGTGAACAAAGCCTCAGGTCAAAATCTGGCCTTGAGGGCCTTTCTGGAACAAGAACTGTATTTCATTGATTTGAGTCCAGAAACACAAGATTAAGTTCATCCAGAGACTTTCTAAGTGTCCTGCACTGATCAATTGAAAGAACACTCTCTTTTTCTATTATCATTACTATTTTACAAATGTTTTGATAAATCAATGTGTGTTTAGTTCAAACCATTTTAAATGTTGAAGTGAACTACTCGTTTTGAATCAACTGTGAAACAGTATTAGTGATTTTTAATTCTCATTCAAAGTGGAAATCAAGTTAGAATGTGTTACAGAGTAAGGATTCAATTTCTTGATCTTCTGTCTGAAATGAGCAAGTTGTGTAAGTTGGTCAAAGGTCAAGTTTCGGTCAACTGCAAGTTTACTGGAAAGAAATGTCATGTTTAACTTTTACAGAAATATACTAGAGAATTGACTCCACGAAGTCTGGGTTCTTCATAACAATCTTCTGTCTGTTCTTAAACAAACAATCTTTTTCCTTGACTTTTAATAACCTCTTACATCACAAAACACACCTCTGTTTGGTCAATCGACCAATCAGAAAGTTCTCAAATGAACCGGAAATAGAACTCTTTAAATGTCGGCACTTCCTAGTTCAAACCGGAGCTAGTGCAGTCGAGCGCAGTCGAGTTCGGTTCGGAGAGAAAACCGAACAGAGAAGTGCTGGAGAGAACAGGAGTTCCAGACATGATCCGGAGTTCTTCCGAGTCTCGTGGGAATTATGCAATCTTCCACATATGAGTGGAACTCTGACGGACTTACTCCTCTTGTGAGTCCACCGAGAGGTGAACCTGTGTCGGACGGAATACCGGCACTACTTGGGACGATTCACAGCTGTTCCTACGGAGACGCTGAAAGGGTGCGTTAAATGGAACTCCGTACCAGTGGAGACACCTGCTACAGGTAAAGAGTTGATTTACACCACCTAAGTGTACCAAAGAGGAAGCTGGGATCTCAACGGAGCGTGCCGTCCTGATACTGACACAAATTCCCTCACCCATCTCTCTCAAGATAAACTTCATTTTCCATCTTTAAAACTCTTCTATCCTGCTAGAAATTAATCCAGATATTTTCAGAAATGTCTGTTGTGAAGCAGGGAATCATGGCCGTATGGTTTCCTGACTGTAAAGCTAATTAATTAAGCTGTTATTGTACTCAATTTTGCCAAATTAATGTAAATGTTTGATGTTGAACTTTGATTCTGTTAATAAATGACCGCATTCATTTGATGGGTCAAAGAAAATTAACGTCTCACGTTACATTTATTAAATTCAATGCACGGTATTATTCAGTCCAGAAAAATTAATTAATCCGTTTAATTTATGAATATATCAATGTATATGTTCCTCTACACTGCTATTGCACTGAGATACAACGAGAATATGTACGTACAGTCGTCCGAAAGATGGGCGGAGTGCACGAAGCTGCGGCTATAAATAAATAGCGCGGCCCTCTTATTCTTATTCAGAATAATATTTTGCTTAGATGAGAAAAGGAAAGAAAACATGAGGAGAGAAGGTATAAAAAAAGATTTCTCACGCCGTGTCCTAGACAGGGCACGATTTGAGGCACCAAAGCAACATAAACAGACGTTATACATTTACATATAGGCCGGTGAAAACTGAAATTTTAAGGGAAAGTCATAGCATAGTCCAGAGCCCCCCTCTCTCAGCCATTGTCCAGATAAGAGGGGACATTCATCATCAGCTCAGTTGAGGATCTGTTACATGTCCACAGCCTTGGGGAAGGGAGGGGTGAGGAAACAGTCAAAGCATCTTTGTTGTTTTCAAAACATTCCGGGAGGAGTTGAGATAAGTCTGGCATCAAGGCCTCAATTTGGGTCAGGCAGAACTTGTGAATTGTTTTCTGCCTTTTAAAGTCACGCTGGTATATATTCTCTGATGGAACTCCAAAACACCCGAATTGATACTTTACTCCAAAAGTCGAGCTCACAAGGGTGAATGTTAGTTGAGTGAGGAAGGTGGCGATCTGGCTATAGTCCTTGATGAATTGCCTGTAAAAGTTAGAGAACCCAAGGAAACGCTGTAGCTGTTTCCAACTTTCTGGGACTGGCCACTCCACAACTGCCTTGGTCTTCTCAGGGTCAGTTCAGTATTGTCTACCCTCAAATATGAAGACCAATAACGAGCCAGAGGACACATGAATCTCACATTACTCTGATTTCTTGAATAGTTTATCATAATCTCTGAAGGACTGTGTTGGGTTTGTTGTCTCTTGTTTTGTGAGTAGATGAGAATATCATCTAAATATACAAACACAGTCATTGAAATCCTTGAAGACATCGTTCATGAGGGCCTGAAAACCTGCAGGAGCATTAGTCAATCCAAAAAACATTACGAGGTATTCAAAGTATCCCAGAGATGTTCTAAAAGCAGTCTTCCACTCATTACCCTCTCTTATTCTCAACAGACGGTAAGCATTACGAAGACCAAGCTTGGAGAATATGGTAGCTGAGTGAAGCTGCTCGTGAATGGAGTCGATAAGGGCTAGAGGATACTTATTTTTAATGGTGATTAGGTTTAACCCTCTGTAGTCTATGTATGGACTTAAGGTTTTATCATTCTTTGAAAAGAAAAAGAAACCAGCCCCACGGGGGAAGTAGAGGGGCGAGTAATTCCTGAATCTAGAGCTTCCTCTATATATATTCTCATCGCCTCCCTCTCGGGGCACAAGACTTCACAAGACTTATATAGACAGGAAAAAACAAGAAACTCAGTGTCCCTTGCCCAGACGTGGGTTACTGGGGCCCCATCCTGGAGCCAGGCCTGGAGGAGGGGCTCGTCGGCAAGCGCCTGCTGACCAGGTCTCTACCCATGGGGCCCGATCAGGCTCAGCCCAAAGGAGCAACATGGGTTTGCCTTCCTGTGGACCAACCACCTGCAGAAAGGGCCATAAAAGTCAGGTGCATGATGCCATGAGCAGTGGTTGAAGGCAGTAGCCAAAGGCGGGGACTTTGGCGCTCTGACCCTGGCTTACCAAAGCTGGCTCTTGGGACATGGAATGTGACCTCGCTGGTGGGGAAGGAGCTTGAGCTTATTTAACACACTGCACGGCCTGAGGGGGCTCCGAAGATCCAGTGGAGAGGACCGGGGAGACATGCAGAGCTCCATCTAGCTCGCTCTGAATTTTATCGTCAGCCACCAAGCACAAAAAATGCCTGCACTTCAGCATTAGAACACGGTGATGTTTTTTTTTTTAAATCTTACAAATAGATCCAGCCGCTGCTCTGAGTTCCAAGGAATTGTAAATGGCAGATTTGTGTTTTGAAAAGTTTCTGAAAGTTCCAGTGACTCTTCCCCGTGACCAGTCAGTGACCAACAGTGTTCTGACGTCACGTATATGTGATGGCTCAGCTCGCTTGGTCCCTCCAGAGAAGTAGGGACCAAAAAAGGGGCCTGTTCCACGAATAATGATGGTGGAAAAGTGCTCAAAACCATACAGATCCGAGCCGAACCGGGCTGAAGAGGAGCAGTGGAAAAGGGGCTAATGTGTACTGTACCGAGCCGAGTCGAACCATGCTGTACCGGCACTATAATGGAAAACGGGCATTATTTAGTGCTTTTTCTATCTCATCAAGATACTCAAAGTGCTTTACACTACAATATGTGCCCTCATTTACCCATTCAAAAAGCACTCTATTTCTGTGCAAAGAATAATCAGTGTTTTATTCATCCAACCTTTATTTATACAGGTTAGTTCCATTGAGCCTCGGGGACTCATTTACAAGAGAGACCTAAATCACATTCATACACCGATGGGACACACATACGAGGCAATGAGGGGTTCGGTGTCTTGCCCAGGGACACTTTGGCATTTAACTGCTGGTAGAACTGAATCCCCAACTCTTGCACTGGAGGACGACTGCTCTAACCACTCAGCCACAGCCACCCTACCATACCTCCCAACCAACTTCCACATATAAGCCCCAGTCCTTATAGTGCCTCAGGTTCACATCACTCTTCAGTCTGCCATTGGGTGTGCTTACATTATAGGAATCACAACAATTACATGTGAAGGGGAGAATTCCACTTCACATTTAAAAAGTACTCAGTTGGACCCCCATCACACACAGGCACACACATTTACTATGAAATATTAGCTCACCCAGCACTGTTTCTATTTATTTTTGAATTAATCCATTACACTTGATTAATAGGAGAATGTTCAAACTACTCCTGGTTTTTCTGTTACCTACAACAATTCCACACCACATGCAATGTTTCTTCTCAGTCACTTGTCTTGGCAGGGCACTCATCTTTTCGGGGGGGTGCAAGGGAAGGAGGGTTAGGCTGTGTGAGAGAAGCGGAATGCTATGTCTGTAGCATCTTTTCTTAGCTAGTGTGTCCATGTTGTGCGCCGCTAACTTAGCACTACATTAGTAACAGCAATTGTCGATTGTGTGTGTGTGGGGTGGGGGGGTGGGGGTGGGGGGTTGAGAGAAACAGAGGGTGCAGTATTCACACAAAGACAGCTAATAGTTAAACTTCTTGTTGGGGGCGACTGTGGCTGAGTGGTTAGAGCAGTCATCCTCCAATGCAAGAGTCGGGGGTTCAAATCCACCAGCAGTCACATGCCGAAGTGTCCCTGGGCAAGACAATGAACTCCTTGTTGCCTCTGATGTGTGTCCCATTGGTGTATGAATGTGATAAAGCACTGATTACTCTTTATATAGATCTAGTAGAGTGTTGTATGAATGGGTAAATGAGGGCACAGATTGTAGTGTAAAGCACTTTGAGTGTCTTGATAAGATAGAAAGGCGCTATATAAGTACAGTCCATTTACCATTTACTATGTTCTCTACCATAGTTATTGAATCAAGTGTTTACTTAGGTACACGTAGATGTTTATCAACAAGTTAAAATACACCAGAATGCAGGAAATTGACAAGAACCAGTTTTTAGGATTCAAACTAGACCCCAGACAACAGGAATAATTATGGTTTTTATTAATAAGCAGCTGCTGGTGGAGGTCAAAGTCCCAGGGCCAGGCCAATCTGGAGAGACAGGACAGATAATGAGCAGGACTTAACTGACAGTGATCTGACAGATATTCAGACAGACACCAACCTTCACTGACAGGTGAGGGAGGGGCTCCTTGAGGGAGTTGAATGGGATGACATCAATGGTGGTGAAGATGGGTCGGCTTTGAGGCAGAGCAGAGCAGTTAAGGGAGATCCAAATGGGAGGTCCAGAAAAACAGGCGAGGGTCGTACACAGATGATCAGCAATCCTGGGCCAAATCCAAAATGTAATCCTTGAGGTGAAGTCATGGTAGAGGAAGCAAGAGTTGATAACATAGGCAGAGAAGATAATCCAAACTAGATAAGGAGCGGGCAAGGCGAGGAAGTCGTGACAGGCGTGAGGTCAAAACCAGGCATACAAACAAGGCTGTGCATGAACGCTGGACATTTCCTGACCCGAAGCATTTCAGTAATCTGGCACTGAATGATTGTGGTTTCAGAAGGTTTCTTCAATATTGTGCAGATTTTTAGCTTTAGTGATTAAAAGGGAACACTCTGAAGATGCTTTTGTAGCTCTGTGCACATCACTACCTGCTCTATCAAAGGCTTTCTGATGTCAACTGCTTGTTCCTGAAAGTATTCCTGACTTTCACCATCACCAATAGTAATAACTATGCCTGTTCTAAACTAGGGGAAAATGTTCTTATGTTGTCAGAAAAATGACTCCTCTGTGTGTTTTTACACATTTAAACATTCATAACTGCATGTGCTTACATTTACGTTTTATATTTAATAAATGTGAGCTTGACCAAGACCAACGATAACTCCCTGCCTCCTCTCAGGCAGCCGCTGCCAACTGAGAGCTGGACGCTAAGTACTGACGTCATAAATAAGTACTCTTAAAGGGACAGTACAGATTTTAGTTTTTAACATAATACGTTATAAAAAAACTCGTCAAACATAACCAAAATGAGGGTTCTTCAATGTTAATCAGGATTTGGTGAAATTTCAAACATTATAATTAAAAATAAAAGCATATTTTCTGAAGTTGTTACAGACAATAAATTGACATTTTTACAACCTCTAAGCAGACATATTATGTGACCCCCCTGTGCTTGCTAGCCCCCCCCCCCCCACACACACACACACATGGGTGTCAGGTCCATCAGGTTGGGAACCACTGGTCTAACCAATATATGTGTCTTATCTATGTATTTTTTTCATAATTTTCAAAAGGTATATTTTTATTTTATTTTGACAGACTTCCTACTTCTCTCGGTAACTTCCTGCCACTGACTAACATTTTCCTTTGACAGAGCTGGGCACTTGTGGCTCCCTGTACCCCACCCTTCTTGAGGGCAGGCAATACATAGTTCCCATGTGACGTAACATCAGGGGCATTTCTGGTGCGTCCTCCATGTTGTAAGGCTGCCTCTAGCAGCAGGTACAGATACTGTGCAGTTTACCGGTAGCTAATTTTCTCGTTTTTTCTTTTTCTTTCTTTCTGTTAAGATATTTTTAATCTAGACTGGTCCTAAGGTTTTGATCTGCTCAGAGACGGGATTATAATGAAATTATGACCCGGTTCTGACTGGATTAAATTGGGCCAGCAAACTCTAAAGAGAGTCTCCCTGGGATTTCAATATCAGACCAAGGAATAGAGTTTGATCTGCTTGCCACATCACGTAGAAAGGCCTTGAAGCACCGTCTCATATTTTCCTAACACGTCAATCCAGAGCCCTATTAAGCAAGAGTTGCAACACTCCCATAGAGTCCCATAGAAACAATGTAATGCAGAAGTCACGTGGGTCATGCAGCGGTAAATAGTTCCAAACAGCAGCGGTTCCAGCACTGCACGTAGTTCATTCTCCGTGTTTTCTCCGGTAAGATGATGAAAATACGACATTTTTTTGCCATTGTGAAGCGTTATCTGACTGTTCTGTACCACAATTTATCAACATTAATACTTCATGTCGCCAGTTTTAGTTAATGAAACATGTTAAATTGCTAGTTGTGTTTTAACTGCAGCTGCTCTGCAGCATGACGGTTTAAACAGGTCTATTTCTAATTCAGCATTTTAAAATATCTATTACTGCTTGAATTTTGAAAGGTGGTCTTTTTTATATTTATGGTAATTCCAGTTACTGAACTCAACTAGAATATATTTTGCCTTTTTTTCCTGAGAGATTCATTCAACCTTTATTTAGACAGGTAAATCCCATTGAGCCTCGAGGACTCAAGAGAGACCCGATTTCAACAAAGTATGATGACAACATGACAACAACATTGACGTAATTTAGTTAAAGTTATAGATCATTTGTCAAAGACTGCAGCATAAGTTGTGACATTATCATTAAAGAAAAACATGATTGTGGAGATGAGTCAATTTTTTTCATGTTTTCCAGTTAAACCACAGGAGAATGACTTCATGAACTGAATGTTGCATTCAAAGTATCACAAAGGTACAAGATCTCATTTTCTGTCTTCCCAAATCAATAACAACTTAATCAAGATGTTTGAATAAAATTACTTTAACACCATAACCTTCACAAAGTTGGTATTTACTGCCGGACTGTTAATTTACAGTTGTTTTATACTATTAGTTTAGCGTATGGTAATCATGGGTCAAGTTGAGATGAGACTCTTTTTCAAAACAGAACAAGAGATAAGAATTATTACCAAGAATATATCAGCATCAATAAACTGTAGAACAGTAACAAAAAACTTATTAAACTATCATGCTTTAAATGCTTTAAACTTCAAATGCTTTTTATTAATTCTCCAGTTATTATTATTAGTGTATTGTGTGTGTATATATATTTTTTTCTTCTCTCTCTTTAATTTAACTCATTGATTGTTGTTGTTGTTGTTGTTGTTGTTGTTGTTGTTGTTGTTGTTGTTGTTGTTGTTGTTGTTGTTGTTAAGCACTTTGATAACAGGTTCTGTTTTAAATGTGCTCTATAAATAAAGTTGACTTGACTATCACAGGTACATTGAGATGGAGCTGGGAAGTTGTTCTTCATGCCAGTTGTCTTCATCTGATCTTTTGTAAGAATATGTCAGAATTTATTTTCCATTAACATTTTTCTTCGCAGGACTGCATTAATTTTCTTGTCTGAGTTTCTTCTATTCTGCTTATGCATTTTTTTGTGTTCTAATTGTTCCTCAGGTTTTTCATCTCTGTTCCCTGACTGCCCATTGATCCATCTTCCTGGTCCTGTTGATCCTGGATCATCAGATCCTGACATGTCCCGTCCTCTGAGGACACATTTTCATCTTTCCCTCATCTCACTCGCCTCATTTCTGTTTCTTCCTTCCTCAGTCTCTGAAATTACAATGGCACTGTTAGAATGAAGATTATTGTTCAATAAAAAATATGACATGTCTTATTAACACTGTTCGTACCAAAGTTTAATTTAGAACAACATGTGTGATCACTGGTCAGATCACTGGTCAATGGATCAACATGCAGTGGAAGTTCTGCTGTTCTTCTCATCTGGTTCTGGTCCATGAACAAATGGTTGACCCTCCTTCAGTCTCACACGACCTGACTGTGTCTCTGTAAACTGTCCTCTCTCAAAATGTGCCTGTAGAGTGACATTAGTTTATTTTATCGCACATTTCTTTGACAGTTAAACATTTTGAGCCCTGATTGAAAATGTTTGTGCAGATTAAATTTACAGCTCTCACTTTGTGTTGTGATGCTGATGATGGTGCTCCTGCTGACTTGAGATGATGTCATTAATAAACAGTATAAATTGCAGTAAAAGTACTTTATTAAAGCCCGTTTTACATTTTACATATTTTATAATAAATTGTTTGGAATTTTATTTTTGCACAATTAACACTTATTTTGTCATCTGTTATGATTTTAACTAGAAACAGTTTCATTTAAATTAACATTTTAATCAATGAATTATAATTTTACAATAGTTGTCAGGCTACAATCAACTCAGTTATCCAGGTACTTGGTTGCCATAAAAAAACGACAAATACAACAATTATATTCAGGTCTCTCTTATAAATGAGTCCTTGTGGCTCAATGGGACGAACCTGTTTAAATAAAGGTTGAATTAATATCTTCTACAGAAATGAAGAATTCATCCAGATGATCTAAGGTAAGCTGGAGCAGATCTGAACTTGCAGGAGTTCTGGTTCTTGTGTTGTGCCACTCACTCTCTCCCACTGTTTGCTGCAGGCAGCAATCAGATGATTAGCTGCACCTGTTCCCTGTCTGGAGGACTGCTCTGCCAGACTACTTAAGCTGCTGCCAGACTCTCCTCCAGTGCTGGGCCATTACCTTAGAACGGTAACGGTATGGTAATGTTCAGCCTTGTTGTCTTCAGACATTTTTTCCTACAACAAGCTTTAATGCTTTATGTTTCCAGTGACTTCCACGTCCTGCTTCAAACCAACCTTCCTTGGCCTCAACTACCAGTCAACAACCTCCAGCCTGCTCTTGCTCTCTCTGCTCCCACAACAAACAAACTCCTCAACAAAAAGGAACTCACCTTCTCATCCTTTGGCTGACTCTTCAGGAACCAGGAGTTCACGGTGAACTCCTCCAAAAGATCCTTTTACAAGAAACTACCACCCAACTCCCCTTTTCCTGAGAAAATAAACAGATTATTTTTGATAAACGCTGTGCCTGTTTTCCTTTTTCAGTTCTGCCATCTGGGGTCAGATATGGATAAAACCTTAACAGAATGTCCCAGCCAACTAGACCCTCAAGGCAGAGCTGAGGAGGAACGGTCACAGCGGTCCCTTAAGGACCAAAGTAAACAGGTTGATAATCATGAAGCCACTTTTCAAAAACTGCTCTCTCAACAAAATACTTTGCAGACTAACCTTCAACTGCTCGGAGGAATGGTTCACTCTATTCAACAGGAGTTAAAGGACTGGGTCTCCCCTCTAAAGACGACCCAGATGCCGGGCCCACCCGTTTTTGCTAGTCCGTTCTCAACTCATTCCCCCCGGGGAGCCCGACATCCGTCGTTCAGAAAGTTTTGAAGATAACTCTACAAAATGTGCTGGTTTTTTGCTCCAGTGTCAACTGGCATTCAACAGGGCTCCAGTTACTTACTCCTCAGACGCCTCCCGTATCTCCTTAATCATTTCTGCCTTGATAGGTGATGCTCTCCGTTGGGCCCGCTCATATCTACGCCGGCGCACCATCGACTCTTTAACCCTATCCACTTTTTTCAATGATTTCCGCATGGTGTTTGACTTACCTTTACTGCAGGAGGAAGCATCCCAGAAGATGTTTTCAATTAAACAAGGCAATCTGTCTGTAGCGGAGTTGGCCATCCAGTTCTGCATTCTCGCAGAGGAGTCTGATTGGGGTGAGACGGCTCTCAGAGGAGCGTTTATTCACGCTCTCAATAAACCCATCAAGGACCAGCTCACCACCCGTGAGATCCCTCCCGATCTAAATCAACTCATCACTTTGGCCACAAGAATCGACAACCGGTTCCGGGAACAGGTTATGGAGGACTACTTTTCCCGTGAGTACTCTGTCTCTCTCTCGCGCCCCCTGTTGGTTCAGCCAATCCAGAGCCCATGCAGATCGGTAGAACTCGCCTGTCTCCGGAGGAACGACAACGCCGAATATTCAACCACAAATGCCTTTATTGTGGTAAGAAGGGACATGATCTTCCTTCCTGTTGGTTACGTTTAAAAGAGAGAGCCCACCAGTAGAACGGAGGATTTTGGTGGGTAATTATTCTTCCTCCTCCGAATTAAATCTGTGCCTACCTGTGATTTTATGTACTGATAATTTTAATTATTCTGTCCAGGCCTTAGTCGACTCTGGTGCAGAACAAAATCTTATCAGCCGGGACCTGGTGGATAAGCTGCAAATTCCCACTACCGCTCTTCATCCTGTGGTGGCTGTTATGGCTCTTACTGGAAAAATTAGTTCCTCCATTTCCCACAAGACTAATAACATTAAATTTGTGGTGTCAGGCAACCATCATGAGACAGGAGAATTTTTCATTTTTGACTCGTCTAAACCTCTACTCATTTTGGGTTTTCCTTGGTTAAAGATACACAACCCACTTATTAATTGGTCTGATGGCAGGGTCGAACAGTGGGGCAAATCTTGCTCTGAGAAGTGCCTTCTCTCCGCTGTCTCCCCTGGGGTCTGTAAGAAGACTACCCAGGAACAGATTGACCTCTCTAAGGTCCCTAAGAATTATCAGAGGCTAGCACGAGTGTTTAGCAAGCAGCAAGCACTATCCTTACCTCCTCACCGGCCCTACGACTGCACCATAGATCTCCTTCCTGGGGCCCCATTGCCTTCTAGCAGGTTATACAACCTGACAGGTCCCAAGAAGGAGACTATGACCCAGTATATTAATGAATCTTTAAAGTCGGGTATCATTAGGCCTTCGACCTCCCCTCTTGGAGCCAGTTTCTTTTTTGTTGCTAATAAAGACAAGTCTCTCAGACCGTGTATCGACTTCAGGGGTCTTAACCAAATTACGGTCAAAAACAAGTATCCTCTCCCGCTCATGGAGTCAATGCATGAGCAGCTTCAGGATGCCGTAATTTTCGCTAAATTAGATCTTCGCAATGCCTACCACCTTGTCCGTATCCATAAAGGGGATGAGTGAAAGACTGCGTTTAAGACCCCTTTAGGGCATTTTGAATACCTGTTCATGCCGTTTGGGCTAACAAACGCCCCGGCAGTGTTTCAGGCTTTAGTTAACAATGTGTTGAGGGATTTTCTCAACATCTTTGTTTTTGTTTATCTGGATGACATTTTAATCTATTCCAGAGACGAAGAACAACACCCCAAACATGTTCAGGTGGTTCTACAGAGACTCCTGGAGAACAACTTGTTTGTTAAAGCTGAGAAGTATGAATTTCATGCTTCTACTGTCACCTTCTTAGGTTTCATTTTTGAGAGAGGGCATGTTCGTTCTGACCCTGATAAGATTAAAGCAGTTACCGAGTGGCCACAACCGACCAACAGAAAACAATTACGTTTTTTGGGGTTTGCTAACTTTTATCGCCGTTTTATCAAAAACTACAGTCAGATTGCCGCTCCTCTCACCCAACTTACCTCGACCTTGCGTCGTTTTTCTTGGACTCAAGGGGCTGAGGCAGCTTTTCAGGAACTCAAATGACTGTTTTCTTCTGCACCCATCCTCTCCCACCCCGACCCTCACAAGCAGTTTATTGTTGAGGTCGATGCCTCTGACTCAGGAGTAGGAGCTGTGCTTTCTCAAAGAGGTCCAGACAACAGAGTGCACCCTTGTGCTTTCTTTTCTCGCCGTCTTACCCCCGCTGAAAGAAATTATGACATTGGTAATAGGGAACTTCTAGCCATCAAACTAGCCTTAGAAGAGTGGAGGCACTGGCTGGAGGGTTCCGAGCTACCCTTCATCATTTGGACAGACCATAAGAACCTAGCCTACATCCAAGGGGCTAAGAGGCTGAATGCCCGACAGGCCAGGTGGCCACTTTTTTTTTGGTCGCTTCAACTTTTCTATAACATACATCCCTGGGTCAAGAAACATTAAACCTGATGCACTCTCTCGACAGTTTTCCCCGTCAGAAGCCGCTGACTCTCCTGAGGACATCCTCCCGGCATCCTGTACTGTGGGCATCGTGACATGGTCCATTGAAAGGGACATCAGAGCGGCCCAACTCACCGAACCGGATCCTGGTATAGGACCCCCGGGTAGGACATTCGTACCATCCTCTATGGTGAATGATGTCCTGACCTGGTTGCACACGGCCAAATTTTCCTGACATCCTGGTGTTGCACGTATGCTAACTCTTGCCAAGGAGTACTTCTGGTGGCCAAACATGACCAAGGACGTGAAGGAGTTTGTAGCAACAATAACAACAAGCCTCCTGCTAGACTTCTCCTTCCATTACCTGCACCTCATCGCCCGTGGTCTCATATTGCATTAGATTTCGTCATCAGTCTTTCCCCCTCTGCCAGTATGACCACCATATGTACTGTCATTGATCGCTTCTCTAAAGCGGCTCACTTCATTCCTCTTCCAAAATTACCTTCTGCTTTTGAGACCACAAAGATTATATCTAACCATGTTTTTCACCTCCATGGCATCCCCACTGACATTGTTTCTGATAGAGGACCCCAGTTCCTTTCTTGTGTCTGGAAAGCTTTCTGCCAAACCCTGGGAGCAACATTGAGTCTCACCTCCGGATATCATCCTCAGTCCAATGGGCAGACAGAGAGATGCAATTAGGAGCTGGAGGTTGCACTGCGTTGTGTTGTGGAGGACAATCCTACGACCTGGACCCACCACATACCTTGGGTTGAATATGCCCATAACTCCCAGGTGTCTTCAGCCACTGGTTTGTCCCCTTTCAAAGCTTCCCTTGGTTACTCTACCCCCCTTTTTCCCACTCAGGAGACTGAAGTATCAGTTCCGTCGGTCTACCACCATGTCCAACGATGCCACAAGGTGTGGAAACAAACTAGGGTGGCTCTTCTGAGGACTGCCGACCAGAATAAGAGCTACGCCGACAGACGTCACTCATCTGCTCCCCAGTACCAGGTGGGTCAGGAGGTCTGGTTGTCCACTAAAGATATCTCTCTTAAAGACACTCCTCGCAAACTGGCTCCCAGGTACATCGGTCCGTTTCCCATCGTGAAGGTCATCAACCCCTCGGCCATGCGTCTTCAGCTGCCTCGGTCCATGAGGATCCATCCGACCTTCCACGTCTCTCTCCTTAAGCCTGTTACCTCTAGCCCTCTCAACCCTCCGGTCAACCCTCTACCGCCTCTCCGTCTTATCGACGACGAACCGGTTTTCACCGTCCGACGCCTCCTGGATGTTCATCGCCAGGGTAGAGGTCTGCAATACTTGGTCGACTGGGAGGGATACGGGCCAGAGGAATGCTCTTGGATTTGCAGACGTCAGATCCTGGACCCCAATCTGATCACTGCTTTCTATAGGGACCACCCTGAGAAGCGGCTCGGATCGCCAAGAGGTGATGGGGGGGGGGGGGGGGGCTCTGTAGGAGTTCTGGTTCTTGTGTTGTGCCACTCACTCTCTCTCACAGTTTGCTGCAGGCAGCAATCAGCTGATTAGCTGCACCTGTTCCCTGTCTGGAGGACTGCTCTGCCAGACTCTCCTCCAGTGCTGGGACATTACCTTAGAATGGTAACGGTATGGTAATGTTCAGCCTTGTTGTCTTCAGACATTTTTTCCTTCAACAAGCTTTAAAGCTTTATGTTTCCAGTGACTTCCATGTCCTGCTTCAAACCAACCTTCCTTGGCCTCAACTACCAGTCAACAACCTCCAGCCTGCTCTTGCTCTCTCTGCTCCCACAACAAACAAACTCCTCAACAAAAAGGAACTCACCTTCTCATCCTTTGGCTGACTCTTCAGGAACCAGGACTTCACAGTGAACTCCTCCAAAGATCCTGTTACAAGAAACTACCACCCAACTCCCCTTTTCCTGAGAAAATAAACACAGATTATTTTTGATAAACGCTGTGCCTGTTTTCCTTTTTCGGTTCTGCCATCTGGGGTCAGATATGGATAAAACCTTAACAGAACTGCAGGCATGAAGGACAAGGTGGAGCATTCTCATGCAGAGAACATCAGAAATAGCTTTATAACAGGTGTTACTCTGATCTTTTTTTTTTACGTGTGTAACGTTATAAAACACTAACATGGCTATATTGATCATTGTATTGCATATAAATTTTTTTCTAACAAATATGTGTTTGCAGTCTCGTTTCCTTCTAAAATTTAATGATAAATGTATCAGCCGCTTCTAAAAATGCATTGATAAAATGCATAGTCTGTGAAATAATCAGTAATCAGTTCGTTACTGTTCAATAATTACTGGAAGACATCCGGTAAAGTAAGAAAAGTCGATTGTTGTGTTATGTTGCGCCAGCAGCCGCTCAAATTGACTGACAGGGATGGGCTGTTTGGAACTATTGGGAGCTGCATGAACCACGTGACCACGTATTGGCAAGTTCAGAGTGTTGCAACTCTCTCTTTATAGGGCTCTGCGTCAATCCACATAAAATCACACTTAGTCACGCCCCCTCATACACTGATAGGTTGAGCTCCCCTTCTGCGAAGGCAGAGTCTAGGACCCTATAAAGGAGTAATGACACGAGACATCGGGGCTCTTCTTCCGGGTCTGTGAACGCGTTACAGACTGTAGAGTCCAGCGCTGTAAAACTGTAATATTTTCCTGCCTTTTCTAATGTCAATTAAGTTTTATCAATTATGTTTCCTTGATTTATTGATTAGTATAGTTGCCACTTCTGAGGGAGGTTCGAGCCGGGGGTAAAGACGTGTGCTGGAGGGGGGTTCCGGATCCGGTGGTCCGCAGCCAGCTCCCGTCTTTAACAGTAAATTGCAATGGTTGTTTTGTGCTGGGTTAGAGGATGTTACAACTGGGTAGACATTTGGGCAAAGCACAGTTTTCACTTAATCCCAAAAATAAGGAAATGTGAAGGACCTACAACAGAGGAGCTCACCACAGATCATCAATGAGTCTAGCTAAGGATCTGCCCTCGAAGATGTCGTGCTCTGATCACTTTTTGTCCGGTAAACAAAAAATTATATATAAATCATTTTGTGAAACATTGTCAGAACAATATCAGTGTATAACTGTATGTGTGTTGAAAAAAATTTGTTTTCATGATTTAGCGTCTCTACTACTGTAGCTAGCTTAGCAATGCTATGTGCTATTGGGACTGATGGTTGGAAGTAATATTGTATTTTTATCTTTTTGAAACAATTTTGTTTACAAGAAATTGGGATTGTGAAGGAGATATGACAAGTTAGCGAGTGCTACACCAATGTCCCCCATCACTGAGGGACTTGAATAGTGAATGTTTGTAAGTTTTTCAATGAATTGTTCACTGGCCTGGAACTTAACATCGAATGCAAGTAATCCTTAAAGTTTTTGGTGCAAGGTATAAAGGTGGGTAGGAGCTACACTGTGAGTTTTTTTTTCTTGTCTGAGATAGTACAAAGTCCTGGCAAGTGGTGGGAGCAATTTTATACATGACTAGGTGCAATGGTAGAGTATGGCGTGAGGGGACCTTGGCCACCATAGATTAAGTTTGAGTCAAGCCAATCATTCAAGGAAAATATAAAAAAATAGAAAGCAATGTTTCCTGAAAGGACAGGGGCTGTCAGTTCACACACACACACATATACTGTATATGTGCCAGTCACAGTTTATATGGTGTAAGCAAGATTTAGCCTGGTTGATATTTTCATGTTGTTAAAATGTTCTGTATTTTAAATTATATTCACAGTTCTAGCCTGAATTTGGCATGTTAGTGCATCAGTGTTTTATTTATTTGTTTGTTAGTTTATTTATTTAAAATCGTGTTGATACAAACCCTTTTGGCTCTTCAGTCACCTCAGCTATACAGTATATGTTGTTTTGCTTCTTGCTTCAACATTTGTAATCAGATCTCTGGGAAAATATTTATAATATACTCTAATATTATATTGACCACGAACTCAAAAACTTCCCCAGACATGAGACTAACTTTGGTATTCTGGGGAAGTACAATCTTGTGATGTGTGTGGGTGTGTGTATATGGGCGTGGGATATGGTGTGTGTGTGTTTGTGTGTGTGCGTGCGCTCACACACAGGCACAATCACGCAATCCAAACACCACCTCCTGACCAAGTTAGATCTGAACAAAAAGTCAGCTGGTTTTCTGATTTCAGTGGACTTTAGTTGTATCCTGATATAATCCAAGGACAAATCACCACTGTTCTTATGTAAAGTATGTTGTATAACTGTTATGCTAATAGTTTTATGTCAACAATCAAACTTTGGGACTAAAACAGAAAAACTTGAGGCGCATTCAAAAATATCCTTTAAAAAAGCCACACACAAAAAAAATCTAAGGAATACAAACCTGCTGAACAAATATTCTGTATTCACTCCTACAAAAAGATTAAATAATGCCCCTTTTCCACTGTGACAGCGCGGGTCAAATATGCTTGGTTCACCACGGTTTTGAGTACTTTTCCACTAGTACTTTGTACCTGTTTCGCCCCCTTTTTTGTCCCTTCTCAAAGGGCCCAAGCGAACCGAGCCAACATAAAACGTGACGTCAGAACACTGTCGGTCACTGATTTGTCAGAGGGAGGAGTCAATGGATCTTTCAGAAATTTTTTCACCCATTTGCCATTTGCAATTCAATTCAATTCCAAATCACCAAATCACAACAAAGTTGTCTCAGGGCACTTTACAGGAACATTCACATACATAAAAGCCAATTAGTAAAGTTATGTATCTAAGGAGGCCAGCAGACACGTTGAATCTTGGCTTTGTTGCAGTCTCCCATCCTGAGCAAGCACAGTGGCAACAGTGGAAAGGAAAAAGCGGCCATCTGCTTTGACTGGCTGGTTTGAGAGGACAGAAAGGAGAGACAAACGAACACAGAATGGTAGGTTGCAATTACTCGGAACTCGGTGCAACAGCTGGACTTATTTTTAATATTTTAAAAACAATAATCATAAGACCGTGTTCTAATGCTGAAGTGCTGGCATTTTTTGTGCTTGGTGGCTGACGATAAAATTCAGAGCGAGCTAGATGGAGCTCCGCCAGTCTCCCTGGAACTTCGGATCCCACTCAGGGCATCATCTCCCCAGCTCCGAGCTCCGCCGGTAACCGCGGAAGATCCTCCATGCTGCCAGCTTGGGCTCCATGTTCTAATGCTGAAGTCCAGGCATTTTTTGTGTTTGGTGAATGACAACAAAATTTAGCACAAGCTAGTAACCGCGGAGAATCACATGAGATGAGTTCATCAGAGATTTAATTCAATTCAGTTTATTTATATAGCGCCATATCACAACAGAAATCATCTCAGGGCACTGAACAGAAATACTCATATATATAAAATAAGTTAACAGAAACATTCATATTTAAAAATAATAATTTAACATTATTTATCTGAGGAGCAGACTGCTTTGAGTTTAACTCCATCACAGAACTCTCACTCTTAACCTCCTAAGACCCGGACTCTTGCATATGTGGATGCCAGGTCCTAGGAGGTTAATGGTGAACTAAAGTTCATTAAAAGTTCATTAGCAGGATTTATATATATACATAATAAATAAATATATATATATATATATATATATATATATATAT
>NC_056517.1:16002790-16011602 GCF_014905685.2 Nematolebias whitei
ATATATATATATATATATATATATATATATATATATATATATATATTGCTTCATTTGGTCTTTTTAATAATCTGTATTCTTTTTAATTTACCAGAAACTTCTAATTAAATTCCCACCCTGTATATGAATTTCCCATCTACAGTGTTTGGTAAATAACAAAAGTGTCATAACAAAAGTAAAGATATTTTTAATACATCTTTATTTTCAACATTTATACTGAAATGATACATTGATGGAAGGTAACAGCCTCTTTCATCTTTAATGGCACACTGCTGCTCCAGAGCTAGACATAAACAGACTGTAGGTCTGCTGCAGTTATTTTGTTGGAGAATCATCTGAAAAACACACACAGCATGTATTACTAAACCATATTTAATTGCCACTAGGTGGTAAGGTGAGTTGGAATTTGTACCCACCTAGAGAACCGGTCACAATGGTCACAATGGAAATGTGACATGAAGCTGAGCCGAGCTGATCCGCGCCATCACAGTGGAAAAGGGGCTTAAAAGGACCTGACCCCTTTGGAATTGCATACACACACTCATATACACACACCCAAAACTGTACAAAGGCAAGCTTCTCATCTTCCTCAGAAAGCCATCTCAGTGGTTCAGTTATTCTTTACTATAACACCCCAATATGCCATTGTAGGGATTTCCTCTTCTTAAATGCAAGATCTCGAGGTTTTGTTCTTGCTGTGCTGCTTCAGGCTCCATTTCTTGTCCTGATGAGTGTGTTTTTAACCCCCTGTGAAGCCACGGCCCAAAGGAAGTAGATAGGTTTACCACCTGCTGAGCTGATTACTAACTGAACCAAGCTTAGGTGGTGAGGAGGGGCCACATTTCACATGTCGGTACGTTTCATCTCTCCAAGGACAAAGTCAGTCACCCCTTTTCCATAGCACATCTTCAGCACAGTTTCACTTAGCTCTATTTGGTTCCAAGGCTTTTTCCACTAGCAATTATTCATGGAACCGGACCCTTTTTCAGTCCCTTTTTCTCTGGGGTTCCAACCGTGCCAAGCTGGCACCAAAACATGATGTCAGAACACTGTTGATAACTGATTGGTCAGGGGGAGGAGTCACTGGTTGGTTGAGAAACTTTCAAAACAACCCGATCCGCCATTTGCAATGACAGCGACTTGACTTATTTTTAAGATTTTAAAAACAGTAATGACAACACAGTGGTCTAATGCTGAAGTTCAGGCGTTTGTTGTGTTTGGTGACTGATGACAAAATCCAGAGCAAGCTAGATGGAGCTCCACCAGTCCCCCGGTTCTCTCCACCGGAGCCTCAGAGCCCCCTCAGACAGTGCAGCAATACCAGAATGGTGTTACCCAGCGTAAAATAGCAAAGAATTTTAAGTTATTATCATCAACCGTGCAAAACATCATCAAAAGATTCAGAGAATCTGGAACAATCGCTGTGCGTAAGGGTCAATGCCATAAAACTCTACTGGATGCTCGTGATCTCCGGACCCTTAAACGTCACTGCACCTCAAACAGGAATGCCACTGTCAAGGAAAAAACATAATGTGCTCAGGAATACTTCCAGAAAGCATTGTCAGTGAACACAATCCACTGTGCCATCTGCCGTTGCCAGCTGAAACTCTACAGTGCAAAGAGGAAGCCATTTCTAAGCAAGCTCCACAAGCTCAGACGTTTGCACTGGGCCAGGGGTCATTTAAAATGGAGTGTGGCAAAATGGAAGACTGTTCTGTGGTCAGATGAGTCACGATTTGAAGTTCTTTATGGAACACTGGGACGCCATGTCATCCGGGCCAGAGAGGACAAGGATAACCCAAGTTGTTGTCAATGCTCCGTTCAGAAGCCTGCATCACTGATGGGATGGGGTTGCATGAGCGCTTGTGGCATGGGCAGCTTGCTTGTCTGGAAAGGCACCATTAATGCAGAGAACTATGTTCAGGTTCTAGAACAACATATGCTCCCATCTAGATGTCATGTCTTTCAGGGAAGACCCTGCATTTTTCAACACGATAATGCCAGACCACATTCTGCAGCAATCACAGCATTATGGCTACGTAGGAGAAGGATCCGGGTACTGAAATGGCCAGCCTGCAGTCCAGATCTTTCACCTATAGAGAACATTTGGTGCATCATAAAGAGGAAGGTGCGACAAAGAAGGCCCAAGACGATTGAACAGTTAGAGGCCTGCATTAGACATGAATGGGAGAGCATTCCTATTTCTAAACTTGAGAAACTTGTATTTCCCCTGTGTCTGCCTCGTTCTGGGTCTCTTAACATCTGGGTTCCCCGCGCAATCGTAACACCCTTCTTCTTATAACACTCAACAGACATCTGGGGACAGAGGAGACAAGTTTCTCAAGAACAGTGTTTATTATTTACAGTGCACAAATTAAAGTCCACACGCTGCTTCTCAGCGGCTACTGGAAAGAGGGACGAGAGGTTATTGTTTGTCCAACGGGGAAGACCAGAGTGGTAGATTTAAAGAGCGTCTTGTCCTTATAGTCCAACCCGAAGGAGAATGAGCAGGTCCTTCAGTCCAAGGAGTGAGCAGCAGAAGGGAATCCAACAGGGGTCCAAAAGGAAACGAGGAAGGCTGGCAACTGGAGGCAAAGAGATACGAAGGACACCTGACAGGCTGAGGGATCCAGGTCAGGCCACGAGGAGAATCTAAAACACGAAGGAACCAGGAAACTGGAAAAAAGAGCAGAAGGTGAACAAATTCTTTTCACCTAAACATTTCTACCTCAACAGTACTATACCATGAGAGGTGATATGCTCCAGCGTTGAGTCACACCGGACTACAGCCTTAAGTAGATGAAGAGGCTCATCAGGCTGATGGCCGCCAGGTGTTGGTAATCAGCGGCCATCAGCAAGGCAGGCTGCAGGCGGTGGGACCCTTACAGTACCCCCCCCCCCCCGCAAGAATCGCCACCTGGCGACCTGAGGCGCTTCTCGGGGTGGTCTGCAAAGAACCTGGAAATGAGACTGGGATCAAGGATGAAGGACCTGGGGATCCATAACCTCTCCTCAGGACCGTACCCCTCCCAATCGACCAGGTATTGAAAACCCCTACCCCTACGTCGCACGTCCAAGATGGAACGGACGGTGAACTCAGGGTGGTTGTCAATCAGGCGGGGCGGCGGAGGGAGGTCGGATGGAGGACACAAGGGACTGAGGGAGACGGGCTTGACCTGGGAGACGTGGAAGGTCAGGTGGATCCGCATGGCCCTGGGGAGTTGGAGACGGACCGCAGAGGGGTTAATAATGCAAGTGATGGGGAAAGGGCCAATGAAGCCGGGGGGCAGCTTTCGGGGGGTGTCCCACAGCTTGATGTCCCTGGTAGACAACCAAACTTGCTGGCCGACTTGGTAGGCGGGTGTCGCTGAGCGATGACGGTCTGCGAACCGTTTAGCCTGGGCTGTGGTCCTAAGGAGGGCCGCCTTGGCCTGGCGCCAGATGCGACGACACCGCCGGAAGTGGTGCTGCACAGACGGGACCATGCAGTTGGATTCACAACTAGGGAAAAGAGGAGGATGGTACCCAAGGGAGGCCTCGAAGGGGGACATGCCGGTAGCAGAGGAGCGGTGGGAGTTGTGAGCGTACTCCACCCAAACCAGATTCTGACTCCACGATGAGGGGTTGGACTCGACCAGGCAACGCAGGGTGGACTCCAACTCCTGATTGCAGTGCTAGGCTTGTCCGTTAGCCTGAGGATGGTAGCTGGAGGTAAGGCTAACGGACGCCTCGAGCGACTTACAAAAGGAGTGCCACACCTGGGAGATAAACTGTGGGCCTCGGTCCGAGACGATGTCAGACGGGATACCGTGGAGCCTGAAAACGTGGAGGGTGAGAAGGTGGGCTGTTTCCAGGGCAGAGGGGAGCTTAGGGAGGGGGACAAAATGGGCGGCCTTTGAAAAACGGTCAACGATGGTGAGGATGGTAGTGTTGCCGTCAAACGGGGGAAGACTGGTGACAAAATCGAGGGAGATGTGGGACCAGGGGTGACTAGGGGTTGGGAGGGGAAGCAGGGGACCAGCCGGAGGTTGGGTACCGGACTTGTTTCGGGCACAGACGGGACAGGCCGCAACAAAGTCCTTAATGTCATTGATCGTGGATGGCCACCATAAATGAGTCCTCGTGAGGGCGAGCATGCGGTTCACTCCAGGTTGGCAAGAGAGCTTGTTGGTGTGAAGCCACTGGAGCACCTCAGACCGCACGCTGGAGGGAACAAAGAGGGTACCAGGAGGTCCACCACCAGGGTCGGGTTCGGCGAGGAGGGCCTGTTGAACGGTGGCGGTGATAGGCCAAGAAAGGGAGCCAACAATACACAAGGATGGGATGATGGGATTAGAGATCTCAGGCGAATCGGGAGGAGCAAACTGCCTGGAAAGAGCATCAGGTTTAATGTTTTTAGAGCCAGGGCGAAAAGTCAAAACAAAATTAAAGCGATTAAAGAAAAGCGACCAACGAGCCTGACGGGGGTTCAGACGCTTGGCGTTCCTCAGATAAATTAAATTTTTATGGTCTGTCCAGATCAAAAAAGGTGTCTCAGTGCCTTCTAACCAGTGCCGCCATTCCTCTTGACTGCCAACAGCTCGCGATTGCCCACGTCGGAGTTGCGTTCTGCTTGGGAGAGACGCCGAGAGAAGAAGGCGCAGGGATGGACCTTATTGTCGTGAGGAAATCGCTGGGAAAGGACCGCTCCTACCCCAGTGTCAGAGGCATCTACCTCCAAGATGAAGTGGTGCATAGGGTCTGGATGACAAAGGATGGGCGCAGAGGAAAAGAGAGACTTGAGTCTCGTGAAGGCGGTCTCGGCCTCTGGGGTCCAATGAAAGGCACGGGCAGTAGAGGTGAGCTGAGACAGGGGGACGGCGACACGGCTGTAATTTTTAATAAATCGCCGATAAAAATTTGCAAAGCCCAAGAAGCGTTGTAACTGATTCCTGGACTCGGGGGTCGGCCAGTCGACGACCACCCTGGTCTTCTCTGGATCGGTTCGGCAACGACCTCCCTCAAAGATGAAACCAAGGATCGAGACAGTGGAGGTGTTAAACTCACACTTCTCTGCTTTGACAAATAACTGGTTCTCCAGCAGCCGCTGGAGGACCGTGCGAACGTGGGCCGTGTGTTGAGCGGGGTCGCGGGAATAAATAAGGATGTCGTCCAAGTAAACGAACACAAAACTACCAATGAGATCGCGCAACACATCATTAACGAGCGCCTGAAAAACAGCGGGGGCATTGGTCAACCCAAAAGGCATAACTAAGTACTCGAAATGGCCCAAGGGGGTACGAAAAGCTGTCTTCCACTCGTCGCCCTCTTTAATACGGACGAGTGGTACGCGTTTCGCAAATCGAGTTTGGTAAAACAAGAGGCCGACTGTAATTGTTCTTGTAAAGAATCAATGAGGGGAAGAGGATATTTGTTTTTAATAGTTATATTGTTCAAACCACGATAGTCAATACATGGCCTGAGTGATTTATCTTTCTTGGAAACGAAGAAAAAACCAGCTCCCACAGGGGAGGTTTAAGGTCTAATAATGCCAGAGGCAAGAGATTCATTAATATAATTGGACATTGATTCCCTTTCAGGACCAGAAAGGTTGTAAAGTCTACTTGACGGCAAGGGGGCGCCAGGTAACAAGTCAATCGAGCAGTCATAGGGACGGTGAGGAGGAAGAGACAAGGCGCGCTGCTTACCAAAAACAGCCGCCAGGTTGCGGTATTCAGCAGGAACCGAGGTGAGGTCGATCTCCTGTAGAGGAGGCGCGTCCCGAGGGAACTCTTTAATGGCGGAGCGAAGACAGTTGCTGAGGCACTTGTCGCTCCATTTATCAATGCAGCCACGCTCCCAGTTAATTACTGGGTTGTGATTTCGAAGCCAGGGGAAACCTAAAATTACTTGGGGGGTTCGAGAATTAAATATAAAGAAATCAGTCATCTCATGATGATTTCCAGTCATAATAACATGCAACTCGGTAGTCTTTAATTTAATACGGGTCAGAGTGTCTCCGGTTAAGCCAGAGACAGAAATCGAAGGGATCTCACGAGTAGGTAATGAGTATTCTTTAACTAAGACGGCGCTGATCAAGTTCTGTTCAGCACCTGAATCGATGAGAGCTGAAAATGAAAAGCGGCGATTGTGTGTCTGAATGACCATGGGAAGCAATAGTTTGAATGGGGAGGTTAACGCAGACGTTCCCACCAGTAACTCCCGCTTTACTGGTGGAAGTTCTCGTTTCCCCGAAACGGACAATGGGGCAGAAAATGACCGGGATTACCACAATAAATGCAGAGACGGGCAGATACACACCGCTGTCTCTCTGCAGGAGTCAGCCGTGCGCACCCCTCCTGCATAGGCTCGGGGGAGCGATCCCGTGAAGGGAAAAGAAGATGATTGGCTGTGGCCAGGAAGCAAGGAAGACTGGGAGTTGTAGTTCACAGGGGATTGTTTTGGTGAAACAGACTCATAGCGAGGGGTTGTAAACCCGGAAGTGGGAGGATTATGGGAAACGTAGTGCTGAGGTGCAGGCTTGGGCTCACCTGGAGGAGTTGAAAACCCAGAAGTCGAGGGTCGATGGGAATTGTAGTTTGCCTCTCTCCTTCTCTCCCGGAAACGGTCATCGATTGAGATGGTAAGGTCTATCAGTTTGTCGAAAGTCTCGGGTTCATCTCGCGTGGCCAGCTGGTCTTTGAGAAAATCAGACAGAGCGTTAAGGAAAATACCTTGGAGGGCGGGCTTGTCCCATCCTGTTTGGGCAGCAAGGATCCGAAACTCCAGAGCGAACTCCGAGGCATTACGACGGCCCTGTCGTAAATTCAACAACCGCTTGGCGGCATTTGATGTCTGCAGGGGACGGTCAAAAATCCTGCGAAACTCTCGAAGAAAAAGTTCATAGGAAGCAGGGGGGTTATCATGACTCAAGAGGAACGAGTGAGCCCACCGGAGAGCGTTACCTTTGAGTTGGCTTACGAAGAAGGTGATTTTGGCCGTGTCCGACGAGAACTAGGAGGGAGCCCCCTCGAAGGCGAGTCGGCACTGGAGCAAGAAGCCGCCACATTGGTCAGGGTCTCTGGTGAAGAACTCAGATGGCTTAACGAAGATTTGTTGGACAGGAGGAGTGGGACCAAGAGCCACGGGCGCTGGCGGAATGACTGGAGCTGAGGAGGCAGAAGCTTGCAGCTGACATTTAATGGAATAAATCATACCTCCGAGCTCCTGAAGGTTGGACTGGACCGTTGTTTGGTGAGTCAGCACCTGATGAATAACTTTGTCCATCCTGTCGATCCGCTCCTCCGCGGAACCGGGGAATGTCTGCTCGCTCTTGGTCTCATTCTGCGTCTGTTGTGGCTGGAGCATTTCTGTTACGATTGCGTGGGGAACCCAGATGTTAAGAGACCCAGAACAAGGCAGATACAGGGGAAATACAAAAGAACAGTGTTTATTATTTACAGTGCACAAATTAAAGTCCACACGCTTCTCAGCGGCTCCTGTAAAGAGGGACGAGAGGTTATTGTTTGTCCAATGGGGAAGACCAGAGTGGTAGATTTAAAGAGCGTCTTGTCCTTACAGTCCAACCCGAAGGAGAATGAGCAGGTCCTTCAGTCCAAGGAGTGAGCAGCAGAAGGGAATCCAACAGGGGTTCAAAAGGAAACAAGGAAGGCTGGCAACTGGAGGCAAAGAGATACGAGGGACACCTGACAGGCTGAGGGATCCAGGTCAGGCCACGAGGAGAATCCAAAACATGAAGGAACCAGGAAACTGGAAAAAAGAGCAGAAGGTGAACAAATTCTTTTCACCTAAACATTTCTACCTCAACAGTACTGTACCATGAGAGGTGATATGCTCCAGCGTTGAATCACACTGGGCTGCAGCCTTAAGTAGATGGAGAGGCTCATCAGGCTGATAGCCGCCAGGTGTTGGTAATCAGCGGCCATCAGCAAGGCAGGCTGCAGGTGGTGGGACCCTTACAAAGGGGGGATGCCACACAGTGGTAAAAATGGACTTGTCCCAACTTTTTTGGGATTTGTTGACACCATGAAATTTGGAAACAACAGATTTTCTCTTAAAATGACACATTCTCTCAGTTTAAACTTTTGATCAGTGATTTGTGTTCTATTCTGAATAAAATATTAGATGTTGGCACCTCCACATCTTTGCATTCAGTTTTTGTTCACAATTTGTTTAGTGTCACAACTTTTTTGGAATGCGGTTTGTAAATCTCATGCCTCTAGTGTAAGTTATATGTAGGCATGTTTTATCCTTAGTGATTTATGTATAATTTGGGGTGTTGCAGGGGTATTGCAGTGGCAGGCTGGTCCGTCTTTGTCCTTATCATCATCAGTATCAATACCACAGGTAAGGAGCAAAATCTACACTACTCTGTTGACTAGTTTGATAATTGAGAAAATCTCATCAACTGCCCTCATTCAGAGATGTCTGATATTCAAATTCAAATTCAAAAATATTTTATTAATCCCAAAGGGAAATTATTTGATGTTGTAACTCGTTATCCTCATTTCATTAAGAGATGTTATAGATACTGATGGCTGTAGGCAGGAAGGATCTCTTGTAAAGGTTCATTCCACAGTGGATCCCAAGAAACTGGCTGCAGATGCCGTCAGATCAGTCCACCCAGACTCGCCTGGCCTCTCGGTTCCCCTGTGCTGTAGGACCGCCTGAATGCTGGGCAGAACTCCTCCCAGAGCGATGTCCTCTCCTCCCAGCAGTTTGCCAAGCTCCTCGTCGACACTGAACCCCTCATTGCCTCTGATGTGTGTCCTATCGGTGTATGAATGTGATAAAGCACTGATTAGTCTTTGTA
>NC_056517.1:16011702-16012725 GCF_014905685.2 Nematolebias whitei
CTCACGTTACATTTATTAAATTCAATGCACGATATTATTCAGTCCAGAAAAATGAATGAATCCGTTTAATTTATGAATATATCAATGTATATGTTCCTCTACATTCTGGTGGCCTCGTACGGTTCATGAATGGACTGTTACTCGTGTAACAATTGAATTATCATGTTGGCATGAAAAGAGTGCAGATTTCTGCTGTGTGAAACGCAGCGTTTTTGCAGCTGCGATGCTCGGGGAAAATACAGCAATGCTTGCAACTGTGGTGTTTTGAATGCTGAAAATAAGGTCAATGGGTTTCGTTTGAAAGCTGAATTTGTACATTTGTTGTGTAACCGAAGCTGGGTTTGTGTTAAAACGCTTTATTCTGTTTAAACTGTGTTCCAGACGTTGGTTCTGGTCCGGCTCGGTTCTGATTCGGTTCGAACGAGTCGTGTTTGAAGAAAGAGACGTTTTTAAGAACGGAGCGCCGTCTCCGTGAGCTTTGAGAGTTATTCGTTACATTTTTAACAGAAAATAGTACATTTTGACAGTTTAAAAGACGAAAAGTTGTCCGGAATTTTCATGCTAAATGCTAACACGCTAGCTGAAATAGCGAGCGGCCATTGGCTGAAAACCGCAGTTTAAACGCTCTGATTCGCTGGAGGGACGAGAGACGTGTCTGTCGTCACTTCCTCTGACGTGTCAGGTTGTAGAGCCCACCCCCGTTGCTCTTCTGTCATTGGTAGATTCAGTCACGTGACCCAGAAATGAAGCTCGTCTTCATAGGAAATTTCAATCTGCTGTTTAAAGTTGAAAACGCTTTAAAGTTGGATTCTGATCCGCTTCTCCGTTTCTTTGAAGCCTAATCGCTGAAACTTTGCCACGTTTGAGTTTTAAATCCGTCATTAAATGGTGTTTTTGGACCACGCTAGCCGATGCTAATTTTAAGCTAACAGCTAACGACCGGATGTCACCGGATGCCACAGGAAGTCATCGCGACTCCTACTGGTCATCACTAACAGTGTCTGGGTTAAAATAAAATAAGGT
>NC_056517.1:16012825-16012890 GCF_014905685.2 Nematolebias whitei
GCTGCGGCCTCCAAGGTTTCTACGCCGCCAGCTGCGGCCTCCAAGGTGTCTACGCCGCCAGCTGC
>NC_056517.1:16012900-16026739 GCF_014905685.2 Nematolebias whitei
TCTACGCCGCCAGCTGCGGCCTCCAAGGTGTCTACGCCGCCAGCTGCGGCCTCCAAGGTGTCTACGTCGCCAGCTGCGGCCTCCAAGGTGTCTACGCCGCCAGCTGCGGCCTCCAAGGTCCTACGTGTTGGACGGCCTCCCGGCCGCCCCCCTGAACGATGGTCCCGTGTTGGACGGCCTCCCGGCCGCCCCCCTGAACGATGGTCCCTTCGGACCTCCAACCTGCCTTTTGCCCACCTCCGGTGCCCCCTCCACCCGCCCGGTCCTTGTTAGTTCTTTTTCTTTGGTGGTCCGTCAGGATGCCGGACCTTTAAGGGGGGGCTATGTCACGGTCAGCGGCCCCCGCTGCCCCCCCCATCTGCCTAAGCCTCTGCTTTCTCCTTCAAGCTGCAACCAGGAACCAACATTTATATCTTCAAACAATCATCCCACAAACTAAATCATTTCCTTCCATTTCTAGGTTCTGTCTCTGTCTGCTCTTTATATTTTTGTTGTTCTGCTCTGTGTGTGTGATTTTCTGTTTATCTGATTCTGTTATTCTCCACTCACTCCTCAGTCTGCCTCTCCACTCAATCTTTATCATTCACACCTGTCCCTCATCAGCCACCTGCCCAGGTGCTCTCGTTACTCACTCTCCCTCTGTCTCATAAAAAGCCTGTCTCTCCTTCACTTTTTGTCCGGTGATTGTTCTGTGTTTACAGACATCTCAGTCCTCGTCTATCTTGTCTGTTTCTTGTCCACCTGATCATCTGCTCTGCCTTGTTCCTGATCCTGTTGCCCAAGTAAGTTTTGCTGCACCGACAGCTTTTTGTTTTGTTATTGAAATAAATTGTTTTTGTTTTTGAACTCCTGCCTCGCTCGCCTCTCTGCATTTGGGTTCCAACACTGAGGATCGTGACAATTGCTAAGAATTAAAATGGGTAAAACCAATTCTATCTGGGGAAAATTAGGGAAAACCTTGTACACCTTTTCAAAAATCTATCATCGCACAACTAATGCACATCCACAAACAATTGTATTCACATTAACTCAGTCTAAAATGTTCACATTCTGCTTTCTTCTCAACAAACTCCAATCCTCACTGGACCTCCTGAATCAAACCCACAGTCATTCTTCATAGGCGTAAGAATAATTCATATGTAACTTCAGCATACGTTGAAAACAAACATTTGAGAGAGGTTTCAAAGGATACTGAAGAATCTTTGGCATATATTAGTGATATTATCCAACAATTTTTTTGACAACAATTAGTGATGTTAGTTAGTTAGTGTGATTAGTTCTGCTCTGCTGCATGTTCCACATCGTTTAATCTGTTGGGTAAAATGGTAATCGCATGCGCGGGGGAAAAAGATCTTTCCCTTGGTTAACATGTCATGGTCATGCGGTCATGGTCTCCATCGCCAGCTTCCCGCGTGCCCGGACCAGGTAACCAGCGGGAGTTGTCAGCCGTTGCACATCTCGGACCGACCTGGAGGGGCTGTTATTGAAAACCTGCGGCCATTAGCGCGTGCTAACTCCACCGCTGCAGGCTCCATTTTGGACAGTATCCGGATGTGTTTGGTCAACGCAAGATCTGTTACCAACAAAACTTTTATCCTCAGGGACTACTTTCAAGAGCACGATCTGGACTTTCTGTGCATCACAGAGACTTGTATGTCTCCGGGTGAGTCCAGCGCCTTGACGGTATTACCGCCACCGAACTGTTTGTGTTTTAATGCCCCGCGGCCATCAGGCCGGCGCGGTGGTGGATTATTAACAATATGCAAATCAACTTTTGACTGTAAACAACTGCCCATCCCAGTTTCCCACGCCAGCTTTGAGCTGAGCGTCTTTGAACTCGGACATTCACCTGCGACGTTATTTGCACTCGTCTACCGTCCACCTCGATCTAAGGATTTCATAAATGAGTTTTCTGACTTCTTGGCTGAAATCACACCAAAATTTGAGCATCTTTTCATTATTGGTGACTTTAATTTGCACGTGTGCTGTCCTGAGAAGCCCTTGGTTAAGGACTTTTTAGATTTATTGGACTCATTTAATTTAACTAAACACGTAAACGGTCCCACCCAAGAGCGCGGACATACACTGGACCTTGTTTTAACTCATGATATGGCTGTTAATAATCTTGTTATTGGTGATGTTTTTTCAGACCACATGCCAGTCCAGTTTGAGTTCACCCTCCCCCATCTAACTCCTAAGTCATGCATTCCTGCACATCGCAGCCGGACCATTAACCAATTCACTGCCGTACGGTTCACAGATGTTTATAACTCTGAAATGATCATTCAGCCCCCAGTGTTTCTCATCACCACTGAGGAGCTGACATCCCAGTTCAACTGTGTCTGCTTAAAGACTCTGGATCATGTCGCACCTGTTAAAACCAAAAAATCAAAACTCAGAGCAGAACGTTGGCTGAGTGACGTCACCAAGGCTGTTAGGCAGCAATGTAGGAGGGCGGAACGAAAGTGGAGGAAAGACAGGCTGCAGGTCTCTTTTCAAATACTTAAAGAGAGTTGGCGCCATTATCAGAAAACAGTAAAAGCTACTAAATCAAAATTCTTCTCTGATATAATTACCTCAAACTCTCACAACCCATGTGTCCTCTTTTCTATCCTAAACTCTGTTCTCCACCTCACTGAACCATCACCTCTGGAAGCCTCGACTGAGCTGTGCGACAACTTCTTACATTTCTTTTTGGAAAAAATTGCGACCACCCGGGCTCTCATTTCCCCTCCAACTCATGACCCATCCATCCCACCTCAATCTGTAGCTCCTTTTGATCATTTTGAACCCATCACTCTATCTTCTCTAGAGCAGGTCATGTGCAACTTGAAACCTTCTGGCTCCCCCTTTGATGTGGTCCCCCCTCGACTACTAAAGGAGGTGATTCCAACTCTAGGTCCGTCCATTCTTGCCATAGTAAACAGTAGTTTATCCACTGGTGTGGTGCCAAAATCCTTTAAACATGCTGCTGTCCAGCCTCTCCTGAAAAAAACCAAGCCTTGACCCCTCAGTCGTTTCCAAATACCGGCCTGTCTCCAAACTCCCATTTGTTTCTAAAGTACTGGAGAAAATAGTCGAGTCCCAGTTGAAGTGCTTCCTGGAGGATAATCCCATTTTAGAGCTATTCCAATCTGGCTTTAAACCTGTCCATAGCACTGAAACTGCCCTGCTTAAGGTCCTTAACGACATCTTCAGATTCACAGATACCGTTGATTCTGTGCTGCTTGTCCTGTTGGACCTCACAGCCGCCTTTGACACCATCGACCATGAGATCCTCATTGCTAGGTTGGAGCAGTGGGTGGGCGTCACAGGATCAGCCCTCAATTGGTTCAGATCTTACCTCACTGACAGATCCTTCTGTGTCTCCATCAAGGATTTTAGTTCCGCAGAGGCAGAGCTTAAATGGGGGGTTCCGCAGGGGTCCATCCTGGGTCCCCTCCTGTTCTCTTTATACCAGCTGCCACTTGGTGCTATTTTCCGGAAACACAACATGCCCTTCCACTTCTATGCCGATGACTGTCAAATTTACTTCCCCCTAAGACACAATGGTACATGCTCTATTCAACAGCTGCTCAACTGCCTGGCTGACATCAGGGACTGGATGGATTTAAACTTCTTAAGTTTCAATGAAAAGAAGTCTGAAGTCATGTTGTTCCCTCCCAATGACACAATCACAAACCACTGCATCGACTTTTCCGCTCTAACCCTGTCAGAAAAACAAAGAGTCACTAATCTGGGCGTGATAATGGACCCTTCCCTGAAGCTTAACAATCATGTAAACATGATTGTTAAATCATGCTTCTTCCAACTGAGGCGGCTGTGTAAACTGAAGCCCATATTGTCCAAAAATAACCTGGAGACAGTAATACATGCATTCATTACATCTAGGCTTGATTACTGCAATTCGCTCCTGTTTGGTATCAGTCAGACCTCCATTGCACGACTGCAACTGGGCCAGAATGCAACAGCCCGATTTTTAACCAGTACAGGAAAAAGAGTGCACATCACACCAGTTTTGGCCTCACTGCACTGGTTACCGGTTCACTTTCGAATCCAGTTCAAAATACTGATGTATGTCTACAAATCACTGAACAGTGTCCCCCCCCCCCCCCCATCTCTCTGATCTGCTACAACCGTATGTCCCACCAAGCTCCCTGAGGTCAGTGGACCAGTTGCTCCTCACAGTTCCAGGAACTCGTCTTAAGCGCAGAGGTGACAGGGCCTTCTCTGTAGCAGGACCAAGACTCTGGAATGAGTTACCTCTGCTTGTCAGACAGGCCCCCTGCCTCTCGGTTTTCAAGTCCCGTTTAAAAACTCACTACTATTCAATAGCTTTCAACACCAGATGATCTGTGTTTTGATCCTGTATGTTCCACACTGGTTAGTCATCATTATCTGCATCGTTTTATGTCTATATTCTGATTTACCTCATTTTGTATTTTGCTTTGTGTGTTACCTGTTGTTTTGTCTGTACAGCACTTTGGTTGGCCTTGTAGCTGTTTTAAGTGCTTTATAAATAAAGTGGTATGGTATGGTATGGTAACATTAGTTTAGTTTTAGTTTAGTTTATTATTTTTTGAATATGTAAAAAAATAAAATAAAAAAAACAGCATGAAGCTTAATGTCCAAACTTTTTGTTTTACATATTCAAGGGAGTGGGTAGAAGTATAAACATCAAAATTCCCACTCCTTAACCACTTACATAATCTTACATCCATTACATGTATAATCCATACATACAGTATAACAACTAAACCTATATTTATCCATCAATATATTATCTATTTAAGTTAACTATAGTAGATGAACAATTATTATTCCTTTAACATCACAAAAAACAAAAGCATCAATAACGAATAAAAAAAATATATAATAATAATAATTGAATAATATTATTAAATATTATATCCAGCATTAATCATATATATGATAGTTTGAACAGTTTTATGTTTGGACATTGTTTACGTTCAATATTCAAATTATTCCACAGTTTGACTACTGATACACAAAAGTTTTTTCTAGTAGTTCGGATTTTGCATATTTTAAACTGTGACACCCCCCCCCCCCCTAACGTATACATTTGCTCCTTAATTTCAAACAGGTTTTGAATGTTTTCTGGTAATTGTTTATTTTTTGCTTTGTAAAAAATTAGAGCTGTCTGTAGTTTAACTATGTCAATGAACTTTAATAATTTAGATTTTACAAATAGTGTATTAGTGCTTTCTAAATATCCCACCTTATGGATTATTCTTATTGCTCTTTTTTGTAGTATTGTTAATGCCTGTAATATAGTTTTGTAATTATTGCCCCAGATTTCTGCACAATAACTTAAATAAAGTAAAATTAGTGAACAGTAGAGTACATGTAATCCTTTTTGTTCTATGACCGACTTGGCTTTGTTTAAGAGAGTTATATTTTTTGAGACTTTACTTTAAACATATTTGATGTGTGGTTTCCAGTTGAGTTTATCATCAATAATGACACCAAGAAATTTGTTTTCATGAACTCTTTCAATTTAAAAAAAAAATCCACATAATAAAAGTGAAAACACCCAAGTAACTCCCCCCACACTAAATCATGAACATCGTAAAACTACCCTCAGAATTCCATCGGTACAACACACTCCCCATTAAGAAGGGAGGAAATACTCTGCGCGCTCCCCACACCTGTCAGCAATGAAAAGACTCCTTCCTGGCCATATCAGACAGGTCAGAGGACTAAGGGCGTTGATAAAATGTAGCCACTCCATGCTGAAAAAAAAATAAAAATCCTAACCCCTCCAAAGCATCAAACTAGTGTGAAAACCTGAAGATCATTCAAGTCATATGAAATATATATACAAAAGGCACTAAGGCCCCCACAACTGTGAAACACCATTGCACAGGCCTTGTGAGTACCTGTCCAACACCTAAAAATCAAAAATACTGAAACTACACAGATACACACATTAATGTAGTCTATAATGAATATGTGAAATATGTCATTAAAGACTGTCCCCACCCCACCTGGCTGAGTCTAGATGAGAACTGGAAATGTAACCTCAAATAAACTATCTGTATGATTTCAAATGAAGGTAAGTGAAATACTACATATTCATAATTGAAGAGGGCATTAGCTCAGTGATCCAATTTAAAATGAACCATATGTCTTTTTCTTATTGCTCTTTTTTGTAGTATTGTTAATGCCTGTATTATAGTTTTGCAATTATTGCAGACAGGTCAGAGGACTAAGGGTGTTGTAATTATAATAAAAGTGAAAACACCCAAGTAACTCCCCCCACACTAAGTCATGTGTAAGGCTTTGCAAAGAGCCTCTAAGATATTATTTGTCAACATGTCCATAGAACCCCACCTCTAAAGATCTGAACTATCCCTTTAACCCTGAGACTATAAAGTACATTGTATACCTGTAGAAATACACTATTGTAAAGAATATAATATATTGTGTCACGTTCTGTCATCAGGAGTGTTGAACCCAATTGCAGGAGGATGATAGGAGGCTCAGTGAAAAGATCAAAAGTATTTATTTTACAAAAAACGCAAAGCAAAGGCTGATGGGGCAGCTTACTTACTAAATAACAGGACACAGGACGGAAAGGCAGAAACACACCACCATTGAAGGATAATCCCAAGGAAAAGACAAGACACCAGTGAACTGAATATATACACACACTGATTAGGACAATGACAGACACCTGAAGTGATTAACATTAGACACAGGTGAGAAGGGCTGAACACAAGGGAAAACACTGAGTGCTGGAAACATGAGGAAACAGATGGAGACAGAACCAAAACCCCACAGTACCCACCACTCAAGGGATGGCTCCAGACATCCCAAGGACAAGCTACATCCAACTTGGGTGGGAGGTGGGACAAACCAAGACAGAGAAACACAAGACCAGAAGAACAAAAAACCAGCAGGTAAACCTGGGTAACTAAACACAAAACCAAATTCAGGAGTCCCAACCACAGTCAAGGTGGATGATCAGGAGACCATCCAGGGCAGGACCAGTATTCAGGAGGGCGACCAGGTGGCCATCCCCAATGAGGCAGGAGATCAGGGGGACGGCCCGGAAACCCTCCACCTTCTGGCCAGAGCACCGGTGGGCGGCCAGGGGACCGTCCATCTCAGGGTAGTACAGGTGTCCATCTAAGCCTTCCTGGACTCAAGCAGGCGAGGACCTCTTCGGGCAGACCAGGGGTCGGACCAGGGGTCGAAGCAGGGACGAAGACCACTGCAGACGGGCCAGGGACGAAAACCTCTGCAGACGGGCCAGGGACGAAGACCTCTGCAGACGAGCCAGGGACGAAGGCCTCTGCAGACGGGCCAGAGACGAAGACCTCTGCAGACGAGCCAGGGATGAAGACCTCTGCAGACGAGCCAGGAGTGAGGGTCTCAGACAGCCCGGAATCTTCTGCGGTCGAGCACGGAGCAGGACCCCAGAGATGAGCCGGGAGCATGGACCTCAACCAAAGAGCCGGGATTTTCTGCGGTAGAGTGGACCTCAGCCGAATAGCCGGGAGCGTGGACCTCAGCCAAAGAGCCAGGATCTTCTGCAGTTGAGTGGATCTCAGCAGAAGAGCCGGGAGCAAAGACCTCAGTCCATGAGCCAGGAGCAAAGACCTCAGCCCACGAGCCGGGAGCGAGGACCTCAGGCGAGCCGGGAGCGAAGGCCTCAGGTGAGCCGGGATCTTCTGCGGTCGAGGCGGGAGCGACGACCTCAGCTGACGAGCCAGGACCTCAGTTGACGAGTCAGGAGCGAGAACCTCAGCCGACGGGCCGGGTGCTACAGCAGCAGGTGAAGGAGCGAGGGCTATAGCAGCAGGTGAAGGAGCCAGGGCTGCTGCAGCAGGTGATGGAGCCGGGCTGCAGCAGCAGGAGAACCAGAGACCAGAGCTGCAGCAGGAGAGTCTGGGATCAGGACTAAAGCTAGAGAACCAGGAACAGGGACCAGAGACGGGACTGTAGCTGGAGAACCAGGGACCAGAGACAGGACTGCAGCTAGAGAACCAAGGACCAGAGACGGGACTGCAGCTGGGGAGTCAGGGACCGGGGTTGCAGCAGGAGAACTGGGGACCAGAGTTGCAGCAGGTGGAGGAGGAGTCAGAGCTGCAGCAGCAGGGAGTGGAACTGGGGCTGTCGCAGAAGATGGTACTGTGAACCCCTCTGGAAGACTCGAGTGAGGAGCATCCACCTGGGTCTCCTCGTGGCGGGGCAGAAGCGGAGCTAGATATGTTGCTACTATAGAAGCCTGCCACCTTTCCAGCTCCTTCAGCGAAGGAGGGCTGGACTGCTCCTCTGGCAGGAGGGGGCATGGGTTCCTCTCCTCCAGTGAACTCCTCCCTCGCTCCTCCAGCGAGCGAGAGCCGGACCGCTTCTCTCGTGGACACGGGTATCTCCCCCCCAGTGAAATCCTCCGCTGTTCAACCGGTGACCGAGGGCTGGGCTTCCCCCTCGCCTGCAAAGCTCTCTCCTCCCTGTGCTGGATTCGAGGAGGACCAGCAGTTCGCCCCCCTCTCTCAGACGATCGTACGGAACAGCCAGGAGGAGAACGAGGAGGAGGTGGGCAACGGGGTGCAGCAGCGTGACGAGCAGATGAGGAGTGAGATGGAGAGGCTGAGGACCCGGGTTTAATGGCCAGGCGGGTCCTCACGAGCCAAAAACTCAAACAAAGTAATCATCCTCCCACTGGGTTCAGAATGGTCTCTGGATTCTGTCACATTCTGCCATCAGGAGTGTTGAACCCAATTGTAGGAGGATGACAGGAGGCTCAATGAAAAGATCTAAAGTATTTATTTTACAAAAAACACAAAGCAAAGGCTGATGGGGCAGCTTACTTACTAAATAACAGGACACAGGACGGAAAGGCAGAAACACTACACCGTTGAAGGGTAATCCTGAGACAAAGACAAGACACCAGTGAACTGAATATATACACACACTGATTAGGACAATGACAGCCACCTGCAGTGATTAACATTAGACACAGGTGAGACAGGGGCTGAACACAAGGGAAAACACTGAGTGCTGGAAACATGAGGAAACAGACAGAGACAGAACCAAAACCCCACATATTGTCCTACTAACTACCATGCCGATTATTCTACTATAATTCTAACATCTGATTAGCTTAACTAGCAAAGAGTTGCTGGTTGGCCAGGTGTCAGAAAGGATGAAGTCTGCCCATCTGTCCATAGTCCCTGAAGTGACCTGCAAAAACCAAATGTCATTTCTCCTGCATGTCATGAACAAACAAATGAAAAACAGAAGAAAAACAACATTATAAAAACAGTTAACACAGACACCAGAAAAACTGAAGGAATGTAAAAACAATACTGATTTCAGGGTAAAGTTAATCCATAACCATCCCTGTATAACATGTGCTCATAAATAAAACAAGATGGTTTCCACGCAAGCTGGATGGAGCTCTGCTGGTCTACCCCGGCCCTCCCCCCGGAGCCTCAAAGCGCCAGTCCGAGCAGGGCATCATCTCCCCGGCTCCGAGTTTCACTGGTCACCGTGGAAGATCCTTCGTTGTGCCGACTCGGAGGCGTGGGTTTTGGATCCCGGCCTTGCGTGCTCAGAGCTCCGCTGGTCACTGTGAAGCTGGAGCTGGTGACTCGCAGAAGGCCATTGCCAGACCCCGGCCTCACATAATCATGAAGGCCGAATCCCGATCGCGCCCGGAAGTTAGGCGGGCTGGACAGTCTGGGACAGATGGTGGAAGCGATTTTTAAATAAACTAATATTTTGTTTTTATACAAAAAATGTTTTTAAAAATTGCTGAAGTGATTTAAAAAAAAGTTTGTTTTTTTAACACATAAAATGTTTTTAAAATTCGCTTCCACCGTTCGTCGCAGACCCGTCTGTCCGTCTGTCTGCACGGGTCGGGCCTTCATGATTAGGCGAGGCTGGGGACTGGCAACAGCCTTCTGCAGGTCACCAGCTGAGCTAGGAGCTGGGAAGATGACGCCTGCCCGTCCTGGCTCCTGAGGAGAGGATCGTGTGAAACCAGCAGAGCTGGTCATAAAAAATATATACATATTTTTATATATATTGTAGTGAACTCGGCCTCCAACCAAAACTGCCTCTGAGGACCTTCATGGGACAGGAACTGTTATTTCATTGATTTAAATCCAGAAATACAAATTAGCTCATCCAGACTGTCTAATTATATCCTGAAGTAATCAAACGAAAGAACACTCTTCTTTTATATTATCATTACTATTTTACAATATCTTGATAAATCAAAAGTGTGTTTAGTTCATACCATTTCTAAATGTTGAAGTGAACCACTCATTTTAAATAAACTGTGAAACAGTATTGATTTTTTAATCCTCATTTAAATTAGAAATCAAGTTAAATGTCTATTTACAAAGTAATTATGCATTTTGATCTTCTGTCTGAAATGAGGAGTAGTGATGTCGGTCGAAAGTCAGAAAGAAGTTTTTAGAATGAAGTGGATTGTTTTTAAGCCTAGCAGACGGTAAATAAGAAGCTACTGGCACCTGCTTGCTCTCACTTCGTCATAACATTTCTCCTGTCTGTACTAAAAGTCCCTAAAACATTTCTGCTGTTTTCTTGACTTGTAATGACCCTCTGACATCACTAGAACCACCCCCTGTTGGTTGTTTCAACCAATCAGGAAGTCCTGAAGTGACCGGAAGTGAGAACTCTTTAAGAGTCCACACTTCCTGGAACTCGTCAGTCTGTCGAGTCAGTCGGTCAAGTCTCCTGAGTCTTCAAGTGGGTCTCTGATGAAGTCTAGTCTTGAACTCAGTCTTCGGAGCCTGTGATGGATTCTTCCAGATCTGAGTGGAACCTCTGACGGACTCACATCTTGCTGTGTATCCACCTGGGAGATGAGCGTGTTTGTTGAACGGAGTAAGAGACACGACTCCTGATATGGCCAGCCGTTCTTACCGGAGACGCTGAAAGGTAGCGTTGAAATGGACCTCTGTACCGGAGTTGATATATTTTCTGCAAAGGTAACAAGTCGTCACGCACCAAGTGTACCAGAGAGTTGGGCTGGTGTTGAAAGAAGCGTGCTAATTCTGGTAAACAAAACACCTCCCTTTTAAGTGTTTAAACTCTTCATTTCCCATCTTTAAACTCTTCTATTTTGCCAGTAGTCTAGATGCCTTCTTTAAGTCTTGTTGTCTTATTAAGTAAAACGTGCCAAGTTTTATTAATCAGAACCAGATCAGCTAATCAAGTGTACAATGTTTTGATGTTAAATTTTGATTCTGTTCAATAAATGACCACATTTATTCTGAAGGAATAGGAAGGAAAAATTAAAGGAAATTAACGTCTCATGTCACTGATTAAACTATCCACGCACAGTTATCTCGGTCACATGGCAGTATTTTAAATTGAAAAAGAGAGAACCCGTTTGTTTAAATATATTGTGGAGGTGCAGCTAACCTAGCCCTTAGCACACTACAATATATATATATATATATATATGTATATATATATATATATATATATATATATATATATATATATATCCATCCATCCATCCATCCATCCATTAACTTTACCCGCTTATTCCATTTGTTTTTTGGGTTTTTCTTTTAGCTCAGTTTAAGTGTAGAAACATTGTGAAGTGTTTCAATGAACTTATCATCATCGCTCAACTTTTTTTTTAAAGAACGAGAAGAAAGAAGAGAAAAATAAATAAATAAATAAATAAAAGAGAAATAGATAAAACGAGAGACCACCACGACAAAACAACATGTACAGCACAATGCCACCCACAATATCACCATGAAACATTTGACATGGCACAAGGAATCATCTAGCTTCCACCACTACCCACCCTAGCGTGCATCTGTCAAAGCACCTGAATCAAAACACCCGCGCAAGCACGCCCGCCACCACCAAATTTCTCCAAAAGAATGCCCAATAGTGGATGCGGGGGCCCACAGACCCGCCCCCCAGGAAACAATGGCAACACAGGGAGGACTGGAGCCACAGACACACAGCGGCCCCCAGGCCCGGAGCCCCAGGAGTCTCCCAACAGAGAGAACCGCACCCCCCCAGAGAGGAGCAGAGGAAAGAACCGGGTGACCCCAGCAACCACAATGCAGAGCCTCCAGGAAGCTGCAACGACGAGCCCACAGGTCCGGCCGGCAACCCATGCCCCCCCCCCCCCCAAGTAGATCCGGCCATGGACACCGAGCCCCAAGCCCCAAGGCCATACCACCCCCCAGCAGAGCCCCGACAGAGCCAGGGCACCCAGGCCCCACCAGGCAGCAACCAGGGCGGACCGACGTACACCCCACCACCCAGCCCAGATGCCGAGAGCCACCAATGCACCGGCGGCTAGGGGGCCCCCCGCCAAAGGGGGGCACGACCGGGGGGAGTGGGCCCCACACCAAACGTGGGGCCCAAATTGATCCAAGAGAGGGGGGATCACCAAAAACCCAACCTGAGCAAGAAACAGGAACACACAGATAGCCCGACAGAATTTCTGTTGGGCCGATCGCATGCACCATCTACCTGACAGCGACCACAGGCCGGCCCCAGCCCAAGGGGCAGAGCAGCAGGGAGCCGCAGCCGAGGAGGGCCGGCTTTCACATCAAGTGCTCCGCACCATAGGCCCGGAGATGCCCCAGCACGCCACCTACGCACCCCCACACACACACAGCACCCCCACCGCAAATGCCACACAGGAAGACCAGCCATTGCCCTGATGAGGCGAAGCCACGCCCCCAACCACCGCCCTACACCACCAATGACCACACGTACACTACCATAGCCGAACCCCCGCCGAAAGCTGGCAGCCACCCCGGTCAAAGTGCCGGCTATCGCAACCAGGAACCTAGATTAAAAGAATCGGAACAGCCCAGGGGGAACCGAAGCACCGGCCCCATCACCAACCGCCCCCAAGGCCCAAAGCCCACCCACAGCCCAGACCCCAACAATGCGCCCCCCCCCCCCATCCCCGACCCCTGGTGTCACACGGCGAAAGGAGGTGTTTGTGAAAGAAAAAAAATCTATATATGCATAAATAAATTATGAACAGACCCACTTCCTCCTCCTCCCACTCGAATATGGTGTTGATGCATGTTGTTATACAGTGCGTTTAAAATGGGGGGATGAGGAGGCGACCGGCACAGACCCACCTCTTGCCCAGAGAGCAGGCGGTGCCCGTTCACCCCTCATCTCCGCCCAGAACCCTAAATGTCTACATGCTACATATGAGAGTGGGCACAGGTCCGGGAGGTGGAAATGATTGTACATCCCACCACCTAAGTGCGACCATGTGCCCACTCCAGATCCTATATATGCATGTGTCGTGAGAGTGTTATAAGTGAGTGTCTAGGTTGTATATTAAAATTAGGGCCCAGGACCCCACCAGCCATGGATATGGATGATTCTCCCCGTAGCTCCGTAGTGCACCTGAACCCCAAAACCCTGTTTGAGTGGTGGTGTGGTGGAGTGGGCGGAGGAGGACGTCGAGATGGGGAGGTGAACTGAGGTGGCAATGCCCCCGCAGGGGACCAGCTCCCCCACTGACCCCAATAGGCACCCCCACTCTCCGAGATCCACCAGGGGAGAGAGGCTCTAACAGAGATACCTAGGAGGAGGTGGCAGCTGCACCACCAGGGATCAAGGCCACAGACCGGCACATAGCCCCCGAGGACCAACCAGAACCAGGGCCAGCAACCCAGACCCATCCCGAAACCGTCCAGATGCCCCAATCCGATTCCCAGCCCAACACCCAGCCCCCCAACCAGAGAGGCCACCAAACCCCAACTGGGACAATCAGCCAGGAGTGCCCAAACAGTCAGAGATAGAGCACCACAGCGACCAAGAGCGCCCCCCCCC
>NC_056517.1:16026839-16036070 GCF_014905685.2 Nematolebias whitei
TAAACATAACGTCCCAGTGGCTTTTAAACCACAAAATACATTACGGCGAAGACTGGTTCATCCCAAAGATCCAGTCCCCCGGCACAAACAGAGTAATGTTGTGTATGCTGTTCAGTGTCAGGAGGGCTGTGATCAGTCTTACATCGGGGAAACAAAACAGCCACTGGCCAAAAGGATGGCCCAGCACAGAAGATCAACATCATCAGGCCAGGACTCTGCAGTCTACACTCATCTCCAGGCCGGCGGTCACTCTTTCAAGGATGAAGATGTGCACATCCTGGATAGAGAGGAATGGCGGTTTGAGAGAGGAGTAAAGGAGGCCATCTTTGTGAAAAGAAATCGTCCATCGTTAAACATGGGTGGAGGCCTACGTGTTCAATTGTCCCCCTCTTACAATGCTGTGATTGCTAGTATCACTCAGCCCTCTGTGAATAGTAAACAGCCATCAGTGTGCTAATGATCCATTGTTAGGCTGATGGTTGGTTTTGGTTGTCAGCAGCAAAACTGGTTGATCCACTCTGAGAAGGTGCTATTTAAGAGACTGAGCTGAATACAGCACCTCAGACTGAGGAAGTCTCTCAGATGAGAGATGAAACGTTTCTACATTTTTTTGTTGTTTTTTTTTTTTTTGAATGTCCAGAGGACCAGATTTAACTTTTTTAGATCTGCTAGTTTTGCTCTGCAAAGGGGAACCAGGCAGGGATGTCCACTCTCCCCCTCACTGTTTGCTATTTTCATCGAACCACTAGCCGCAGCAATCAGGCAAACTACAGATATTAAAGGCATAAAATGCAAGAACAGAGAGCACAAAATCAGTCTATATGTTGATGATGTGCTGCTCTTCCTCTGGCATTCACAAACCTCCATCTCTCAGATTATTGGATTGATAAACTCTTTCTCAAAAGTTTCAGATTACTCTATAAACTGGCTAAAATCCACAGTTCTAACAATTAATTGCTCTTTCAACAATTCACTTACTACACAACTGCAATCAGGGAATATTACATATTTGGGTATCAAAGTTTCGCCTAAATTGGCAGATTTAACAAAACTAAACCACAACCCACTTTTAAAGAAAATTGAGGATGAACTGGCTAGATGGAAATCTTTACCCATATCTCTCATGGAAAGGATCACATTAATAAAAATGATGGTTTTGCCTAGAATACATTATTTATTCTCAATGATCCCAAATAAACCATCATCTGACTGGTTTAGATCCCTGGACTCCTCTATTTCTAAATTTCTATGGAAAGATAAACGCCCTCGTATTAGATTAAAAACACTACAGAAATCCAAAGATAAAGGAGGACTAGAACTACCCAACTTTTATTATTATTTTCTAGCCAACAGGCTAGAATACATCTCAAAATGGATAAAACACACACCCCTTGATGAACCTTGGCTAGACGTAGAACAGACACTTTGCAATAATATAATGATCTCGAACCTTCCATTCATTAGCTCAAACATAAAACGACAGGAATGCTTTAAAAGCATCAATATCAGCTCCTCTCTGACAGCTTGGTGGGAGTTTCTTAAAATGACAGAGTCTTCACTAATCCCATGTAAACGTACACCCATCTGGAACAACCCTGACATCCTACAACAGAATAAGATGATAAACTTCCCAGGTTGGAGGTGTAAAGGAATTGAATATTTGGAACATATATATGAAGAAGTGGACTACATCCCATTTAACAGATTAATAACACAATATGGGATTGATAAGAATACATATTTAGAATATCAACAAATTAAATCTATAACAAAAAATAAATTTAATCTTAATAACACTAGGATTGAAATGTCAACAAGTGTATTAGAATTCCTTAATCTTAACCCTCCCAAATTACTATCTAAGGTTTATCAGAAACTCAGTAAAATAGATGAATCTATATCTCTTCCCATTGTAAAATGGGAGACAGACTTGTCAGTTAAGTTTGACCAAAACTTTTGGTCGCAGATCTGTCTGAGAACTTTTAAGATGATTAAAAACTCGAATTTACAACTAATACAATACAAAATCCTTCATAGAGTATACTATACAGGTCAACGGATGTTCAAGATTGGTTTTGCATCATCTAATATTTGCTCACAGTGTACAGACAATATTCCTGACAATTACATCCACGCATTTTGGTTCTGTCCACCTGTTCAGAGGTTTTGGTGCCGGATATGTGAAGACTTATCAAAGTGTCTGAGATGAGGCAGAGATGGGTCTTTGGGGCATTGTTCACTCCTTCCTTTATAATCTGTTATGCACTTAATGCCCCTCCACATGCTCCGAGGGTCTTGTGAGATGAATTGACCCTCGATCCTCTTTGCATATGTGGCCTTGGCCCTCTTAATACCAGCAACCAGCTCTTTTCTTGTCCTACTCAGCTCCTCTGAGTTTCCAGACCTGAAGGCAGTGTTCCTGGCTTCCAGCAGGGTACGCACCTCTGCATTCAGCCAAGGTTTTCTGTTTGGGTAGCTTTTAACATTTCTGATAGTGGAGACGGTGTCAGTACATGTACTAATGTAACCCAGGACTGAGGATGTGTATTGGTCAAGATCAAGCGAACCTCCATTTTCAGCAGCTTCTCTGAAAACCTGCCAGTCTGTTCAGTCAAAACAATCTCTCAGTATGGGGCCACTGTCCTGGCTCCAACATTTAACTTTCTTTTGTACCGGTCTGGAGCGTCTCAGCGGGGGCATGTAAGCAGGAGCCAGGAAGATTGAGATGTGGTCTGACAGTCCTAGGTGGGGGCGGGGTTCGGCTTTGTATGCATCTTTTACGTTTGTGTAAACACAGTCCAGCGTCTTGTCTCCACGTGTCGGAATCGTCACATGCTGATTAAAGCTTGGGAGATAGTCCTTTAGATTCACGTGGTTAAAGTCTCCGGCTATAATGTAAAGAGCCTCGGGGTGTTTGTTCTGCAGCGAGCTGATGATATCATGTAGCTCCTGCAGTGATTCATTAGCATTAGCGTCCGGAGGAATGTAAACGACAGAGATGAAAGTCACCGTGAACTCTCGGGGTAGATAATGTGGCCGACATTTCACTGTTATTTGCTCCAAAGCCTTCGAGCATGAGCTATTTATAACAGTACAGTCCGTGCACCAACTTTTACTCACGTAAATGCACACTCCGCCTCCCCATGATTTCCCCGTTAGCTCGCTGCAGCAGTCCGCTCGAAAAAAGAGTCTGTCATCCAGCTAGAAGACTGTGTCCGGCGTTTCGCTTGTAATCCACGTTTCCGTGAGGCAAAGCACCGCACACTTCTTCATCTCATCTGAGGCGCCCGCTCTCAGACGAAGTAAATCCATCTTGTTGTCCAACGAGCGGACATTCGACAGAAAGAGAGACGGCATGGGGAGTTTACCGGCTTTAGCGTTAGCTCGTAGCCTCACCATAACCCCCGCCCGGCACCCTCTCCTCTTAAGCCGGGAGCAGCGCTTCCTCTTCTGCCCGCTGGAACGCCTCTGCTGCAGCTTCCAGGTAGATGACTTTAAGATCTGCATTCTGCGGAGCGTAGCTTTGAGTTTGTTGCTGATTTCTGCTATATTTCGTGGCAAATCCGCTCCTATTCTCATCAGTTCGTCTGTCGTCTGTTCGTTTGTCTTTGGACCGGAAGTGAAGTTGGTTTGTGTGCTTCTTTATTTTTGTTGCTGTGACTGGTCAGATTATTCTCTGGACTTGGTTGTGTGTGTGTGTGTGTGTGTGTGTGTGGGGGGGGGGGGGGCAACTGTTGTTTGCTGAGAACCATAGTTAAGATATATTGACAGACAGATGGCTCACTTTGTGGGATATATATAATATGGGACATTATAATTTTATAGTGTTTACAGTATATGATGATGTGAGGTGGGATGATTGACACTTCTCTAATACATATTGAAGTATGTCTTCTTAGATGATGTTTTGGTGGGATGCATGAGTTTAGGGACATTTCATTCAGGATGTGTGACTGATTTTTTTTGGACATGATGCGGCTCTTCAGTTGGACAACATTTCTGTGTGGTACTTTTAAGCCCCTTTTCCATTAGTACCTGTAGTACTGCTATAGCACGGCTCTACTCTACTTGGTACGGTACAGGGTGTGTTTCCATTATGCTTTCAGTACCGGTTCCAGTGGGTGGGGTTCATATTGACGTCACCACCTCTTACCAGCTGGTGGCGATGAGACTCTGAAACTGTTTTCAGTACAGGGAGAGAATTTATTTTGAAGTTGTGTGTACTGTATATATATATATATATATGTGTGTGTGTGTGTGTGTGTACATATATATATATATATATATATATATATATATATATATATATACATGTATGTATATAGGGCAGCACGGTGGCACAACTGGTAGAGCTGCTGCCTCTCAGCTAGCAGGTCCTTGGTTCAAACCCCGGTCCAGGGGCCTCTCTGGATGGAGTTTGCATGTTCTCTCCGTGCATGCGTGGGTTTTCTCCGGGTGCTCCGGTTTCCTCCCACAGACCAAAAACATGCGTGTTAGGCTGATTGGTAACTCCAAATTGTCCCTCGGTGTGAATGAGAGAGTGAATGGTTGTTTGTCTCGTTTGTCTCTATGTGGCCCTGTGATGGACTTGTGACCCATCCAGGGTGTACCCCGCCCCTCGCACAGTGATTGCTGGACATGGGCACCAGCGACCCCCGTGATCCAAAATGGAATAAGCGGGTAAAGATAATGTATGTATGTATGTATGTATATATGTATATATATATATATATATATATATATATATATAGTATACATATATTGATATATGTACTTTGTATTTATATATACAGGGCGACTGTGGCTGAGTGGTTAGAGCAGTCGTCCTCCAATGCGAGAGATGGGGGTTCGAATACACCAGCAGTCACATGCTGAAGTGTCCCTGGGCAAGTCACTGAACCCCTCGTGGCCTCTGATGTGTGTCCCATCAGTGTATGAATGTGATAAAGCTCTGATTAGTCTCTTTAGAATGATTTGTTCAATTAGCCCGCTTCGTGACAAGAAGAGATGGCTTTAGCATACGTTTAATCGTGCTGAACGCCCAATTTCTGTCCATCAGCTGCTGCAGAAAGGACAGCACGCCACCTAGCGGACATGAGGTGGCCTCTACGCCTTTCTCTGTACACCTTTTACAAAATGCTTCATCAGCGGATGATTAAAAGCTGTTCTGTCTCAGAAAAACCTTTGTGACACGAAGAGATGGCTGCAGCATACGTTTAATCGTGCTGAATGCCAAATTTCTGTCCATCAGCTGCTGCAGAAAGGACAGCACGCCGCCTAGTGGACATGAGGTGGCCTCTACACCTTTCTCTGTACACCAGTGCTGAAAAGCTGTCCACTTTGATGTGTACAGCGCTGTGGTGGATGCAACACGTGAATCCTGGATTGTGCGCACTACATCTTGCGGGAGACCAATCCTCTTTAAACGGATCTGCTCAGCGGCCAGACCCACAGGTGCTGGCCTATTTCTGGGTAACTCCTGATCGCTCCTCCCACCTGGAGGAGAGCGTCCTCCCTCCACGGCAGTTTCCACGGGCGCCCCAATAACAGGCGTCGTAGGATCGGGAACCATGGTGCGTTCAAACGCTTGGGAGCCACCAGGAGAGCTGTCAATCCCTCTTCCTGAACTCAGTTCAGAAACCGAAATATCAGAGGAGGTGGGGGGAACACATAAAGAAGCATTTTGGGCCATGGGCTGTGAGCAAACACGTCCACCCCCAGCGGTGGTTCGTCTCGTGGGCTCAGTGAAAACCATAGTTGACACTGAGCGTTTTCTCATGTCACAAACAGGTCCACAGCCGCTTGCCAAATTTCTGCCATGTCTGGGCCATCAGACCGAGGTGGAGGGTCCACTCCCCGTGACGCGGACCGCCCCTGGACATCACATCTGCCCCTTGTTCAGAACACCGGGGATGTACACTGCTCTCATGGAGAGCAGATTTGGTGTGCCGAACACAGTAGTTTCCTCGCAATGTGTAACATTTGGGCTGAGCGCACACACCCCTGCCGGGTTATGTAAGCAGTAGTAACCTTATTGTCTGTGTGAATCAAAACGTGTTTGATTCTTCAGCACAGGAGCAAAGTGTTGAATCGCATTCAGAACAATGCAACATTCTAGAATGTGTATATGAGCTGTTGTGAGAAAGGCCACAGCGCCCCTACAGCTCGAGATAGGCATGTCACCCCCCAACCTGACAACAACGCGTCTGTGAAGACTGATACCTGTGACGTAGGTCTGCTGATGGGGATTCCCTCCGACAGAACCAGGGTTTTTCCCAGTGTTGGAGATCTGTTCTCACGGAGGGAGGAACAGTGATCGTCCATCTCTTTTGCCTCACTGGATCCACACGCAGACGAGCAAACCATCTCTGGAGGCGTCTCATGTGTAGTAAACCCAGCGGGGCCACTGTGTGAGCTGACGACATTGTTCCTAACAGCTTCATGATGGAGAATAGCTGTTACTACTCTGCCCGGTCTTACGTGGTGGAGCTGGACTCTTAGAGTGTCAATTCTCGTCTGTGATAAACAAATAAATGAGCCCTCATGGTGGTCGAGTTTAGCCCTACTCCCAGATAACAATCGTCTGGGCCAGGAGAATCGAGCTTTTTCCCAATTTATGGCGAAGCCCAGAATTAGCAGGAGTGACGTTAACACCTGAGCCTGTGCCGACATGTGAAGCAGTCTGCCCACGATCGCCTTGTTGAAAGCTGACAGGTCCAAAATCAGTCTCGGTCCTCCGGTTCGTTTTGGAACCAGGAAGTAACGTGAGTAAAAAAACTGTGTTTTCGTCTCCGTCGGGAACCCCTGGACTTCTGCCTTTAGGGATGAGACCTGGTCTAGTGATGACAGGACCGTCTCTAAGAACTCCTCCGAATGGAGGGGGTCGGGCTGCAAGTTGTAGCGTGTAACCCCTGCTATCAGCTTGGCCATCCATCTATCTGGCAAGCAAGCTCTTAGCTACTCCGCGTAACGCTCGTGGAGTGGGTGCGCGTTTAGGTGGTGCGTCATGCTTTTATGGATGTCAGCCAGTCTACCGCCCTGATCGTCGTCATGCGCCGTGGAAGTGTGTTCCGCGTGACCCAAAGCGAGGCTTCCTCGAAAGGGCTCTGAGCGCGCCACTGTGCCACGCTCGGGCTGTGGGTTCACATTCATATCTATGTGGACCGGCGTGTGTTGAGGAGAGGCGTGTGAAAACTGTTGGCGCCATGGGAGCACGCGTTTGACACCACTGCGGTGAGACGCGTGCCGCTCCTGTGCGCGCCTTTATCAATGCCATGTCGTTTGAATGAAGGCTGCAGGCGCCGCAGAAGCACGCGTTTGCTTCGGTGAGGCGCATGCCACTCCTGCTGAGAGCTATGTTTCTCACTGGGCCCGTTCTGTGGTTTCATATTTATGCTGATGCGAGTGGGCGAGCGCTGAGTGGCGGTGCGCGCGCTTTCATCAATGCCGCGCAATTTGAATGAAGGTTGCAGGTGCCGCGGAAGCACGCGTTTAATTCGGTGAGACGCGTGCCGCTCCTGGAGGTGTGTAGCTCGGGCTGAAAATAAGTTATTCCACTGAACTCGTTCTGCGGACCACAATCGCTTTGACTGTTGTGTCAAGCGAGTGTCTCATCCTTATTTGGAGCAACGGTGATTATGAAAAACCTTTTTTAAAGGCTACCGGCTCGTTTTGTGGGCAGGATGTGTGAAGGAGCCGCTGTGAGGTCATCCGAGCTGACAGACTGGCTAAAAACCAGACACTTTCATCATTAAATGATCTTTTTATTCCAAAATCCCATGTCATCTTTACACACATCCTCCGCAAACCGTAATTTTGAATCATCTCCCCCATGGGCTCTGCGGTTTGTTGTCCTAGGGCGCTGCCTGTTGGTGATCTCAGGGAAATGCTGAACCTCCAGTTGCCGGGATGAGAAAGGCTGATGTCTGATGGGCGGGGCTGGCGTAACGGAGTGGGGAGACGCTGCTGCAGCCGTGGAACATCTTGAAAATGGTCCCTAACAGTGCGTCCGTCGTTGATGGGGGCCCTCCAACAAAAAAAAAAACTTTCTGCAGCTCCTCCGAGAGGGAGGTGGAGTGACAGGCTAGGTGGACCTCTGGAAAACCTTGTCCTCCGGCTGCGATGCGTGACCGGCAGACAACAAAAGAGGCGCACAGGTTTAGGATGACATCAGCTACCTTGCCGAGGGAGCGCTACGTCTCCTCCAGCCTCTTGAACATTGTACGCCAGCAGCGTAAGGTATTGTTTGCTGTGGCCGCCTGGAACACACACTGATGAGCTCGGTAGGAGAGCGACGTCACCGTCTGGTTATGCTTACCCGGAGGTGCAGGACACTGGTCCAACCTGGACATCTTTGCTCCGAAAGCCTCCGCCAGGCTCGGCTCCAGGGGGACACCGAGGGAATTTCCGCTCGGTGAAACCCCTCCACTCTAGGGATGGGCACGAATGTGGGAACTGGTGCCCTTATTCTACCAGGAACCGACTGCGGCCTCGTCCCAGTAGGACGTCACTGCTGGAAAACGAGGTCAGATGGGATCAGGACGGCGAGCCGGAATGGAGCCCAGAAACCTTCAAGCTAGATCATCCGAGCTGGGCGGGGGAAGGAGAGGGATGGAAAAAGTCCCTTCATGTCAGCCGCCTCCTGGATTATGCCGGGCAGCTCCAGAAGAGGGCACCGATGGCTCGGAGCGGTGTGGTCGCCGATGCGAAAAAAGGCCCGGGGGGGTAGGGGTGGTGAGCATTTGCTCAGCCCCCCTCGTTCTGACACTATGCTCTTCAGGAGGGAGTGAGCAGCGGGAGGCTGCTGCTGACGTCGCCTGTCTCGGAGGAACTATCCGATTCACTCCGAGAGTCGGCGATAAAGGAAAATTACAAGATGGCGTCGTCCAGCGTGTAGCGACCTGCCACTGAGAAATACTCCTCAGCGCTTACCTTGAAACAAGACTGCTCGTCTGCTTCTCCTCAGGGAGGAGAACTCACCGGGACGGCAGGAGGTTGACGTGGCGGGGCCACTGGCAGTCTTAACAAATGTTGGTCAAGCTAGACAACTTTCCTTCTTCGTTCTTTTGACGATGCTATTAGCTTGCTGAAGAAAAATGGGAGCCGATTACCCATTCTTAACGTAATTTAAACGGACCGGGTGGGGCCCACACAGGACTAAATTTTTCAGTGCAATGCTTCCAATGACGGGATAAACCCACTAAGCGACAGCTCTTAAAGGGCGAAGCCTAT
>NC_056517.1:16036170-16041038 GCF_014905685.2 Nematolebias whitei
GGCAGCACTGTGGCACAACTGGTAGAGCTGCTGCCTCTCAGCGAGCAGGTCCTTGGTTCAAACCCCGGTTCAGGGGCCTTCTGGGTGGAGTTTGCATGTTCTCTCCGTGCATGCGTGGGTTTTGTCCGGGTACTCCGGTTTCAGAAGAAGAGAAGAAGAGAACACACACTGACACCTCATATGAGAACTTTATATCTTTCCACCTCAACAACATCCAGCATCTACTCAATCTTCTGGTATCTTTCCACTTCCAACACCACTGTTTGTGAAGATCTAAACAGGCTAGCTCAAGCATTAACTCAGATTTTATTTAGATATATTTGTATCCATGGTGTAATGCACTAGTCAACTTTAACTACTCACGTACAAATATGGGCACAGTAAGGTTTGTAACTTGGAATGTCAATGGAACCAGTACTCAACAAAAAAGATTAGGAATTTTTAACCAGCTTAAAAGATTACAGGCAGATGTTGTCTTTTTACAAGAGATTCATAAATCTACGACAACTGCAGATGATCTTAAATCAACTGATTTTCCTAATGTGTTTTGTGCCTGCTATAACTCAAGACAAAGAGGAGTGGCAATATTAATACACAAAAATGTTAACTTTAAAATACTAGACACAGTCACAGATCCAGAGGGTAGATATTTAATAATAAAACTTTATATAAATAACTATAAGTTGTGTATTGTCAGTATATATGCCCCAAATGTAGATGACACCTTTTTTTTCGTGATTTTTTCTCAGCACTTTCTGATCACTTGGATTGCTCACTTATACTTGGAGGTGACCTCAACTTTGGTCTAAATGAAGAATTAGACAGATGTAGTAGAGCAGGAACTCAGCGTAGTTGGCAGTCCATAAATATAGTTAAACAGTACACGAATGATTGTGGACTTTGTGATGCATGGCGATCTCTTCACCTGAATCGTAGAGAGTATACTTTCTTCTCTTCTGTCCATCACTCTTACTCTCGTCTGGATTATTTTTTAGTCAGCAGCTCATTGTTGACGGACATCTCAGACACTGAGATTCACCCTATACCTATCAGTGATCATGCTCCTGTCTGTTTAAATCTAGCAAACAGAAAATAAATCCCCAAAAGTATAAACTAGAGATTTAATACATCACTGCTTGAAGATGTAGATTTTATCAAATATTTTACAGAAGAGTGGGCTTCATATCTGGAGTATAATGACGTGCCTGGAACATCAGCATCTATTCTCTGGGAGGCAGGTAAAGCTGTAATGAGAGGTAAAATAATTTCATTCTCATCACAAAAGAAGAAAAAAGAAAATAAACGTATTGAGGAACTAGAAGAAACCATTAAATCGTTAGAAGCCTCTCAAGATGAAGAAATGCTGGATAAAATACGTAAAGCAAAATTGGAATTAAAAGAATGTATTAACAAAAAAACTCAATTCTTAATACAACGACTTAGAATCACAAATTTTGAACAGAGCAATAAGTCATGTAGCTTCGTAGCTAAACAGCTCAAAATAAATAAGGAAAAAACAACTATAGTTGGTCCAAAAAAGTTAAATCTGGTCCTCTGGACATTCAAATGTCCAGAGGACCAGATTTAACTTTTTTGGATTTTTCTACCTGGATTATTGAGCATGCATCAGGAACTATAGTTGGTGTTAAAGACTCGACTGGGAATACAGTTTACGACCCTGAAAGAATTAACAGCATTTTCAGAGATTTTTATAAAGACTTGTATTCGCCCCAAATAAACCCATCAGATAATGAAATTAATGAATTCCTGGATAAAATAACACTTCCTAAACTATCAGATAGTCAAACAATGGAGCTGGATTCACCACTGACATCAGTGGAACTCCAGGAAGCCCTCAAAAGCATGTCCAATAAAAAGGCTCCAGGTCCAGATGGATTGCCAGCAGAAATCTGTAAAGAATTCTGGAATATCCTGGCTCCACTATTTCACAAAATGCTACAAGAAACTGAGAAAAATAACAGTCTTCCAAAAAATATAAATTCTGCCAACATTAGTCTCCTGGTAAAACCAGGCAAAGATCCTGTATTACCTACCGGTTATCGTCCAATATCTCTTATCAACGTTGATCTTAAAATAATTTGTAAAGCCCTCTCAAAAATATTAGAAAAGGTAACTCCTCTAATAATACATCCAGACCAAACTGGTTTTATAAAAGGGAGACATTCAGCCACAAATTCACGCAGATTATTTAATTTAATAGATTATTCTTACAGTAAAAACATTGAAACTGCAATATCCTCTCTAGATGCAGAAAAAGCCTTCGATAGAGTTAACTGGAAATTTTTATTTGCAGCCTTACTGTAAGAGTACCACTGCCTGCAGCTCCTCCTCCAAGATGGCCGCTAATTAATCCCACCTGACGGCCATCAGACTGAGGAGGCTCTCCGACTACAAAAGGCTGCAGTCCAGTGCTACTCTTCGCTGGAGCATATCACCTTTCATGGTAGTTGTGCTTCAAGCCTTTTAGGCTTAGTCTTCCTAATACTAACCTTTGTTCTCTTGTTCCTAGTAATCCTGATTCCTCGGCTTGTTCAAAGGGCCCCTTGTGATCCTTTGATTCTGGACTCCTCGTGTCCTGTTCTGTGTTCCCTGGACCTCCTCGAGACCTGTTCCTGGTTTGCTGACCCCCTTGGGTCTCTCCTTGGTTTGTTCTTTCCTGCACCTGGACTCCTTTGCCTGGTGCCTCTAATCCGGCCAGTGCCTGCCCTGCCAGCCACTGGACTCTCTCTCTGGAGCTCCCTGGAGGACTGGACCCCACCTCTGGATCAAACTGTAAGAGATTCACAGAAAACAAACATTCAATCTTTTTGGAACTCTGCCTCGTCCTGACTCTGCTCCTCTACCTCCTCCAGGAGCTGCAGAGGAGCTGTACCTGAACTGTTGTTTCTCACCTTGTAAATAAACACCGTTTTCTTTGTATTCCACCTGAGTCTGTCTCGTTCCGTCTGTGATTGCTAGTATCACTCAGCCCTCTGTAAATAGTAAACAGCCATCAGTGTGCTAATGATCCATTGTTAGGCTGATGGTCCTTCTTGAGCATGTGATCAACTGGTTTTGGTTGTCAGCAGCAAAACTGGTTGATCCACTCTGAGAAGGTGCTATTTAAGAGACTGAGCTGAATACAGCACCTCCGACTGAGGAAGTCTCTCGGATGAGAGACGAAACATTTCTAGATTTTTTTGTTGTTTTGCTTTGTTTTTTGTTTTGTTTTGTTTTTTGAATGTCCAGAGGACCAGATTTAACTTTTTTAGATTTTTCTACCTGGATTATTGAGCATTTATCAGGATATTTTGAACCACTTTGGCCAGGATTGCCTCAAACTAGTTAGAGAGTTTGAGAAAACAGCAAGGAAGAGGGCAGACTACAGGAACCATTTGCGATTCAACCTCAGATGTCGACAAAGTGGCATCATTCCCAAGAGCCTGGAACTAAAATCTTCGGTCAGCGGGCACCGGGCAAGCACAATCCTTCAGAAGGCACAAACCCAGCTGCTGAATGAACGGGTGAGACAGACCGATTTTACTATTGAGACCTTGAAGGCCAAAGAAGAGTGCATTAACCAAAAACTAACAACATGCCTAGATCAGACCACACTTCAGCAAGTGATGGACTGTACAGATCAGGCACACTTAGCACAGCATGTCAAGTCCAAGACTCGACAACAAAACAAGTTTAACGTACTAATAGCTCATCAACACCATCACTATTCCAATAACAACACATTCAGTGTAGGACAACACTCCAGTAGTCAATTACATGCCAGGGAGACAGAAAAGTGGGTGAAGAATTTATTTGACAGACAGCTCACCCAGCCAGAGACAGAGACTCTTGCCAGGGCACTGAACTTTGCGGTTGCACCAAGTAGAATTCCTCTGGTGGAGATGATCACAGCTACTGAGTCAGCCATCCACAACAACAAAATTAAAGAGGCTGAAGCAGAACAGCTCAGAATCAAAGTTTCAGCCTGCCTCAGCAATGCAAAACCACCACCTTCCAACATCAGTAGAGAGGAGAGGGACGCACTCACCACTCTCATCAAGGACAAAAACATCATCATTCTCCCAGCAGACAAAGGAAGGTGCACAGTGATTTTGAACCAGAAAGACTATCATAAGAAAGTTATGACACTCCTTAGTGACTTAAACACTTATGAACCTCTGAAAAGAGATCCAGGAAGTGGTTACAAGAAGAAATTGATAGATTGCCTGAAAATTTTGGAGCAGGACAAGGCTATTGACCGTTTTCTGTACCACAGACTGTACCCAGGGGAGGCCACACCTAGTCTGTATGGTTTACCTAAAATCCACAAACAAGGTGTACCTTTAAGCCCAATCGTTAGCATGATTAACTCTGTCACTTACAATGTTTCCAAATATCTGGCGTCTGTACTCATCCCTTTAGTTGGCAGCTCAGAACACCACATACAGAACACCATGGACTTTGTGGATAAGGTGAGGGATGTCATCATGGAGACTGATGAAACAATGGTCTCTTTTGATGTCACATCACTCTTTACGTGCATTCCTGTTGATGATGCAGTAGAGGTGGTCAGTTTAAAATTAAAATCAGACACCACTCTGAGCAACAGGACCACGCTTTCCACAGAACAACTGTGTCAACTCTTGAAACTGTGCCTGCAGTCAACTTACTTCACATATGGGGAGCAATATTATAGGCAGAAACATGGGTGTGCTATGGGGTCTCCAGTTTCTCCTATTGTTGCCAACCTGTACATGGAGGAGGTAGAAAAGAGAGCCTTGACGTCCTTTTCAGGGACACCACCAAGTCATTGGTTCAGGTATGTTGATGACACCTGGGTTAAAATCAAATCTCAGGAAGTCCAACAT
>NC_056517.1:16041138-16041424 GCF_014905685.2 Nematolebias whitei
CAGGACCACACTTTCCACAGGACAACTGTGTCAACTCTTGAAACTGTGCCTGCAGTCAACCTACTTCACATATGGGGAGCAATATTATAGGCAGAAACATGGGTGTGCTATGGGGTCTCCAGTTTCTCCTATTGTTGCCAACCTGTACATGGAGGAGGTAGAAAAGAGAGCATTGACGTCCTATTCAGGGACACCACCAAGTCATTGGTTCAGGTATGTTGACGACACCTGGGTTAAAATTAAATCTCAGGAAGTCCAACATTTTACTGACCACATCAACTCTGTG
>NC_056517.1:16041524-16043832 GCF_014905685.2 Nematolebias whitei
TGCACATCTGCTCACAGACTCATGTTCATGTTTGTGCTGATGTTCAATGTTTTATGTTATGAGTGCTTAGTGTATATTTAGTTGATGTTTTTCTTAGTTCATATCTTAGATGTTATTACTGTTTTTCTTATACATTTTATTGTTGGATGTAACTGGGACCCTGCGTACATAATTTCGCTCCACCACATGTACCACATGAGGTGCAAATGACCATAAAGAAACTCTGACTCTCTGACTCTGACTCTGAAACACAGGTGTCATTTCATAAAATAAACAACAAAATCAGAGACGGATAAACTCTACAGCGAACCTTGAGATTAATACGGCTATTAACCCGGAGATATTTATAATACTCAACAGCAAAAAAAAACCTGGAGATATTTAAAATACTAAATGGCGAATAAAACCCGTAGATATTTAAAATACTCAATGGCAAATAAAACCCGGAGATATTTAAAATACTCAACGGCAAATAAAACCCGAAGATATTTAAAATATTCAACGGCGAAATAACCCAGTCTCCTCACCAAATAAGGGAGGGCTTAACAACACCTATCCTGTGGTCCATGGACACCATAACTACCAGTGAAGCGGTCCAAGAAAACAGAGAAAAAAAGTAAAATCCCGACCTTAAAGGCATTTATATACTCAAGTCAAATCAAGTCAACTTTATTTATAGAGCACATTTAAAACAGAACCTGTTATCAAAGTGCTTAACAACAACAACAATCAATGGGAGTAAAATTAAAAAGAGAAAAAATACAATACACTAATAATAATAACTGAAGAATTAATAAAAAGCATTTATTTTTTTTTAGATGGCCTCCCTTCTCCCCTTACAGCCATCCTCTCCACACCATTATTATGAAATATTTAGTCTAGTGACTATCTAGTGTAGGTTTTTTTATTTATTTTTTAATTTTTTAATTTTTTAATAGGATAGAAAGAAAGAAAAGACAAAGTAAGACTCCAAAATATAAGAAATATACACAAAGACAGCACACGGCAAAACACCCGGCCACTGTCTGTTCACCTGCAAAGAACATGACAAAACACAGCAACAAAATACATATGTATAAAGAACTTAAAATATTCATGGCTTTGCAGTAAGTTTCCATAAATATATATGCCCATACCTACGCCTATATACATACATACATACACATGAATATACATTCATATACATATCTATATATCTACATATAAAGCCTACATAAGCATCCCTGCTTCTTTTTGTGTGTGGTAGTGAGCATGCATAAGTGTATAAGACTTCTCTAATAGAACATTTAACAGTAACTGTGAAGCAGCAGAGACCCGACCCCCAAGACCAGAGGCAGACAAAAAAGGGGGGACCAGAGCCCAAGACCCCAGGAGGGACCCCGACCACGGAGCCCCCAGGGCCACCCACACAGGACGAACCACTCGCCCACCCCCCAGATCGGACCACAGGGGAGAGCCAGAAGATCCCCACCAGCGACCACATACAGTGACCCACCGGGGCCAACAGCGACAAACTCATAGGCCCCCGCCGGAACCCGCCGCACCGATGCAGGTCCAGGCCCGGACACCGAGGCCCGGGCACTGAGGACTCACACCACCCAGGCCAAGGCCTGAATGGGCCAGAGGACCCGCGCCCCATCAGGCAGACACCAGGCCGAGCCGACACACGCCCAAGCGCCCAGCCCCCGACACCAAGGGCCCCAAGCGCGCGGGCAGGCAAGGGCACACCCCACCAGGGGGCCACGCGATAGGGGCGCGATGCCAAGCACCCGCAGTTGTATCAAAGAGGGGGCAGTCAGAGTCTTGGCCTAACAAATACCCATTCATACACAGACACAATCACACAGTCCCAGCCTCATTCTCACACTCACTCACTCAAAGACATATGTAGTGAACTAGGCCTGAGGTCAAATCCTGACCTTAAGGACCTTACGGGACAGAAACTGTCATTTCATTGATTTGAATCCAGAAATACAGGTTGACCCATCCTGAGACTTTCTTTCTTGAATTAATCAAGTGAAGGAACACTACTTTCCATTATCATTACTATTTTACAAATGTTGGATAATCAAATTGTTTTAGTTCAATCCATTTTTAAATGTTGAAGTGAACTACTCATTTTTAAATCAACTGTGAAACAGTAATAACGATTTTTAATCATCATTCAAAGTGGAAATCAAGTTGGAATATGTTACAGAGTAATGATTCAATTTCTTGATCGTCTGTTTGAAATGAGCAAGTTGTGTAAGTTGGTCAAAGTCCAAGTTTCGGTCAACTGCAAGTTTACTGAAAAAGAAATGTCATGTTT
>NC_056517.1:16043932-16045804 GCF_014905685.2 Nematolebias whitei
AAAATTAAAGAATCCGTTTAATTTATGAATATATATCAGCATATGTTCATCTACATCCTGGTGGCCTCGTACGCTTCATAAATGGACTGTTATTCGTGTGACAATTGAATTACATGTTGGCATGAAAAAAGTGCAGATTGTAGCTGTGTGAAACGTAGCGTGTGAGCTGAGATGCTCAGAGAAAGCTTGCAGCTAGTGATGTTTTGAAAGCTGAAATTGTGAGTCATTATGTCTTTTTGAAAGCTGAATTTGTACATCTGTTATGTAACATAAGCTGGGTTTGAGTTAAAACGCTTTATTCTGTTTAAACTGTGGTCCGGACGGAGGTTCTGCTGCAGACCCGGTTCTGGCCCGGCTCGGTTCTGATAAGTTCGAACGAGTTGTTTTAAATGGTTGGAGTAACGTTTTAAGGACTGAGCGAAGTTTCAGTGAAGCTTTGAGAGCTTATTCGTTACATTTTTAACAGAAAATGGTACATTTTGACAGTTTAAAAGACAAAAAGTTGACCGGAATGTTAATGTTAATGCTACACCCTAGTTGGAAAAACGATCTGTGATTGGTTGAAAACGGCTGAGTTGGGACACTTTGATTCGCTGAGAAGTGAGTGACGTGTCTGCGTCACTTCCTCTGAGTCAGCGATATAAGAACCCACCCCCGTTGCTGTTCTGTCATTGGTAGATTCAGTCACGTGACCCGGAAATGAGCCTCGGTACAACCGAAGCCTTTTCTGTGCTTAAAATCACTAAATGTGCCACATGTCCCCAAAACTTAGTTTCATGCAAAGACGTCGTGCTTGTTGAAACAACGCCACGTTTTAGCTTGAAATACGTTCAGAAATGTTGATTTAGCCGAGTTTAGCCGATGCTAATTTTAAGCTAAGCGGCTAACAACAGGATGTCAACAGAACGTCCACAGGAAGTTGTCATAGGCTCCTGCTGGTAGAAAGCTAACACTGCCCCCTCCTGTAGAAACTTGATATCACAGTTTCACTTCGTTTTAGGTTATTTTTGGTGAAATTAGACGTGCTTATTTCTGTCAGACGCATATATGAGTTAATAAATGTTATTCAAGCTGAATTATTACTGTTTTCTTGCATTTAAAAAGTGATTAAGGTATTTATGCGAGAAAGGCATTTACCAAAACATTTTTTATTCACTGGTAATTTCCTCTGATGGAGGTGCAAAATAAAAAATTAGAAACTTTTTAAAAAGATACAGTTCAAATATTCACAGAGTTGATAAGTTTACTCATTTGCTGAATAAATAATACACGTTTAATTGCTAGATCACTAAATAAGAGTAAATATATCAGAAAAAGGAAACTTTTATGATTTGTTTTTACCACCTGAAACACTACATCTTCCTATTTAATTTTTAAATAGAAGATAATGGCAGGAGAAGAGGAGTATAACAGTTTTCCAAAGGGGAGACTGATTATTCCTCATCATCATTTTTCTTTTTTCACCCACCTGGTTAAGAGTAACTGTTAAAATAGCGAATTTCCGGAAGTGAACGGTTTTAAAAAGCGTTTTTAAACTGATGTTGCTGTGAGACTTTTTAGAAAAATTGCAGGTTTATTAAGTTCAGTGCTTTAGAGTAAAAAACACTGAGAAGCTTGGTAATCTAGTATCTGTTAAAAAAATAAGCACATTAAAAAGTAACACTGCAGAGAAGCATTTACTTAAATATTCATGAATTGGGGTAAAACCTATGACAGGTGCCCATTCCTCTGAATAAGTTGACTTATAACAGTACTTTTGTGTAAATCCAGAGCTAAAATAGTGTGAAACTCAATGACACTTGAATACAAATATTTACCTGTAAAATATCTGAAGCTGGCAACTGTTTTAACCAGATAAAGTGCTACACAGTG
>NC_056517.1:16045904-16048485 GCF_014905685.2 Nematolebias whitei
TATCTGAAGCTGGCAACTGTTTTAACCAGATAAAGTGCTACACAGTGGATAACCATGACAGGTGTGATAGAAAATGATTTTGATCCTTATGAGATGAAGGACTGTTTAGAGAATGCGTTAGCACTGCTGACAGGATCCTTACATCCATATGGCAAACAGGTGGACAGCATGAACCCAAAAGAGTTATTGGACAATCTGCAGGAGGTTGCAGAGAGTGTGACCTCTACAGAAATTACAAAGTCAAGTTATGAAAAGCTGGCTAAAATGGCAATCTTGCTGAAAGAATCATTCTATACAGTGGTTGAGAAAGCTGATGACCTTGCAATAAGGTTAAACAGCGAAAAAGAGGTGGTTCAGGAAATTGAAGAACACTTCCTTCAATTTAAAAGTGAACACGAAGTCCTCACAAAAAAACATTCTGAACAGATGTTTCAATCACAGCAAGATGCACGTGCAGAAGTTGATTCACTGAACAGCAAAATACAGTTACTTAATGTATCACTATCTGAAGCCAGGGATGCTAAAGAGCTGTTGTCCAGAGAATACTTTGCATTAAGACGGGATCACGTTGTGACAGTGTCACAAGTTTCCCACTGCAAAGCTGAGATAGATGTGCTTAAGACACAACTTTGCCATGCAGAAAGGAAAGGTGGTGAGAGGCGTGGACAGGATGTGGAGACACACTGGGTTTCAAACCCAAATCTCCTCACATCATACACCCCTCCATACATACCTAAGGTGGTAGGGACAGACCTGAACAGGTCTCCTCTACCAAACATGCAACAGAGAGCATTGCAACTTCCTCTTTCAATAGATGTTCTGCTAAAACTCTCAAAATATGTACAACGCTTTGTACCTGGACCGATGGGTTCAACTGGAACAAAAGCGTACCTGAAAGATCTTGAATTCAGATTGAAAGGTTATCCTAATGCTACGGTTGAGGATAAGATCAGTCTGATAAGGCTCACTTCAGACAGAGAGGTGTTCACCTTCATCGAGCGTCTACCGAATGTAACGAGAAAGGATTACAACCTTCTGTGTGAAGCTTTGATCAGAGAGTATGACCCCTGCACGGGACCTGCTGGTTTCCCAGCCGCTGACAAGGTCACGCAGGGCAAGAATGAACATCCAAAAGTTTATTACAAAAGAATCTTCCAAGCTTATTTTGGTTACAGAAATGAAACCGGAATGGAGGAAGAAGAAGGTTTTAAATATGTTTTCAGCAAAAATCTCCACACTGACATACACATGTCAGTACAAATTATGGCAAATTTCAGAGAGAAATCCATCAATGAGATTAAACAGTGTGCTGTGAATGTGTTTGAGGCATGTTCTCATGCTAAGACGCCCATAGAGGTGTTTCCCGGTATAAAGGTTAAACCCCACTCCCTAGAAATGGAAGGACGGCGTGCATTGACCCCTCCTCCTAAAACAGGCGAGAAAAAGCAGTATTTTCAAACTAACAAACCGCGTAATGAAGGTCCACGCTGGGACAGAAAAACTCCTCTTTCAGAGGATGGACGTGATTATCGTAAATGGGGTATGCGTGGGACGCAAAGATATGAGATCCAAGAGGACCCATATTATCAGGGGAAGTCCGAAAAGGAACCCCCAAAAGACGTACCTAACCCTCCCCCACCTCAGACGAAACGAACCGAGGCGATAAAATCACAAAGGTCCCAGGAACAATGCCCTACACCTCTGAGCTCGGAAGAGACAGAGAAACTACAAAGGTTTTTAGAAACTTCCATACACGCTGAAATGGGAAACCAACCTGGAACGCTGTGTAGTGAGGTGATCGCTACTAAATCTGAAGGCGCGAATGACAACATTACAGATGTCGGTGAAACATACCAAGACATTGCTGTTATTGCCTCTAACAACCCCTCATCGGACGAAGGGGGGGTAAACTCACACACAAACGATGATGAGTCATCGCAAGCTGCACACTCAGAAACTGATTTTCATGATTTTGAACTAGGCATTCCAGTTCTGGGAGGACTCCCAGAACCCTTAACAGTCTCATCACAGATTGATCAGGTGGTCGCCCAAGCCGACGCTCTGACATCTGATGAAGGAAGAGACAAACTTTGCCAAGTTCTTTTAAAATATGAAAAGTCATTGTCAACGGACCCAGACATCATCCAACTTCAGAAGTTGGATGATCCTGCAATTAACTCGATGATACCGTATCTGACTGACCCAGACAAATACACTCCATCGAAAGTCGAACTGGATTCCAATCCAGACCTCAAAGTCCTCTTTCAGCTGCGCAAACAGTTAAAACTACTCAAGGGCAACCTAATAAACCTTTAGCTCATGGAGCGACGTCCTCACCCGTGTTCGCGGTCTCCCATGACCGAAGGGGGGTGACGCCAGTTAGGGTAATGCTACCAGACGCGATAACGTGAGCAAATCTGACATTCAGAGTGAGTGACGCACCGAAACGTCGTTTTCTAGTTGCTTAATCACTGCTTTTGTCAATGTTGAAACGTTGTTTAACTGGTTGCTTAGTCACTGTTTTTGTCGATGTTGAGACATCGTTTAATTGGTTTTTGGTATTGTTTCTGAACACCCCAAG
>NC_056517.1:16048585-16055588 GCF_014905685.2 Nematolebias whitei
TTATTTTCAATGCCAAATTGTATTATTAAATTATTAAATGGAATAAAGTATACACCTTCATATATGTGTTCCAGACGTTCAATTCAATAAAAAGCATTTAAAACATAGGAGCACAGAACAAAAAACACTAAATCATTTTACACTGTGTGAAATGCCTGCGAGAACAGATGTGTTTTTAGAAGGGATTTGAACTGAGGAAGGGAGGTGGCCTGCCTAATGTTGGGGGGCAGGTTGATACAGAGTTTGGGGCCCGTGACTGAAAATGCCCAATCTCCTCTGAGCTTCAGTCTTGTTTTTGGAACAGCCAAAAGCAGCTGATCGGATGATCTCAGGGCCTGAGAGGGAACGTATGGTTCCAGTAGCTCAGAGAGTTAAAGGGGTGTGAGGCCATTTAAGAACTTGAAGGTCAACAGAAGAATTTTAAAGACTATCCTAGTATGAACAGGGAGCCAGTGAAGGGAGGACAAAACTGGTGTAATATGTTCAGACCTACGAGTTCCAGTTAAAAGCTGAGCAGCAGCATTCTGGACGAGCTGAAGACGTGAGATGGAGGCCTGGCTGACCCCAGCATAGAGTACATTGCAGTAGTCCAATCGGGTCGTGACAAAGGCATGGCCTAGTTTCTCAAGGTCGGGTCTGGACAATATTGGCTTGAGCTTAGCTACCTGTCTTAGTTGGAAGAAGCTTTTCTGCAGAACAGAGTTGATTTGTTTGTCAAACTTGAAGTCAGAGTCTAAAACAATCCCGAGATTTTTACCAGATTGCTTAAGATATGGCTGAAGAGAGTCCAGGTTGACAGGATTCATGGCGGCAGTTGAACTAGGGCTAAAGACAATGACTTCAGTCTTCTCATCATTAAAACTTAAGAAATTTGAAGCCATCCAGGCCTTAATGTCGTCCAGACATTTTAACAAAGGGTGAATGGAGCAAACGCTGGTTTCACAGGCAGGTAGATCTGACAGTCATCAGCATAACAATGGAATGAAAGACCATGTTTCCTCAGGATGGACCTCAGTGGGTGCAAATAAAGTAAGAACAGAAGGCGTCCAAGAATCGAACCCTGTGGGACCCCGCAAGAAAGAGGTAATGAGGCAATTATTACCAACCTTGACACAAAAACTCCTGCCACTCAGGTATGAGTGGAACCATTCTAATGCAGCACCTGTAATCTTAACCCACTGTTCCAGCCGTGATATAAGGATACTGTGGTCAACAGTATCAAAAGCAGCAGTAAGGTCCAAGAGCACTAGTACCAGAAATTGACCAGAATCATTTGATGATATAATATCGTTACAAACCCTCACTAATGCTGTTTCAGTGCTGTGGAGTTGCTTAAAACCAGACTGAAAACTCTCGAAAATTCTGTTCTCATTCAAAAACTTGTTTAAATGAATGAAAACTATTTTCTCCATGATTTTGGACAGGAAGGGAAGTTTCGAGATTGGTCTGAAATTTGAGCAAGTCGAAGGGTCAAGTCCAGGTTTCTTAATTAACGGATGAACTAATGCATGTTTGAAAACATCGGGAACCATACCTTTTTTTTTTTTTCATTTAGCCTTTATTTATACAGGTAGTCTCATTGAGCCACAAGAACTCATTTTCAAGAGAGACCTGTTTAGGGAGCACATGGTGGGGGTTAAGGGACTTGCTCATGGGCCCGAGTTTAGTTTGTCACAGTTTTTATGCAGGAACATGTTCAGTTTAGAAAACAGCAACAAACTAAACAACAATGTTGTGTAAAAGTGTAGATGTGTGACTTGTCACAAAACTACTATTTACAATAGTAAGAACAGAGGGTCCAATCGTGAGTAGAACTTGTTTGAAAAACGATGTAGGAATGGGGTCAGCAGGAAAACCGGAGGGTTTCATCTGACCAACGACTTTGTTTAGAAATGGGAGTGAAATGGGTTCAAACAGTTTGAAGACAGCTGAGCAAGGGAAAAAGACAGAGGGGTCAGTTATGGACTGGGGGATGGATGACCTATTCAATTCCTTCTTATCAGCAAAGTATCTGGTAAAGTCGTTGCAGATGTCAACAGAGGCCTCCATGCTGGCAGACCGAGGCACGTTTAAAATAGAATTTACGGTATTAAAAAGAACATGGGGACTATGACTGTTTGAAGCAATGATTTGGGAGAAGTATTTGTTCTTTTCAGATTTAACAATGCTCTGATAATCTTTCAAACGCGTTTTTAACATAATGAAAGAAACCTGTAGTTTGTCCTTTTTCCACTTACGCTCAGCTCTCCTGCATAGACGTTCGGCTGCACGAGTGTTCGCGTTCAACCAGGGGTGTGGTGCCCGCTTTGGTCGTCTGATTTTTAGCGGGGCCACGAGGTCTAAGCTCTTAGAGCAGGTCGCATCATGCCTACTGAGCAGCTCCTGCGTACTAATACAGGCAGAAGTTTCAGGGACAGAGGTAACATCCATAATGAATGCAGAGGAAAAAAGAGCAGCGGTTGAAGAGTTAAATATCCAACAACTCTTGGCTGGATCGGGGGATTTAGACTCATGAATAACAGAGGTTTCAAATGAAATGGATTTGTGATCTGAAACTATAGCATCCCCAATTGCCAGATTAACCACAGATAAACCGTGAGACAGAACTAAATCAAGTGTATGGCCCTGTTGATGAGTTGGACCAACAACATTTTGTACAAGGTTGAAAGATTGGATCAGATGGCAGGGTCAGGGCAGCAAACATGTACATTAAAGTCCCCAAGAATCAAGACACTGTCGTAAATTGAGTAGTATTCCAGACAGAAAATCAGAAAATTTGCTTAGCAAGTTTTTGTTGTACGAGGGTGGCCTGCATATCACGCTGCACAGTGTCGGGTTGGAGTGGCCCAGCTCAAAATACAGCAGTTCAAAACTCTGAAAAGCGACAGCTGTAGCTGTCTGCAGTTCCAGAGTTTTTTAAACCTGTTAATAACCCACCACCCCTACCAGAAGTCCTTGGAGCATTAAAAAAGGCACAATCCACTGGCAAAAGTTCAGAAAAAACACTTAACTCACCAGGGATGAGCCAGGTCTCTGTAACAAACATGAAGTCCAAGCCTTTGGAGCAGAAAAAGTCGTTTAAGATGAATGTTTTATTTGCCAGCGACCTCACATTTAGCAGAGTAATATTAGTAGGACCAGTAGCTGAAGGAAAAGCTGAGCACGGAGCACAGATCAGCTGTTTTAGATTTTTGGAGTTTGAACCGTGTCTCCTAGTACCAGAAACGCTACAGCTGTGCGAGCGCCCACGGCGCGGGCCAGGCTCGACTACAGGGATCAGGCAGGACCCAGCAGGATCAGCGAAGCACCTGGACAGGTGAATATCAAGCAGATGGTCGGCAGGAGATGATGTAGCAAACAGTCCAAAATTGGTTAAGTTCCACTGGAGATGGCCAAAACAGCCGTGGCTGCGCGCACGCCTGCTGCGCGTATCAGGTCCAGCCACCTGTAGCAGGCTGGAGTTGAGCGGATCAGCGAAGCATCTGGATGGACAGTTTAACATCTGATAGTCAGCAGCAGATGACGAAGCAGCAGAAAGGTTGATGCTGGCTTTAATCCTCACGAGACAGCCGGCACGTCTTCCATGGCACCTGGTGCGGTGTTTCCGGGCGGGCAGAAACGCCGTGCGCTGCAGGTAAACAGGGACATCATCAAACAGAGGGGGTGGGGGTCCAGAGCCCCAATCAAAGTGGTCGAACAAGGCGAGGTTTGCAGTAGATAACTGTATATTTAAAAGTTGTTGGCAATCATAAACAAACAGTGAGTTGATGTCACCGAAGAAAAATGACAAAAACAGAAAAAAAAAACCCATCAAAACAGACAGAGGTGAACGGTAAGCCACTAACACAGGCGCCATCTTCTCGGAAGCCCGGAAAAGTTACTCAACCTGAACCAAACATAAAAAACAAGTAATGATTGTAAATGGTTCAACAACATTTTCACCCCAACGCATAAATCAGCAACAAGCACACCCAAAATGGTCAGCAGAGGGCCAGGACCACACAGAAAATGTTGAAACACAGCTACCCTTCCCAAAATAATACAAGGCCTTCATATACAAGAAAATGTGATCTTGTGCTCTGCATGCAGTCATGTATTCTGCATAGCACCAGAGACATGAATTTAGATCAATTTCTCAAATAGCGTCAGAAACAAACGGTCGACCGTCATTAACCATCGGGGAAAATCAATCACTTCTCTAGCATCAACATGTGGCATGGAGGCTGCACAGCTGCAGAAAGAAAAGCTTTGCAGAGAGTGGTGAAAGCTGCAAAGAAGTCTGTTGGAGTCAGTCTTTCCACCATAACAGACATCTACACCTCCAGATGCAGGAAAAGAGCCACCTGCATCATGAAGGACCCCAATCACCCAGCACACACACTTTTTGCCCCACTCCCCTCAGGAAGGAGGTTGAGGAGCATTAAGTGTAGAACCACTAGACTGAGGAACAACTTCTACCCTGAGGCTGTTAGACTCACGAATTTCTAGCCAGAATAATCACTGTGAAAAAAAAATCACATCTTGTTGCTGCTGATCTGTTTCAAAGTTGATGTGTTCATGCGTGCTCATCTGCTTACACAGACTCATGTTCATGTCTGTTCAGATGTTCAATGTAATGTTTTTTTATGCTATTAGTGCTTAGTGTATATTTAGTTGATGTTTTTCTTAGTTCATATGTTAGATGTTATCATTGTTTTTCTTTTACATTTTATTGTTGGATGTAACTGGGACCCTGTGTACATAATTTTGCTCCACCACATGTACCACATGAGGTGCGAATGACAATAAAGAATCTCTGACTCTCTGACGCTGACTCTGAACTATTACAAGTTTAGCTTGCCCATTGTGCAGAAAGAGAAAATTAAAATATTTTATGCCTACATTTTTCATATTTCGGTGCCGTTTGACTGTAGAGCGATGTTCGCCAATCCGCTGCAAAAAGGAAAACAACTACCTCCCCTATTCTGTGCCTGCTACTGTAATACCCTAAAAAGGGGAAGAAAAAAGAGAAACTACACGGACACTGTTTCCTTCACCTACAGTATGTAGAATGTATTAACATAAACACAATTCTCACTACAGTACAGCACCTTTAACATTTACAGCTGCTTATCAGAACAATCTATTTTAACTGAAATTCACCTTTAACCTTTTGGAGACATTTTTATAACATTTGACCTCTTACTCTGAATTACCTGTTCAGTTACAACCAATATTTATTTAACAATCTTTCAAAACGTTGGTTACGTACTGTAACTCCAGATTCTATGAGTATAGGCGTAGCCCTTTAAGGCTGTCGCTTGTGGATTTTATCCCGTCACGCAAAGCGTCGCACTGAAAAATTTAGTCCACACCCACTTGTCATGTGGGTCCCACCCGGTCCGTATAAATTATGTTGAGAGCGGGTAATCGGCTCCCAAATAGCTTTTTATTCAGCCATTCAGGAGCCATTGAGGCCCAGCGCTTAAAGGGCTACGCCTATACTCATAGAATCTGGGGTTACAGTATGTAACCAACGTTTTATTTCGTATAGGCTTCGCCCTTTAAGGCTGTCGCTTGTGGGTTAAGGGTGAAGCAGTATGTGGTCTTCGCCTCACTAGGTCCATTCGAACACTGTTCAACGCTTTCACCAAAAAACATTTTATCCCTCAGCCTTCCATGTGCATAATACACGCTGCGTAATTACGCGCATCATGCACAGGCGTGCTCTGCGTAATTTACGCATTTCGAGTACATGGGCGCTCAGAAAGAAAAGTTCTCGACTGGAAAAAGGGGAGAGGCTGAAAAAACAGTGAACAGATTCAAAATAAATGAACTGATTAGTAATCAAATGAACTGATTGGTAACAGTATTCATGAACTGATTAGTGACATTAGAACAAAAACCAACAGTCACAAACTTGTGACTGATAACACTTTGGTTGGCCTTGTTGCTGTTTTAAGTGCTATATAAATAAATTGGTATGGTATGGTATAACAAATATCTCACACTGTAATTGCATGCAGTCAGATGTGAGTTTAAAACAAAGTTCCATGAAAAACAATGAAATTCATTCTGTTAAGACACCGAGGACAGAATGCGTCATGGAGCGAGCAGACACATCACGCAGATGTCAGGGTTTTCGGGTCAGGGACGAACCCCGTAGTGCAGACAGGGACTCAACTCGGCAGGAATACAAAATTAGATATTTAATGATAAATAAAAAATACAAAATAACAGGCTGACGAGGCAGCACAACTTACAAAACAGGATGAAGGCATGGGAAGTTCAGAGGGACTCAGGAAACTCAGAAGACTCAGGGAACTCAGAAGACTCAGGAGAACACAGGGACCCAACGAAGACAACGCGACCAAGAACAAGACTGAACAGACGGCTTATATACAGGGACAAGACGAGACGTGATTACAAACAGCTGTGACGAGACAAGGGTGGCACCAATTGAACTAAAGAGAAAACACTAGGGAACACAGACACAAACTGGGCCACCAAATGGTACCATCCTTACAGTACCCCCACCCCCAAGGACGCCCCCAGGCGTCCCCCCCAAAAAAAAAACCTCCCGAAGGACTTGGGCGGGTGGAGGGCAGCACTGCAAGGGTGGAGGGCCCTGAAGAAACACAAGGAAGAAACCAAAGACCTGAAAAAAATTAGGGCAAAACACAAGCAGGGAACACAAAGGATTTAGACGGTCAAGAGACCGTCCCTAGAAGTCATTGTTCCGGCGGGCGGCCGGGAGGCCGTCCATCACGGGAACCACGTTCCGGGGGCGGCCGGGAGGCCGTCCAATACATAGGAGTTCTGGCGGGCGGCCGGGAGGCCGTCCATCAAGCCGGGCCAGGTCAGGGGGGCGGCCGGGAGGCCGTCCATCACGGGAACCATGTTCTGGGGGGTGGCCGGGAGGCCGTCCAATACATAGGACCAGAGAGGCCGCGGCAGGCGGCGATGACGACTTGGAAGCCGCATCTGGCGGCGATGACGACTTGGAGGCCGCATCTGGCGGCGA
>NC_056517.1:16055598-16057689 GCF_014905685.2 Nematolebias whitei
GCCGCATCTGGCGGCGATGACGACTTGGAGGCCGCATCTGGCGGCGATGACGACTTGGAGGCCGCATCTGGCGGCGATGACGACTTGGAGGCCGCATCTGGCGGCGATGACGACGATGATGACTTGGAGGCCGCATCTGGTGGCGATGAGACCTTGAAGGCCACATCTGGTGGCGAAGAGACCTTGAAGGCCACATCTGGCGGCGAAGAGACCTTGGAGGCCGCATCTGGCGGCGAAGAGACCTTGGAGGCCGCATCTGGCGGCGAAGAGACCTTGGAGGCCGCATTTGGTGGCGAAGAGACCTTGGAGGCTGCATCTGGCGGTGATGAGACCTTGGAGGCCGCATCTGGCGGTGAAGAGACCTTGGAAGCTGCATCTGGCGGCGAAGAGACCTTGGAGGCCACAGCATGCGTCATGGAGTGCTGGGGAGCTGTAGCATGCGCCATAGAGTCCTGGGGAGCTGCAGCATGCATCATGGAGGCCTGGGGATTTGCTGCTGCTGTCATGGAGGCCTGGGGAGTTGCTGCTGCACCTGGGGGGTAGCGTACAACCTGGCAGCCTCAGGTCAAATAAGATGACAGAGCTGACGGTTAGCGTGTGACCTGTCAGCCTCAGGTCGCCTGACTCAGCCCTGGACATCTGCCTAGGACTTCAGCATCCCCCGGTGTGGTGCAATATGACATAATGGAAATGTGTAACATTTGTCTAAGTCTGAGCTCTAAATATATGAGCTCCGGTCCACTCCTGCTCGGTTCGGTAAGTCCGGTCCGGTTGACGTTACAAGGGCGGGTTCCGTCGCCTCACCTTCCAGGTTCCTGGTGGGGGCGGAATCCGGCCTCTTACCGTCACTCCGCGCCGCAGCTGTTCGACCCAGCCTGGCCGTACCTCCGGAGAGTTTTCTTTGTGACTCCGTGGGGGCGTGTCCCGCCGCCTCACCTTCCAGGTTTCCGGTGGGGGCGGCACCCGTCACCACACCCACTCACACTGACCTTCCTTTTTTTTCCCCTGAGGATATTTTTTATATTAATCAGACAGTTCTTAAATTATTTGGTTCAGCTAAAAGAAACCCGTCCTCCTTTGATTTAGTTTTGACCCAGATGGAGAACTTTTTACTTTCTATCCCAGGCCTTTTTTTGCTCCCAGAATATGATTTTTTGTTAACAGAAATAGAGACTCTAAAGACTCCTTTTTCAGCCATTCCTGAGGGGGTCCCGGCTGACGCTCCTCATCTCTCCTACTCCGAGGGGGTCCCGGCTGACGCTCCTCATCTCTCCTACTCCGAGGGGGTCCTGGCTGACGCTCCTAATCTCTCCTACTCCGAGGGGGTCCCGGCAGACGCTCCTCATCTCTCCTACTCTGAGGGGGTCCCGGCTGACGCTCCTCATCTCTCCTACTCCGAGGGGGTCCCGGCTGACGCTCCTCAGCTCTCCACATCTCCAGAGAGGTCGACGCTCTCCACATCTCCAGAGGGGTCGACGCTCTCCACATCTCCAGAGGGGTCGACGCTCTCCACATCTCCAGAGGGGTCGACGCTCTCCACATCTCCAGAGGGGTCGACGCTCTCCACATCTCCAGAGGGGTCGAAGCCCTCCAATCTCCAGAGGGGTCGATGCCCTCCACATCTCCAGAGGGGTCGACGCCCTCCACATCTCCAGAGGGGTCGACGCTCTCCACATCTCCAGAGGGGTCGACGCCCTCCACATCTCCAGAGGGGTCGACGCCCTCCACATCTCCAGAGGGGTAGCCTCCATGGTCCTCCATGTCATCTGCTGCAGAGCCACAGGCCTCTCCTCCGTCTGCTGCAGAGCCTCAGGCCTCTCCGTCGTCTGCTGCAGAGCCACAGGCCTCTCCTCCGTCTGCTGCAGAGCCACAGGCCTCTCCTCCAGCAGCAGCAACTCCCCTGGTCTCTCCTCCAGCAGCAGCAACTCCCCTGGTCTCTCCTCCAGCAGCAGCAACTCCCCTGGTCTCTCCTCCAGCAGCAGCAACTCCCCTGGTCTCTCCGACAGCAGCAGCTTCTCCCCAGGCCTCTCCGACAGCAGCAGCTTCTCCCCAGGCCTCTCCGACAGCAGCAGCTTCTCCCCAGGCCTCTCC
>NC_056517.1:16057789-16062255 GCF_014905685.2 Nematolebias whitei
CCGTTAAGATCCCAGCTTCCTCCTCGGTACACCTAGGTGGTGTAAATTGACTCTTTACCTGTAGCAGGTGTCTCCACTGGTACGGAGTTCCATTTAACGCACCCTTTCAGCGTCTCCGTAGGAACAGCTGTGAATCGTCCGAAGTAGTGACGGTATTCCGTCCGACACACGTTCACCTCACGGGTGGACTCACATGAGTTGTGAGTCCATCAGAGTTCCACTCAGATGTAGAAGATTCCATAATTCCCACAAGACTCGGAAGAACTGCGGATCATGTCTGAACCTCCTGTACTCTCCAGCACTTCTTCTGTTCGGTTTGCTCTCCGAACTGAACTGCTCTCCCACCGCACTCGACTGCAGCTGGTTTGAACTAGGAAGTGCCGACATTTAAAGAGTTCTATTTCCGGTTCATTTGGGAAGTTCCTGATTGGTCGATCGACCAGACAGGGGTGTGTTTTAGTGATGTAAGAGGTTATTAAAAGTCAGAAAAACAGAAAAATTGTTTTGGAACGGACAGAAGATGTTTTTGAGACAGATGAGAGAAATGTTTAGGTGTGTTGGGGGAAAACAGGTGCCAGCTTCTCTATTTACGTCAGATACAGTATCATCGAGTTAATTGTAGGATCCAACGTCTGAAGTTGGATGATGTCTGTGTCAGTTGAAAATGACTTTTCATATTTTAAAAGAACTTGGCGAAGTTTGTCTCTTTCTTCATCAGATGTCAGAGTGTCGGCTTGGGCGACCACCTGTTCTATCTGTGATGAGACTGTTAAGGGTTCTTGCTCTTTGGGGAGCGCCAACAAATCCCTTTCTGAGTCGTCGGACCTGTCTATGGGTAAGACACCATAGGTTTGAGGTCCTTGGTCGACGTCATCGGTTAAGAAAAGAGCTATGGCCTGTGTTGGTTTTGTAAACCATACTGGCCCAGTTTCTTGACTCGGTACCAGGTTATCTGGGAGTCCTCCCAGAAATGGAATGCCTAGTTCAAAATCATGAAAATCAGGTTCTGAGTGTTCAGCTTGTGATGACTCATCGTCGTTTGTGTGTGAGTTTACCCCCCTTCATCCGATGAGGGGTTGTTGGAGGCAACAACAATAATGTCTTGGTGTGTTTCACTGACATCTGTGACGTTGTCATTCACGCCTTCAGATTTAGTAGCAATCACATCACTACATAGTGCTCCAGGTTGGTTTCCCATTTCAGCATGTTTCAAAGTTTCTAACAACCTTTGTAGTTTCTCTGTCTCTTCCGAGCTCAGAGGTGTAGGGCCTTGTATCTGGAACTTTTGTGATTTTATCGCCTCGGTTCGTTTCGTCCGAGGTGGGGGACGGTTAGGTACGTCTTTTGGGGGTTCCTTTTCAGACTTCCCTTGATAATATGGGTCCTCTTGGATCCCATATCTTTGCGTCCTACGCACACCCCATTTACGATAATCATGTTCATCCTCTGAAAGAGGAGCTTTTTTGTCCCAGCGTGCACCTTCATGACGCGGTTTGTTAGTTTGAACAGACTGCTTTTTCTCGCCTTTCTTAGGAGGAGGCGTCAATGCACGCCGTCCTTCCATTTCTAGGGAGTGGGGTTTAACTTTTATACCAGGAAACACCTCTATAGGCGTCTTAGCATGAGAACATGCCTCAAACACATTCACAGCACACTGTTTAATCTCATTGATGGATTTTTCTCTGAAATTTGCCATAATTTGTACTGACATGCGTATGTCAGTGTGGAGACTTTTGCTGAAAACAAATTTAAAACCTTCTTCTTCCTCCATTCCGGTTTCATTTCTGTAACCAAAATAAGCTTGGAAGATTCTTTTGTAATAAACCTTTGGATGTTCATTCTTGCCTTGCGTGACCTTGTCAGCAGCTGGGAAACCAGCAGGTCCCGTGCAAGGGTCGTACTCTCTGATCAAAGCTTCACACAGAAGGTTGTAATCCCTTCTCGTTACATCAGGTAGACGCTCGATGAAGGTGAACACCTCTCTGTCCGAAGTGAGCCTTATCAGACTGATTTTATCCTCAACCGTAGCATTAGGATAACCACCCAGTCTGAATTCAAGGTCTTTGAGGTACGCTTTTGTTCTAGTTGAACCCATTGGTCCCGGTACAAAGCGTTGTACATATTTTGAGATTTTTAGCAACTCATCTATTGAAAGAGGAAGTCTCCATGCTCTCTGTTGCCTGTTTGGTAGAGGAAACCTGTTCAGGTCTGTCTCTACCACTTTAGGTATGGATGGAGGTGTGTGTGATGTAAGGAGATTTGGGTCTGAAGCCCAGTGTGTCTCCACATTCTGTCCACGCCTCTCACCATATTTCCTTTCTGCATGGCAAAGTTGTGTTTTAAGCACGTCTATCTCAGCTTTGCAGCGGGACACTTGTGACATTGTCTCGACGTGATCCCGTCTTAATGCAAAGTATGCTGTGGAACACAGTTCTTTAGCATCCCTGGCTTCAGTTAGTGATGCATTAAGTGACTGTACGTGGCTGTTCTGTGAATCAATTTCTGCACGTGCGTCTTGCTGTGACTGAAACATCTGTTCAAGATGGTTTTTTGTGAGGACCTCGTGTTCACTTTTAAATTGAAGGTAGTGTTCTTCAATTTCCTGAACCACCTCTTTTTCACTGTTTAACCTTATTGCAAGGTCATCAGCCTTCTCAACCACTGCATAGAATGATGCTTTCAGTAAAATTGCCATTTTAGCCAGCTTTTCATAGCTTGACTTTGGTCTGCCTATAGAGGTCACACTCTCTGCAACCTCCTTCAGATTGTCCAATAACTCTTTTGGGTTCATGCTGTCCACCTGTTCACCATATGGATGTAAGGATCCTGTGAGCAGCGTCAATGCTCTCTCTAAACAGTCCTTCATCTCACAAGGATCAAAATCCTTTTCTATCACACCTGTCATGGTTATTCACTGTTTAGCACTCATCTGATAAACAGTTGCCAACTTCAGATTATTTTAACAGGTAAATATTTGTATGCAAGTATCATGTGAGGTTCACACACTTTTTAGCTCTGGGTTCACTCAAGTACTGTAATAAGTCAACGTATTCAAATGTGGGCACCTATTTGTAGGTTTTACCCCAATTCATGAATATTCTTAAGTAAATGCTTCTCTGCAGTGTTACTTTTTAATGTGCTTATTTTTAACAGATACAAGAACCAGGCCTCTAAGTGATATTTACTCTAAAGCACTTAACATTAAATAAACCTGCAATTTTTCTAAAAGTTTAAAGCAACTTCAGTTTTTAAACGCTTTCTTAAGCCGTTCTTTTCCAGAAATTCGCTATTTTAACAGTTACTCATTAACCCAGGTTGGGTGAAAAGAGAAAAGAAAAAAAATTATGAGGAATTATCAGTCTCCCTTCAGGAAAACTGTTATACTCCTCTTTCAACAGCAGGTGGTGGTATAAGCTTATTTATACCAGCAGGAGTCTGACAACTTCCTGTGGATCGTTCGTTGACATCCTGTTGTTAGCCGCTTAGCTTAAAATTAGCATCGGCTAAACTCGGTTAAATCAACATTTCTGAACAGATTTAAAGCTTAAACATGGCGTTGTTTCAACAAGCATGACTTCTTTGCATGAAACATGAGTTTTGTGGGACATGTGGCAGCTCCATTTAGTGATTTTAAGCACAGAAAAGGCTTCGGTTGAACCGAGACACATTTCCGGGTCACGTGACTGAATCAACCAATCATAACAGCAACGGGGGTGGGTTTTACAACCTGACATCAGAGGAAGTGACGACAGACACGTCTCTCAGCAAATCAGGGCTACCCACATCACGGTTTTTGACCAATCGCCGCTCGCTATTTCAGCTAGCGTGTTAGCATTTAGCTTGAACATTCCGGTCAATTTTCGTCATGAAAACTTTCAAAATGTACTATTTTCTGTTAAAAATGTAACTTATCAACTCTCAAAGCTTCACTGAGACGGCGCTCAGTCCTTAAAAACGTCTCTCCATACATAAAACACTCGTTCGACCTTATCAGAACCGAGCCGGACCAGAACCGGGTCTGCAGAACCCCCGTCCGTTTAAACAGAATCCACGTTTTTCACAGCTCTTCAGCTTTGTCACACAACAGACGTACATTTCAGCTTTAAAATGAAACCCATTGACTTTATTTTCAGCTTTCAAAACACCACAACAACAGAACATTGTTGTATTTTCTCTGAATATCACAGCTGCAACACGCTACGTTTCACACAGCAACCTGCACTCTTAAGCTAATTTTCAGTTAAGATCAGATATGCCAACAGTCAGTTCCATTTTTACACGAATGACAGTCCATTCATGAACCTGTTACGGGCCACCAGATGTAGAGGAACATATATCTGTGATATATTATCCATAAATTAAACGGATTCATTCATTTTTCTGGACTGAATAATATCGTGCATTGAAATTAATTAAACTTAACGTGAGACGTCAATTTTCTTTGACCCATCAAATGAATGCGGTCA
>NC_056517.1:16062355-16064026 GCF_014905685.2 Nematolebias whitei
TAAATTGTATAAGAAAAACAGTAATAACATCTAAGATATGAACTAAGAAAAACATCAACTAAATATACACTAAGCACTCATAACATAAAACATTGAACATCAGCACAAACATGAACATGAGTCTGTGAGCAGATGTGCACGCATGAACACATCAACATTGAAACAGATCAGCAGCAACATGAAACAGATCAGCAGCAACATGATATGGTTTTTCACAGTGATTATTCTAGTTAGAGATTCATGAGTCTAACAGCCTCAGGGTAGAAGCTGTTCCTCAGTCTAGTGGTTCTACACTTAATGCTCCTTAACCTCCTTCCTGAGGGGAGTGGGGCAAAAAGTGTGTGTGCTGGGTGGGTGGGGTCCTTCATGATGCAGGTGGCCCTCTTCCTGCATCTGGAGGTGTAGATGTCTGTGATGGTGGGGAGACTGACTCCAACATCTTCTGTGCAGCCTTCACCACTCTCTGCAAAGCTTTTCTTTCTGCAGCTGTGCAGCCTCCATGCCACACATTGATGCTCGAGCACAGGATGCTCTCCACTGCACACCTGTAGAAGGAGGTGAGGACTGAGCTTCCCAGACCAGCTCGCCTCAGCCGTCTGAGGAAGTAGAGTCTCTGATGAGCTTTCTTGATCAGGCTGGTGGTGTTGTTGCTCCAGCTGAGGTTGTCATTCATGTGTACACCCAAGTACTTGTAGCTGGAGACCACTTCCACCGCAGATCCTCTTATGTTCAGGGGGGTGTAGGTGTTTTTGTTCCTTCTGAAGTCCACAATCATCTCCTTTGTCTTCTTCACATTGATGTGAAGGTTATTCTCTCTGCACCAGCTCTCCAGGTGTTCCACCTCCTGCCTGTAGCTGGACTCATCATTGTTTGTGATGCATCCCACCACCGCTGTATCATCTGCAAACTTTACAATGTGACAGCCTGGATGGGTAGCTGCACAATCATATGTGAGCAGAGTAAACAGGAGGGGGCTCAACACACATCCCTGAGGAGAGCCAGTGCTGAGGGTTATGGTGGAGGAGGAGAGGTTGTGGATCCTCACTAACTGTGGTCTGTTTGTTAAAAAGTCTAGTACCCAGTTGCAGATGGAGGGGCTTAGTCCTAGTGTGGATAGTTTGTCCATCAGGGTTTGGGGGATCATGGTGTTGAAGGCGGATGTGAAGTCCACAAAGAGCATACGGACGTAAGAGTTTTTCTGCTCCAGGTGGTTGAGTGCAGTGTGGACCACAGAGGAGATTGCATCCTCTGTTGATCGGTTCTCACGGTATGCGTACTGATGAGGGTCCTCGTTGATGTTGATGGTTGTTTTGATGTGAGTCATGACCAGTTTTTCGAAGCATTTAGCGACTATCGGGGTGAGGGCCACTGGCCGATAGTCATTCAGACCAGTCACTGTAGAGCTTTTTGGGACTGGGATGATGGTGGCAGTCTTCAGGCAGGTGGGACCTGTCTCCAGGGTAAGTGAGGTGTTAAAGATGTCTGCCAGCACCTCACAGAGCTGATCAGCACATTCCTTCAACACTTTTCCGGGGATGTTGTCTGGGCCAGTTGCTTTGTGCGGATTAATCCTCCTGAAGGTACTCCTTACTTCTGCTGAGGTCACGCTGAGATGCTCTTCATCCGGTGGCGAGGTGAGTTGTATATATATATATATATATATATATATAT
>NC_056517.1:16064126-16067256 GCF_014905685.2 Nematolebias whitei
TATATATATATATATATATATATATCTTTATTTATACAAGTAGTCTCATTGAGTCACAAGGACTCATTTTCAAGAGAGACCTGTTTACAAGCAGATGGTGGGGGTTAAGGACCTTGCTCAAGGGCCCAGAGTCGGGCAAATGAGGGTGGAGGAAGTTGTGGGTGTTTCACATTTTCTACCCACATTTTGATGTTGTCGGCACAGGGAGTCGAACCAGCAACCTTTCGGTCACAGGCCCACTTTCTCTATCCTCTGCACCACCACTCCCGCAAAAATTAGCAAAACAGTGTTTAAATATTAATATAGTAAATTTATTGCTAAATGTATCAAAATTAAATATAAAAGCATAGCTGAAATGTAAATACATCAAATTTGTAGCTGAAAGCTAGCATTATCAGAAGAGTAGATTAATGCTAAAATTACCAAAACATCAGTTGAAACAAAATGTATAAAGACTAACTAAAAGCTAAAATTATCCAAACTGTATGTAAAAACTAAGATGAGCATAAAAGTACAAAAGTACCTCAACTATAGTATATTTTAGAAAGTATTTTTGAAGGAATTTAAGGAATCTCAGTGTATTTGGGTAAGATCTATACCAGTAAAGGCAATTAAATAACTATAAAAGTTACATAAAAACATATCAATCCAGATTTAGCTGAAAATGTTGATATTTGAATGGTTTACACACCAAGAGGGAGCAGTTTTATTGCAAGAAACATGTAGGAAGAAACTATAAACAGGAAAACAACTGACTCAGCATTTACACAAAGAGGAAGGAAAATGAAAATGGATTTCATTACACGTCTTGTCTTCTAAGTCTAAAGCCACGCACATACAAATACATCATTAAGAGGAACTCAGGTCCAATGAAGAAGCTTCCATTAGCAGCATTAAAAATGAAACAGCTCACCAGCTTCAAAATAGGAAAAAAAAAAAAAAAGAAGGATGTTAGGATGTCCCCATTTTGGGGTGCAACCTCTGTGGGGCCACATAAGTCAGATTTATGTTTCACAGCCACTGAGTGGGTCATTTGCATCCTGGAAACAAGTGGCATAAAACCTTCTGATTGCAGTGCTGATCTGAAGGCTGTTTCAGAGTTGAGTTTCTTGACTTCAAACAGGATCTGGTTGAGAAGAAGTGCTTCAGTGTGGGTTTTCAATAGTTTTTCAATAGTATGTCCAAATGATGCATTAGGAAATGTATCCGGTATAGACAAAAGGTTAAAAAGTTCATCCAGCCATCCAGCCATCCATACAATATCTTTACCCTCTTCTTCCTTTTCGGTTCATGGACATCACTGGTGCCATTGTCATGTACGCTATGTGCAAGAAGTGGGGGACACTCTGAACAGGTCTCCAGTTCATCACAGGGACACATAGAGACAAACAAGACAAACAACCATTCACTCTCTCTCACACCTAGGGACAATTTAGAGTTACCAATCAGCCTAACATGCATGTTTTTGGTCTGTGGGAGGAAAACAGAGTAGAAAACCCACATATGCATGGAGAGAGCATGCAAACTCCACCCAGAAGGGTCCCAAGCTGGGACTTGAACTGGCGATCTTCTAGCTGAGAGGCAGCCACTCTTCCAACTGTGCTACCATGCTGCCCATTAATTCATTTACTTATTAGGCCCGAGCAGCGTAGCGCTGCAAAGGCCTATTGTAATCGCTCACATCATTAGGCCTAAGCAATTTTTCCATCAAATGAATTGGCCTTTTGGGGGCCTTAACATATCCCAAAACTCACCAAATTTGACAGACACATCAAGACTGCTGAAAAATTGCGTATTTTAAGTGTGCCGCAAAAATCACAACAGAAATGGCTCAAGAGTGCCACCTGGAAATTTTCAAAATATCCTCTGCATTAACCTTAGTTTGTCGTAGAAGCATGAAATTTGGGAAACTTGTCCAATTCCCCAAAATGCACAAAAAACCCTCTGGCACTAATGAATGATCAACCAGTTTTGCTGCTGACAACCAAAACCAGCTGATCACATGCTCAAGGAGGACCATCAGCCTAACAATGGATCATTAGCACACTGATGGCTGTTTACTACTCACAGAGGGCTGAGTGATACTAGCAATCACAGCATTGTAAGAGGGGGACAATTGAACACGTAGGCCTCCACCCCTGTTTAACGATGGATGGTTTCTTTTCACAAAGATGGCCTCCTTTACTCCTCTCTCAAACCATCGTTCCTCTCTATCCAGGATGTGAACATCTTCATCCCTAAAAGAGTGACCACTGGCCTGGAGATGAGTGTAGACAGCAGAGTCCTGGCCTGATGATGTTAATCTTCTGTGCTGGGCCATCCTTTTGGCCAGTGGCTGTTTTGTTTCCCCGATGTAAGACTGATCACAGCCCTCCTGACACTGAACAGCATACACAACATTGTTCTGTTTGTGTCGGGGGACTGGATCTTTGGGATGAACCAGTCTTTGCTGTAATGTATTTTGGGGTTTAAAAGCCACTGGGACGTTATTTTTCGGAAATAAACGTCTCAGTTTCACTGATACTCCCTCAACATATGGAATGACCACTGGTCTGGGTTCCTCCTTTTCACCTGTTGGCTGACTGGAGTCCTGTTTGGGTTTCTTCTCTGCTTTTAGGAAGGCCCAGTTAGGAACATTGCTCTAGAGCCTGTCTTGTGTGGGATTTCTCCTTCTGCCTGGCTCCTGAGCTAGTGGGGACGCTGTCTGCTCTGTGATGCATAACTCCTAACTTGTGCTCCAAAGGGTGATGGGAGTCAAACTGCAAATACTGGTCTGTGTGGGTGGGTTTGCGGTACACCTCAGTTTACAAATGTCCTCTATCAGAGACTGAGACCTCACAGTCCAAGAAAGCCAACTTGCCATTTTTTTCATCTTCTTGTGTGAACTTGATGTATTTATCCACAGAGTTGATGTGGTCAGTAAAATGTTGGACTTCCTGAGATTTAATTTTAACCCAGGTGTCATCAACATACCTGAACCAATGACTTGGTGGTGTCCCTGAAAAGGACGTCAAGGCTCTCTTTTCTACTTCCTCCATGTACAGGTTGGCAACAATAGGAGAAACTGGAGACCCCATAGCACGCCCATGTTTCTGCCTATAATATTGCTCCCCATATGTGAAGTAGGTTG
>NC_056517.1:16067356-16067655 GCF_014905685.2 Nematolebias whitei
TTCCCTCGTCTCCTGCTGCAGTCTCCCAGGTTCCCTCGTCTCCTGCTGCAGTCTCCCAGGTTCCCTCGTCTCCTGCTGCAGTCTCCAAGGTTCCCTTGTCTCCTGCTGCAGTCTCCCAGGTCACCTCGTCTCCTGCTGCAGTCTCCCAGGTTCCCTCGTCTCCTGCTGCAGTTTCCAAGGTTCCCTCGTCTCCTGCTACAGTTTCCAAGGTTCCCTCGTCTCCTGCTGCAGTTTCCAAGTTTCCCTCGTCTCCTGCTGCAGCCCTCCAGGCTCCCACGCCGTCTGCTGCAGCCCTCCAG
>NC_056517.1:16067665-16068287 GCF_014905685.2 Nematolebias whitei
AGCCCTCCAGGCTCCCACGCCGTCTGCTGCAGCCCTCCAGGCTCCCATGCCGTCCGCTGCAGCTCTCCAGGCTTCCACGCTGCAAGCAGTGTTCCCTTGGGCCCTGTGTTTTGGACGGCCTCCCGGCCGCCCCCCTGACCTGGCCCGGTCTGATGGACAGCCTCCCGGCCGCCCGCTAGAACAGTGTCTCTTAGGGACGGTCCCTTGACCGTCCATATTCCTTGTGATCCCTCGTGTCTCCTTGTTCTCTCAGGCTCCTCGTGTTTTGTTTTCTCTGGCTCCTCGTGTTTTATTTCTCTCTGGCTCCTCGTTTTCTGGTTCCTCGTGTCCTTTTTCTCCTCGTGTCCCTTCTCTTTGGCTCCTCGTGTCCTCGTTTTCTGGTTCCTCGTGTCCTTTTTCTCCTCGTTGTCCTCGTTTTCTGATTCCTCATTGTCCTCGTTCTCTTTGGCTCTTCGTGTCCCTTCTCTGTGGTTCCTCGTGTCCTTTGGCTCCTCGTGTCCCTTCTCTGTGGTTCCTCGTGTCCTTTGGCTCCTCGTGTCCCTTCTCTGTGGTTCCTCGTGTCCTTTGGCTCCTCGTGTCCCTTCTCTGTGGTTCCTCGTGTCCTTTTTCTCCTCGTTGTCCT
>NC_056517.1:16068297-16084610 GCF_014905685.2 Nematolebias whitei
TGTCCCTTCTCTGTGGTTCCTCGTGTCCTTTTTCTCCTCGTTGTCCTCATTCTCCTTGGCTCCTCGTGTCTTGTTTTTCTCCTTGGCTACTCGTGTCCTGTTTTTCTCCTTGGCTCCTCGTGTCCATTTTTTCTCCTCGGCTCCTCGTGTCCTTTTTTCTCCTCGGCTCCTCGTGTCTCGTTCTTTGTGATCCCTCGTGTATTTTCTCTGGTCCTCGTGTTTTCCTCGGGCCCTCCACCCTTGCAGTGTCACCCTCCACCCACCCTAGTCCTTCGGGAGGGGGGTCTTTTGGGGACGCCTGGAGGCGTCCTTGGGGGGGGGTACTGTAAGGATGTTACTTTTCTGTGGCCCGGTTTGTGTCTGTTTCCCTCGTGCTTCCTCGTTAGTTTCCATTGTTGCCACCTGTGTCTCGTCCCAGCTGTTTGTCATCATGTCTCGTCTTCTCCTTGTATTTAAGTCACCCTATTCTGTCTTGTCCTTTGTCGGGTCGTCTTCGTTGGGTACGCTTCCTTGAGTCTCCTGAGTCTCTCCTTGTCTTCCTGGTTCCTCGAGTTCCCCATGTCTCCTGAGTTCCCCGTGCCTCCCTCCTTGTTTATGTAAGTTTTACTGCCCCGTCAGCTTGTTTATTTTGTACTTTTCATTTATCATTAAAAACTTATTTTTGTATATCTGCCGAGTTGAGTCCCTGTTCTGCACTCTGGGTTCGCTCCGACTACAAATCCTAACAAAAACTTCATTATATGTATTTATCAAAAATCCTCTGGTCTCTCGTCATGGCCCAGCTGTAAAAAAAAACGTTATTTCATGGAAAACAATGTTAATAATTAAATATATCATCGCAATTACACCATCTGATGGCATTATTTCATCACGATCTGCTCTTGAAACTAATTACAAACACACATTTAAAACACATGAATAAGAATGTCTTCATACATAAAACAGTCATTAAATAAAGAAATCATCAAGTAATCATTAAAAGGTAATATTTAGCTAAGTACCATGCAAAAAGTATCTTGTTCAACCATGTTAATTTTAAGGAAAAAAATCATCATAATGCTCCATAATACTGTACATAAACTGTAAACGTTAATATTTAACCCACCCCAAAATTTGTCAGTCCATCAATCATCTCATCTTTCAAAGTAGTTGGAGAAGATCTGTCACCCAATTAATGCTGAGTTCAAAATTCAAATTACCACAATTCTAAAGTGCACATCTGTACTTAATAGTTAAAAATTTACCCAGAACTTAACTTCATACTATATGTTAATTTCCTCCTGTGTGTTTGACTTCCTCCCCGTTAGGTTGTAACACACTACTAAGAAGGTCCACTTAGTTATAACATCAAAAAGTTCACTCTAAAAAAAAATTTAGTTTCAAATAAAAATTGTAATTTTCTTCTCCCACATTCAACTAATCAGTTTTGGAATTAATTAAGAGATAGGAAATTTGTAACTCTACTTTCAAAATATTGCTTTATATCCATAATAGCAGTTGTTCTAATATATCGTTCAAAAATCCCCAAGACTTAGCTTTAGATATAATCACATCAATTGATTAGCATTGTAAACACAACCTATAAATCCAAAAAAGTTAAATCTGGTCCTCTGGACATTCAAAAAAACAAAAAACAAAACAAAGCAAAAAAATCTAGAAACGTTTCGTCTCTCATCCAAGTGACTTCCTCAGTCTGAGGTGCTGTTTTCAGCTCAGTCTCTTAAATAGCACCTTCTCAGAGTGGATCAACCAGTTTGCTGCAGATAACAAAAACCAGCTGATCACATGCTCAAGAAGGACCATCAGTAATGGGTCATTAGCACACTGATGGCTGTTTACTACTCACAGAGGGCTGAGTGATACTAGCAATCACAACATTGTAAGAGGGGGACAGTGGAACCCGGAGGCCTCCATCCCTGTTTAATGATGGACGATTTCTTTTCACAAAGATGGCCTCCTTTCCTCTCTCAAACCATCGTTCCTCTCTGTCCAGGATGTGAACATCTTCATCCTTGAAAGAGTGACCGCTGGCCTGGAGATGAGTGTAGACTGCAGAATCCTGGCCTGATGATGTTGATCTTCTGTGCTGGGCCATCCTTTTGGCCAGTGGCTGTTTAGTTTCCCCGATGTAAGACTGATCACAGCCCTCCTGACACTGAACAGCATACACAACATTACTCTGTTTGTGCCGGGGGACTGGATCTTTGGGATGAACCAGTCTTTGCCGTAATGTATTTTGGGGTTTAAAAGCCACTGGGACGTTATGTTTAGAAAATAAACGTCTCAGTTTCTCTGATACCCCCTCAACATACGGAATGACCACTGGTCTGGGTCTGGGTTCCTCATTTTCACCCGATGGCTGACTGGAATCCTGTTTGGGTTTCTTCTCTGCTTTCAGGAAGGCCCAGTTAGGATATCCACATTGCTCTAGAGCCTGTTTTGTGTAGGATTTCTCCTTCTGCCTGGTTCCTGAGCTAGTGGGGATGCTGTCTGCTCTGTGATACAGAGTCCTGATGACTCCTAACTTGTGCTCCAAAGGGTGATGGGAGTCAAACTGCAAATACTGGTCTGTGTGGGTGGGTTTGTGGTACACCTCGGTTTGCAAATGTCCTCTATCAGAGACTGAGACCTCACAGTCCAAGAAAGCCAACCTGCCATTTTTTACATCTTCACGTGTGAACTTGATGTATTTATCCACAGAGTTGATGTGGTCAGTAAAATGTTGGCCTTCCTGAGATTTAATTTTAACCCTGGTGTCGTCAACATACCTGAACCAATGACTTGGTGGTGTCCCTGAAAAGGACGTCAAGGCTCTCTTTTCTACCTCCTCCATGTACAGGTTGGCAACAATAAGAGAAACTGGAGACCCCATAGCCCACCCATGTTTCTGCCTATAATATTGCTCCCCATATGTGTAGTAGGCTGACTGCAGGCACAGTTTCAAGAGTTGACACAGTTGTTCTGTGGAAAGCGTAGTCCTGCTGCTCAGAGTGATGTCTGATTTTAATCTTAAACTGACCACCTCTACTGCATCATCAACATGAATGCATGTAAAGAGTGATGTGACATCAAAAGAGACCATTGTTTCATCAGTCTCCATGATGACATCCCTCACCTTATCTACAAAGTTCATGGTGTTCTGTATGTGGTGTTCTGAGCTGCCAACTAAAGGGATGAGTACAGACGCCAGATATTTGGAAACATTGTAAGTGACAGAGTTAATCGTGCTAACAATAGGTCTTAAAGGTACACCTTCTTTATGGATTTTAGGTAAACCATACAGACTACGTGTGGCCTCCCCTGGGTACAGTCTGTGGTACAGAATATGGTCAATAGCCTTGTCCTGCTCCAAATTTTTCAGGCAATCTATTAACTTCTTCTTGTAACCACTTCCTGGATCTCTTTTCAGAGGTTCATAAGTGTTAAGTCACTAAGGAGTGTCATAACATTCTCATGATAGTCTTTCTGGTTCAAAATCACTGTGCACCTTCCTTTGTCTGCTGGGAGAATGATGATGTTTATGTCCTTGCTAAGAGTGGTGGGTGCATCCCTCTCCTCTCTACTGATGTTGGAAGGTGGTGGTTTGGCATTGCTGAGGCAGGATGAAACTTTGATTCTGAGCTGTTCTGCTTCACCCTCTTTCATTTTGTTGTTGCGGATGGCTGATTCTGTGGCTGTGATCATCTCCACCAGAGGAATTCTACTTGGTGCAACCACAAAGTTCAGTCCCCTGGCAAGAATCTCTGTCTCCGGCTTGGTGAGCTGTCTGTCAGATAAATTCTTCACCCACTTTTCTGTCTCCCTGGCATGTAATTGACTACTGGAGTGTTATCCTACACTGAATGTGTTGCTATTGGAATAGTGATGGTGTTGATGAGTTAGTAGTAAGTTAAACTTGTTTTGTTGTCGAGTCTTGGACTTGACATGCTGTGCTAAGCATGCCTGATCTGTACAGTCCAACGCTTGCTGAAGTGTGGTCCTATCTAGACATATTGTTAGTTTCTATTTAATGTGCTCTTCTTTGGCCTTCAAGGCATCAATAGTAAAATTTGTCTGTCTCACCCGTTCATTCAGCAGCTGGATCTGTGCCTTCTGAAGGATCTTGCTTGCCCCGTGCCCGCTGACCGATGATTTTAGTTCCAGGCTCTTGGGAATGATGCCACTTTGTCGACATCTGAGGTTGAATCGCAAATGGTTCCTGTAGTCTGCCCTCTTCAATGCTGTTTTCTCAAACTCTCTTACTAGTTTGAGGCAATCCTGGCCAAAGTGGTTCAAAATATCCTGATGCATGCTCAATAATCCAGGTAGAAAAATCCAAAAAAGTTCAATCTGGTCCTCTGGACACTCAAAAAAACAAAAAACAAAACAAAGCAAAAAATATATAGAAACGTTTCATCTCTCATCCGTGCGATTTCCTCAGTCTTAGGTGTTGTATTCAGCTCAGTCTCTTAAATAGCACCTTCTCAGAGTGGATCAACCAGTTTGCTGCTGACAACCAAAACCAGCTGCTCACATGGTCAAGAAGGACCATCAGCCTAACAATGGATCATTAGCACACTGATGGCTGTTTACTGTTCACAGGGTGTTGAGTGATACTAGCAATAACAGCAGTGTAAGAGGGGGACAGTTGAACCCGCAGGCCTCCACCCCTGTTTAATGATGGACGATTTCTTTTCACAAAGATGGCCTCCTTTACTCCTCTCTCAAACCATCGTTCCTCTCTGTCCAGGATGTGAACATCTTCATCCCTGAAAGAGTGACCACTGGCCTGGAGATGAGTGTAGACCGCAGAATCCTGGCCTGATGATGTTGATCTTCTGTGCTGGGCCATCCTTTTGGCCAGTGGCTGTTTAGTTTCCCCGATATGACCAGATTGAACTTTTTTGGATTTTTCTACCTGGATTATTGAGCATGCATCAGGATTTTTTGAACTAATGTGGTGTCTTCTCTGAACGGCCTGACATTTATCCTGCATTTTATTTGGGCAGTGCTATGGCTTGGCATACTCATTCTCTGACACGCTGTTTTTACTAGATATTCACTTGTTCGCTCCACATTTACTACTTTAATGAAAGCCCTCTCAGTCCCATTTTAGATTTGGGAAAGCCATCTTCACTGTTTTAAGAGTCCCTCTTTTTCATCATGGTTTTTCATTTGTTTCTGAGTGTTAAAAATAATTCATTCAATTAACATTAAAGGCAATAATAGGACAGGGAAGTTGACTGCCTCTCATAACCAGCATTGGAATATAAAACTCATCAGGACCGGCTTCTAGTTTAAACATTACTTCTACCCATCGAATATATGGCATCTCTGTGCCATTAGCAGCCTCATTCTGTAGAGGGTTAACTGGGTTAACAATTTCTTTGATGTCTCTGAGTTTTACACCTGAGATGTTCTCAGTTTTTCATGCTTCATCAACTGCAGAAACTTGTGACCCTGTATCCCAGAGTGCCTGTGTTTCCTTCCAATGTAGATAGCAGCTAACAAGACATTTCTTTCCAACCAGGTCAACCAATGTACAGTCTTTCTTTGATAGAGTGTTTTTCTTTTTACCTGTCATAGTCTTGCATAGATTTATGTGTTCAAATAGATTTTCAGTGTTTGTTGGGGGCTTCCAGGTCTCTTTATGTTGTGGCCAATGACTCTCCTGACACTCCTTGGAACAGTAAAGCACTCTTTTGCACACTGAGCACCGTCCAAACATTTTGCATCCATCTATTTGGTCACAACTGGCACAATTTTGGGACTTTTTTTTGTGGGCATGGTTACTCCGTGTCCCACGGGGGCAACCTTCCCTCGTTTAAAGGATGCTCTCTTGCAGTGGATGGCATTCTGTGGTATCCTCTGTAGCCAGCCTAGAAATGTTCACTACTACCACACCTGTAGCAGTGCTGGCAAAAGTGTTCTCCCTGCTGCTGGCATGCAAGGCACCTCGGTTGAGGGTGTGGCACTGGGTATTTTTGCGGTACAAATCTCTGTTGAAACTGAGTAGTTCCTCTCATTAACCTTGGATCATCAGCGCCTTGATTTTTTTTTTTCCTGCTATTCTCCGGTGGAACCAGACGTGTGTCCCCCCCCCCCCCCCGCTTCCCTGCTGCGCTCTTTTGTCCTGTGAACCCTTAAAAAAGCCTCTTCTTTTTCCTGCATACCTCTTAATTCGAAGGATCAGCTGGTCTTTCAACAAAATCGATCAACTTCTCCCGATAGGAGTCAGGGTAAGGAGGACCCTCTTACCTGGAAGGAAACAAATTGGATTCATGATGACAACTAGATTCTACTGTTTGGCTGATGAAATCTTGGATTATCAACAAATTCGTGTGGAGGTGTTGAAGCTTGACAGTGCTCGGACTGTATGTGGGAAGCTGTGACAGGGAGTTGGAGCAGCTGTTATCAGGACTGTGATCTCCCTGGCAGCACTCATGAATGGTGGGAATAATCTGGAGAAGCTCTGAGCTCGACTTTTGGAGTAAAGGATAAATTCGGCTGTTTTGGAGTTTCCATCAGAGAATATGTACAGCAAGACTTTAAAGGCAGAAACAAAAATTCACAAGTTCTGCCTGACCCAAACTATGGCCTTGATGCTGGACTTATCTCAACTCCTCCTGGAATGTTTTGAAAACAACAAAGATACTTTGACTGTTTCCTCACCCCTCCCTTCCCCAAGGCCGTGGACATGTGACAGAACCTGAACTGAGATGAAGATGAATGTCACCTCTTATCTAGACAATGGCTGAGGGGGGGCTCTGGACTATGATATGACTTTCCCTTAAAAATTCAATGTCTTCACCGGCCTATATGTACATGTATAAAGTCTGTTTATGTTCCTTTGCTGTGGTAGGTTTTTTTTTATGCCTCAAATTGTGCCCTGTCTAGGACACGGTGTGAGAGATCTTTTTTATACTGTCTCTCCTCATGTTTTCTTTCCTTTTCTCATCTAAGCAAAATATTATTCTGAATAAGAATAAAAAGGCCACGCTAATTATTTATAGCCGCAGCTTTGTGCACTCCGCCCATCTTCGGACGACTGTACGTACATATTCGTGTTGTATCTCAGTGCAATGCCAATAAAGTTTATTCTGATTTTCTGATTCTGATATTCCTGCAGAGGCTCTCTATGATGATGATAAATAGCTGCACTCTCTTTGCTCCAGGCAGCAATTTGTGGAGGCGCATAAGCAATGTGATGGGGGAAACCATATTCTGCTTCTTGACACATTGTTTTGTTTCTTCTTTGTTGTGGATGGATTCTTTGATTTGTGCCACCTCAGTTTTGAGATCTTTTAGCATGATTGTATATTCTTTAATTTCTTTCAGATCCAACAGCTCATCAGAGGGAAGTGTGGAAACATTTTGGTGTCCCCCGCGTCTTTTTTTATAACTTGTGTCGGTTGGCTGAACTGCATGCACAACAGTGGGTTGCTGTGTTGTCTTCCTCTTTTTATCCTGTATTTCTTTTTCATTAGCACAGGCAATATTCAGAACTTCTAAAAGCAGCTCATCTGAAGTATTAAGTTTCAACAAATAAGGCTGAAGATCAGTCTTTATGCTGTCACTCTGAAGGCCCTTGAGAACTGTATGCATGAACATGCTCTGCACTAGTGTGGGATCATACTTAAAACCAGACTCCGCCTCTTGTGAAGCAAACAATTTTTTTGGCGTAAATCCATTGCTCTAATCACAAAGTAAAATGGTGTCTCTCTGCTGCTCTGCACTTCTATGGTAAGCTGTTTATATAACTCTGTTGTGCTTCTCTCTTGATAATGTGAACATAGGATTCTTCAAAGAGTTGGAAAAGGCAAGTCACCCCTTCCTTCTAAGTAGCTGTGCAGCTGTAGGCCAGGTACTATTGCCCTAATGGCAACATCCACTATCTCTGATTCAGGGTAACCTTTGCTGAGGCCATTCTCTATTTGGCGGGCCAAGCTGGAAAAGGTTAGTCTGTCCTTTTGTCCAGGATCGCCAATTTGGCCTGAGATTTTAAGATTTGAGATTTTTAAGATTTTAAGAAGAGATTTTAAAGTATTTTCTCCATGAGTTCTACAAATCACTAAAAAGTTTTGCTCCCAACCCCCACACCCCAATCTCTCTGATCTGCTACAACCGTATGTCCCACCACGTTCCCTGAGGTCAGCAGACCAGTTGCTCCTCACAGTTCTAGGCAGAGGGGACAGGGCCTTCTCTGTAGCAGGACCAAGACTTTGGAACGAGTTACCTCTGCTTGTCAGACAGGCCCCCTCCCTCTCGGTTTTCAAGTCCCGTTTAAAAACCCACTACTATTCGGTGGCTTTCAACACCAGACACCAAATGATCTGTGTTTTGAACCTGTATGCTCCACACTGGTTTGTCGTCATTATCTGCATCGTTTTTATGTCTATATTCTGATTTACTTCATTTTGTATGTTTGTGTGTTACTTGTTGTTCTGTCTGTACAGCACTTTGGTTGGCCTTGTCGCTGTTTTAAGTGCTCTATAAATAAAATGGTATGGTATGAGTTTAAATGAGCAGGAGCAGACTGGACCAGTACAGTTTTAAAATTATTTGCTTCTTTGTTAGCCATAATTTGCATTTCAGTTTCTTTCAGTTGAACTATGAGCTTTAGTTGTTCTAGTTCTCTATTTAGTTTCTCCTGTTCCGCCTCTTCTTTTTGTGATGTACTGTTCTTGATAACTCCCCGCACTGCTTTTATCATGTCCATTAAACTCAGCAATGCTGACATTCCTTCATCTTCAAGTTGCCTTAGTTCATCACGTTCAATATGCTTGCTGATTAGTTTAAGAGCATTATGAGTTTTGCCTGAGATATTTTTGTTGTTTGTTCCTGAAATTGCAAGGAAATCACATATTTGCCTCAGCTGGTCACTGGTAAGTTGAAAAAGGGCTCCTTTAATCTCAAAATGTAGATTATTGACTTCTAATAGATGAAGCTTTTGTCCTTGGTTACCCATGACCCAGTAGAAATTTGATAGTCGGCCCATTCCAAGGCCGTCAGGAGTCAGATTCAGATAAGCTTTGATTGTTGTTTTTCTTCAGGCAGACAGATCCCTTTTTTTCTTCAGCCTTGAGTCCATTCTGGACATTCTTATGGTTCCGAAATAGCCTAATTGTGGGATTCTATTCCACTGATCCATGCTATGAGACTCCCTCAAGGTCGAACCCACCACACTGACAAGTCCCAGAAGCCGCAGGTGGCCTGCGATTCTCATAAACCACCTCCACCTTACAATTTAGCTCGTAAACCAGTTGATTTAGAGTTCCTACAGCACAGACCAAACCTTCCCACTGACTCGGAAGCTTTGCCATGGCCGAAACTGCTACTGATGTCTTCTTCAAAAATTGATAAAACAGAGCTCCGCCGATGTCAAAAAGCAGAGTCCCTGTTATCATAATTCCAAATATGTAAATATCTTCAACATCCTCTTGAGACAGGACTTGAGAGGCACATCAGCTGCCACACACCCCACGGATCCATGACGTTCCCCACAACGCGTGTCTCAGCTGGACACGCAGGTTCACCAGGACCATGTCGCTTTGATGAAGAAATCTTATCAATAGAGTTGAACGTCTATGTATGAGGTGGTTACGAGGCACAGGCAGGTCTCCAGATGATCATCATTCATTGTGGATCTGTTTTTGGACTTGATGATTTTCATGTGTGAAAAAGCAGACTCACACAGGTAGGTAGATCCAAAAAGTGCTGTTAGGTTCAAAGCACATCTTCGGATGTTAGGATACTTTTCTTCTGACAGCAGACTCCAGAACTCTCCATCCACGCCAGGTGATGCTCTGGATTTGATCCCAATGTCATTTTGCAGAGTCAACACCTCATTTTCAACACCAGAGCTGTCCAGCTGAAACACGGACACCAATTTGGACACAATGTCATCCACATCAACATTTCCAAAAGGATAACACATGTAGCTGGTAACAGGCTCGATGGAGGAAAAGTCAGTAAATCGTCTCTCAAATTCTGCTGAGATGCTCTGAACCTGCTTAGAATAGTGTGCACTGTCCAGTTGTGGGATCTCTTTCCCTTGGCGCTGTAGCTCTGCCTCCATGTGTGGGAAGTTTCGCAGGTCCCTGCGTTGCAGCCGACTTGTGAGCAGTTGCAGCCTGCTTTTGAAGGTGCTCACAGAACTGATCATGTGGATTATGTTTTTGTCCTTTCCCTGAAGCTCCAAATTCAGTTCATTGAGCAGGCTGGTGAGATCTGTGAGGAAGGCTAAATCCAAAAGCCACTGGGTGTCCTCTAGTTTTGAATGTTCACCATGATCTGACAGCTTCAGAAAATCCCTGATCTCAGGCAACAGCTCACTGAATCTGTCCAGAAATTTACCTCTGCTTAGCCACCTGACGTCCATGTGCAGTAGCAGGTCTGTGTGGTCTGCTCTTGCCTCCTCCAAGTGAGCCCGGAACAACCTCCTCTGCAGACTCCTGGCCCTTATAGAGCACACAGTTTTCATGGCAACATCCATCACTTCCTTCATGTTTAAAATCTTCCCACACAGGGCCTGTTGGTGGATGATGCAGTGGTAGTGCAAAATGTCTGGGAAAGCATCATTCTGCTTGCAGAGTGCAACAAATCCACTGGTGTGACCAGTCATTGCTGGAGCGCCATCAGTTGTTATAGAAATTAGTTTAAAGAGGGGCAAGTTGCTTTTATTAACAAACTCCATAAACGCATTAAAAATATCTTCTCCTCTTGTGTGTCCCTTCAAAGGCAAGATGGTGAGCAGCTCCTCTTTTGCACTCATGTCTGCAAAGGCCATTCTGATAAAAACACACAGCTGGGCTACATCCACCATGTCTGTCGACTCATCAAACTGAAGAGAGAAACACTCACATTGTTCCACGTCCTTTTTTAGCTGCTCCTCCACATCCACAGCCATTCCCTCACATTGCCGTGTCACTGTTTGTCTGGACAACTGCACGTCTTTAATAGCAGCTACGATCTCACTTTTATTTTTAAAATCATGAAAAAGCGCATCTGCAGCCTCAATAAACGCTTCTTTCATAACTTGTCCATCGCTGAAAGACTTCTTATGTTGAGCCAGGATGCGGCTAACACAGTAGGAAGCTATCGTAGCAGCTTTACATTTTGTGCTGGGCTGAGTGAAGACTGATTGCTGGGCTGCAAGCTTGTTTTTTAGCTCCCACACTTTCTGAGTCCGTAAAGAACTTTTAAGAGGGAAATCTGTCTCAAACCGTTTGTGCATCGTCTTGAAATGCCGCTCCAAGTTACACTTTTTGGGTAAGGCAACGCTCGAATTACAGATGAGGCAAATGGACTTCGAATTAGAATAAACAAAAAAATACTCCTCCTCCCACTCTGTGTGAAAATAATAAGTTTTCGTTTGCTTGTTCGCTAGTTTTCCATCCATGTTTTCTGCGCACCGACATTACTCCACTACTGAGCCTAAAGTCTCGTGAGAGCGCTGTGTCACCGCACCCAAAACTCGCAAGACTATGTCTGTGAGAATACAAGTCAAGGTTTCGCTTCGGTCGCCCGCGAGCGACTGGTTGGGCACACCAGCCTTACACAGTGGAGGAGCTTCGCAGCCTGAAATCCATGGAGCCATACAATCAATGTTTTAACAAATTTGTTAAGACACTTCCAAATTCTTCATGTGAATAACAAAGTTCTGGTGACAGGCAGAGTAAGTAATTACAATAAGATACATGTCCCTCATAGCTTGCAGATACAAGATACACCAGCTAAGCTAATTTAGCTTGCACTACAGTAAATATCACTGCTTTTCCTCACATTACTACATAATTTATTTAGCCTATGACTGACTTTCATACTTAAATAAGTGGTAACAAAATAAATAATTTGTAATTATTGCAAGATTCCAACAGGAGGATGGCTTGAAACACAGCAGTGAATGCTTCCTATGGGACAGATCTGGTTCAACTGTTGTTGTGTGTTACCTAGACTGAGAAAGTCCTCTGGATGGGGGACGAAATGTTTCTCACTTAGGTCGTTTTCACACCAGATAGTCCGGTAGACTCGGTTCGGTTCGGGACCAATATTCATGACCTTTTGTTTACATTTGAGCTTGTGCGTTTGCATTTACACTGCACTGTGCAGTTGAGCCAACCTGTTGAACCAACCTATTCCCCCGCTCGCCTGTTGGGGCGCTGCACCAAGAACTACTGAAAGAAACGACACAAAAACCTCTGAAGACACATCTTCTTCGTCTTCTGTAAATAAAAATAAAAACGAAGTGGCATCAAGTTTTAGCAGTTTTAGGAGTTATATTGTCATTTTTCAAAAATGGACTTAGCATGAGCAGAAGATGAGACAGAAGACCCTGGAGAATATTGTTTTTCCACACAAGGCAGCTGACGGCTCCATATAAGGTCAGAGAAATGCGTGTTTGTTTACCCTGCGGAGTGGGGCCGGTCTGTTTACATTCACACTGTACTCAAACCGCGCTGGAGTTCGCTTCTACCGGACCGAGACCTAGGTTTTAGCCCGGGCCAGAGTTCGCCTTTTTGTTCCGTGACAGAGTTCGATGGTGCGTTCACACCTCCCTAAACAAACAGGACTTTTTAGGAAAACGAGCTAGAGTTCGATTAAAGCGGACTTAACAGGGCTAGTGTGAATGCACCTTTAAAGAACTGGTTCAGATGACACAATTTAACCTTTTTTGTATGTATAGTAGCATTAACTCTGTCAGGGTTTTACCTGTACCTTAAATAAAACACAGGGAGACAAGAATGAGATTTCTAGAACGTATCTTTGCAAAGAGGGACAGCGTTCAACTGAAGTCAGAACAAAGTCCAACTTGTTTCAGCGTGTGTTCCTTTTTTATTCAGGCAAGTAGGAATGGCAAACATTCAGGCAAGTGGGAATGGCAAACAAGAAACACAAGATCTGGTGGTTTTCAGGTAACAAAGACGTGGCAGTTTCTATCAAAACAGGAACTGTGAGTTTCCAACAAGTCAGTAGAGAAAGGTTTCACAGCATTATAGAACAGTTTAAATGAGTATAAGTTTAAACGATCAATAGATAAAGTAAAATACTCTAACATATTCCCTCCTGTTTATCGTTTAAACTGAGTAAAACAAAAAGCTATTTGAGTTCTAAGTTCAGCAGGAGATGCTGTGTAAATGACGTGGAAAAAACTCCCAGGGCTGATGTTTAAGAACGTGGAAGGAAAACACGTCATCGCTCCAGGCCCCTCTGGCAGCGGCCGATTCAGGCTCACTCAGCAGCTTCCTGAAGTGAACTCAACATAGTTAAATCTAAAGTCAAATAAAACAAAACAAAATCACACAAGATCAAAGACCAATCGAAAACAGAACGACCTGGGCTCTTTATGAGTAATAGTTCTTTATGAATTGCAAAAATGATTGAAACGTTTTTGGGTTGTCTAGATCATGGCCAGGTCAAGTTAAAAACATCATCTTAATGCCTGTATTCAAGAAATACTTTAAGCATTAGAATCATTATGCATTTTGTCTTGGCTGGTTGACATATTCAGGACGTCACTCTGGGTGCAGGAGATTGTAGGCGTGTTCAGGAAAGTACTCATTCTGCACACGAGCCTGGAATGGTTTCAGTCAGCATTTCGACTTCCAATGCTTCTGGCAGAGATCCTTGACAAAAACCCAGTCTCCTAGGTGGGGTCAATTCTTTCAGCCTGCTTGATACACCTGGAAGTCATCCCTGTGGTGTTCAACTGCAGAGCTGGATAGAATCAGAAAATAGCACAAAGAGACAAACAACAGAATAGGACCCTGCTCACATATGTTAGTTCCCATACCAGTTTAGCAGAGATGAATCACCACAACAATAGAAAACCTTACCAGAAAACAACATGCCAGACCCATTCTGGTTTCAATTCTCCAAGCCAGATGATAGGGGAGCCCCCAGGGTCCTGAGTCCAACAGGTTCCTCAAGATTCCTGGCACAAACAGTTAGTTAGTATAATTAATTTATTTTTCTTACCTCATTCAGTCTGTAGAGAAAAATCTTATTAAACGCTTGCGCAGAAAATATATATTTTCTTTGGTTACATCATTGTCAAAACAGTACAATACAACACTAAACATTTAATTCCATTGAATAATGAAAGAAAGTCAAAATCAGTTAATTTTATTCAGGTCGGCCATTGCTTCGTCGCAGATCTGTTCAGGTGAAACAAAAACTAGGAAAAAAGGTTTACAATACATGACTGCAAAACAGTAGTAAAAAATGTGGTTAGCATACTCTATACATGAAAACCCAATTTCATTTTTTTTTCAGTCTAGTCTGTCAAGTCAAGTCAAATCAAATCAAATGTATTTAGGAACACAGATCCACCTTTGACCAAATCCACTTCGAGGGTCTGTGTTTGGATTCGGCTGGGTCTAGGGGCGTCCCCCGTAGACCTTAAAGCTTCTGGAACCTTCCTGTACACATTCCAAAGGAAAACAGGTACAGCTGTTAGTAGGAGCTCCTTAGTCATTAAAACATGCGGAAAATGTCTTTATCCAGGTGAGCTTAGAATCTACACTTATAAAAATATTTTAGTTCTAAAACTACATTTCAAGCAGTTTTACTTGTTTTTGTAAGAGGCTGTGTACAAATACAATGTGGTTCATAGGCTTCTGATTGGCTGTATATGTGTATATATATTAAAAGTTATTTCTGCAAAAGTAAAAACTTAAGAATTTCTAGTTAGAAAATCTAAAAAAGTTAAATCTGGTCCTCTGTCATTCACTAGTGTCCTGAATGGTTGGGTGAGGCTTGTATAATTAGGAATGTGGTGTTTGCTAAACCCTGTAAGACCTAAACATGACAGCAGGTCTTTAACATTATTTGGCTTTGGGTGATGTAAGATCGTTGTCCTATGTACTGTGACATCCCTGATCCTAAATGCTGACAACAAACGTCCCAGAAACACAACAGTGCCTGGCAACCTGCATCTCGTGCTCACCTTGAACCCTTTCTCAGACAGACTCAACAACATAGGCCACTGGAGTGTGTTTCTGTTTACTGTGTGACGAATGTAAAAACCTAAGATATTATTTTTGTATAACTAATGATCTAGTCATTGTATGAACTGTTTTAAGAACAGTTTTCAGACCTCCCCCTTTAAAACATCTACTGTTTTGCTACAATTTATCAACTCACATATCAACCCTAAAAACCTTGTCAGTCTTACTGTATAGTTTCAGAATGATTCAAACTAGAACTCTATTAAATGGTGTAGTTGTAAGACTATGAAAACCAGCACATTCAACCTAGATTATAAAACCATAAAGCTAAATGACTTAGCATAGCTCCAATATCATTTGCAGCTGAAACAATTAATAACTAAATAAACTTCATCCCTTGTGGCAAACCAGACCTACTGAAATGATCTCACTCATAGGGGAAAGCAGACAGATATTTAATTAAAAAAAACATTTAGCAAACTCAATCCAAGTCAGGTTTCTGGTACAGGTCTCTCTTGTAAACGAGTCCTCGTGACTCAATGAGACTAACCTGTAAAAACAAAAGTTAAATGAATGAAAAAGTAAATATTTTTTCTCTGGGGGCCAGCATTATTCATTTTTATATAAGGATATGAGGTATCCAAATTTCCATGTTCCAAATACTTTTTCATCTATGCGTAATTGGAAAAGGCAGTTTATCCAGCAACCCACATCAGTATTATTAAAAATCCTCATGTCAGCCTGATGTGTTATCTATGTGTCATGCTGTTATATATATGTCTGAAGAATGGGTCTATGTGAGGGTTTTATTCATGTCACAGCCAATGTAGCACTGATCATGAAAAACTGGTTATAGCCTCACCATCACATGTAGAGCTGACACTTTACGCAGACTGCAGTTGTTGTTAGTGACTTTTGACAGCTTGACCACCGCTGTTACTTTGCTGTTAGTCTCCTCCCGTCTGGATATACTGTATGTTCAAGAGTTCAAGAGTTCATCTGTGTGCAGCACCACAGTTCAAACAGCTGTTGAGGTTTAGTCCAGGTCCTCATCTGGACAAAGTTTCACATAGCTCAGTTTGATCCATCAGCTTGTTGCTTAGCTGAACAGGATGCCTTTCAGTCACAGGATTCACATCATCAGTTTTTACTGTTGCCACAATCAGGTGTTCTCATAAGTCACATTTGGTAGTAGATGTAGTTTTTGTGTCAACCTATACACATGTGATATTTTATTTGGTGATCAAAACCAGAGGTTCATGATGCAACACTACGATGCTGTTTGAGTCTGCTCTGGGCACATCATGACATCTGACTTTAGATCTAAATGCAAACTACCTGTGTGTGTGTGTGTGTGTGTGTGTGTGTGTGTGTGTGTGTGTGTGT
>NC_056517.1:16084620-16111465 GCF_014905685.2 Nematolebias whitei
TGTGTGTGTGTGTGTGTGTGTGTGTGCTTATGTGTGCCACTGCCAGAGTCACTGTCCTGATCCAAAAACCCTCTGATTAACCTGCTGAAAGGAGAAAAAAGGACCAATAAAAAATAAAATGCAAATAATAAAAATCAAGATCAAAATCAATTATCTGTTGGAAAGTTTTATTTTAGAATATCTGCCAGCATCCACCTCCAACCGAGCCATCCTGCATCCTGGTTTGCACAACTAATTTTAAAAACACTCATTTACATAAAAAGTGAAAACTCTTATTTAACACTGAAACCAAAATTAAAGCAAAAATTCCCTATACTCTACGTAACATTATAAAATCTTCCATTGTAAACACATCCGCAATTTTCCTTAGAATTAGGCGAGGACACTTAATTGTAATGTTGCCAACTTATGCCAAAATCTGATAATCTCTTTCCCTGTTCTGTGTAAGTCTGCATACCTCAGCACAGCTTAATTGTGTGTATGTGTGTGCATGCGTGTGTGTGTGTGTGTGTGTGTGTGCATGTTCTCATGGAGTGTGAATGTATTAAGCTGATCCAACCAACGTCCTCCACCCTCTGACAGTGGGGGCAACTTTTCTACTATCGCCTGCACATCACCAATAGCAAAAGGTTTATACCTGGCCTGTCCCCCTCCAGGGCCTGGAACCCTAATAAGTGGACAATTCAACCCATGTGAAGCTGGATCACTAACAACCTCGTCCTTTGTCACCTCTGGCTGCACAGCTTCCAACCCTGAAATAGAAGGGCTGCCTAGTTTGTCATAGTTAAAAAAACTGTGTTTGACATGACTGTCTAGCTGACCTTCATCTATGTCCAGGCACGGATACAGCCCCACCACTGCGGGCGCTGATGGCCTCTTTCTGTCTTCCTCATTCGGAGGCGGAACCCCGCTTTTCTTTTCCTGTTTATTTTCTCTACTCAGAAACTGCACACTCTGACATACCAATGCCAACTCCTTCCACTTTCTAGCCAATACCAACAATACCACTTCCTTATCCACTTACTACAACTGCATAAGGGTTGAGGCAGTGTGATTAAATGTAACAACTGCCTAACACATAACCAGTCTGGGTGTGTTTCCCTTCAGGCTCAAAATACCAGTCTCAGCTCACAGCAGCGGGCGATAAGCATTCCAAAAGCTTCTCATTCCCTTAAAGTGACACCGCAGCTTTTCCACACACTCAGGAACAAAATAAAAGCTGTTCCTGTTGTGCTTTCAAAAATAGTTAGTCAAAGACAAGCAAGTGTCATTTGGCTCATTATTTATTTATTTATTATTGTTATTATTATATATATATTTTATTTATCAGTATCTTTATATACTGTCACTTTTCGTTAAGCTTTTCATTTTTATTTATTTCCCATGATCGATAGGTATAGTTCAACGTTGTGTTTTATTAATAGATTTGTGTGAGCAGCTTCGACTGAAAATGTCTCAAGGACTCCTCAGCGCCCCCTGGTGGAACAGGCTTCTAGAACTCTCCTGTGAGAGTCCCGGTTCCCCACTTTGGGTTCTAATCCCGAGGGCAGCAAAGGATTTTAGATCCAACGAACTGCTTCACCTAAGTTCCTAATAGAGGTTTAAAAATAAATCACACCGACCGTACGTTATCACCGCAAGGTTTCAGGGTAGTGTGATATTATTTGTAACTCCTCTCAGTTATTCATGCATTCACACATTTACTCACAAAAGAGAATAAGAGAAGATAGGAACAGTGAGAAAGTCACAGAGAGACACGTCTAAAGAAGGCTTTTTTCTTTTAGCTGAACCTCACTTGTAAATCCAATAAGGTCTTGGTAACTAGTCTCACTAATTATTTTTAGGTCTTGACTAAATTTACCTCACTTTTAAACTTAAGGTCTTGGCAAATTGGTCTCACTGTATTCCAGGTCTTGACTAAATTTACCTCACTTTTAAATTAAAGGTCTTGGCAAATTGGTCTCACTGTATTTCAGGTCTTGACTGAATTTGCCTCACTTATTGGGAAGGTCTTGATTTTTTTTATAGTTAGGCTTTACACTTAGTCCTTAACTTTATCATTAAAAAATCTCACTTCTTTAAAATTTGAAGGTCTTGGTTCAGTTTGAACTAGTTCAATACCGTTTTTCAGCAAATTTATGAAACAATACTATTTATACTCTCTTCCTGTCAACCCGTGTGATGTCCGGTGGATTTCCGTCAATCTGCTCTCGATGGTCCGAGTCAGAACTACAATGCCGGCCTGCGGAGACCGTCCCAGGACTTTTAGACTTGCCGTGCACGGACTGCGGCATGTCCTTATCAGATCCCACCGTGAAACAGGTATGAGGAAATCCGGGTCACGGCACCATTAGATGTCAGGGTTTTACCTGTACCTTAAATAAAACACAGGGAGACAAGAATGAGATTTCTAGAACGTATCTTTGCAAAGAGGGACAGCGTTCAACCGAAGTCAGAACAAAGTCCAACTTGTTTCAGCATGCGTTCCTTTTTTATTCAGGCAAGTAGGAATGGCAAACATTCAGGCAAGTAGGAATGGCAAACAAGAAACAAAAGATCTGGTGGTTTTCAGGTAACAAAGATGTGGCAGTTTCTATCAAAACAGGAACTGTGAGTTTCCAACAAGTCAGTAGAGAAAGGTTTCACAGCATTATAGAACAGTTTAAATGAGTATAAGTTTAAACGATCAATAGATAAAGTAAAATACTCTAACAAACTCTACTTTAGATTTCCAAGCAGAATTGTAAACCAGTTTACCTAAATGAGAATCTGTGACACTAATAGTGCCACTGACATGATTTAAATACAAACACCTTGAAGGGAGCACTTCAAAAGGCAAAAAAATGGCTGAATAAGCATAAATTGTCAACCTTCAACCTCTAAGAACCATGAAGTTGTGGCTGTTCATTGCTGTGATGTTCATTTATTTTTTACCACAATGAATTTGTATTTTACAACAAAAAATTTAGCTTCTATTAAATACAAAAATATTTAACATTTTTATGTGAAATATATCATTGATATATGTTATCTGATATAATCAGATATGCTTTTAAATGGATGTCATCAAATGGCAGTTAATTTATATCCACCAAGTGAAGGTGAAGTTTTCTAAATATCAATATGCGAAGAAAAAAAATTGACGCTATTGTTGTGTGTTTGTCCTGACACATTTCTATAATATTTGTGCACTTAAGCCAGCAAACTAATTATTTGTCTTGCTTTTGGTTTTAATCTTAACTCCACACTTTGTAATTCTTGATGGTTTTAAGTTTAATTCACAATGGAAGGTGATATTGGTTACAAACAGTTAGAACTACCTTTGTTTTAAGAGAAATCATGTTCATTTTTATATTTGTGCACTTTATAGATTACTGGACATTCTATACTTGTTATGCAAACAAATCTTCAAGAAATAACGCACTATGTAAGCAGTTTAATCGTATAGAAACAGATCAGATAGAACACATCATAGCAACTGATATTCTGACTGAGTTACATCCTTGCACCACCAAAAAAAAGGTGGACATGCAAGTGGATGTGTAGCTATGCATTTACTCATTTGAATAATTTAATCTATACATAGACAAAGAAAGTTAGAAAAAGTTCATTTTGATGTCACTACTCAAGTGCTGTGCCATGAGGGTTCACTGTGCACTACCAGAGGTGACCTAGAGTCACTCTATGGCTCCCCACACAGGGTGTCATGCTGAAGAGAGGGTATGTCTCTCTACAGCATGGAGAGAATTAGTCTCCATCTATCCACACATCTCCTTAACCCATTCTTTCTATGCGGGATTGCAGGAGAGCTGGTGCTTATTTCCAGTGGTTATTGTGCGAGAGGCTAGGTACACCCTAGACAGGTTGCCAGTTCATCACTGGGCCAAATACTGTAAAGATAAATGGGGCAGACAACAATTCACACTCTCTCTCACACCCAGTAACAATTTTAGAGTTACCGTATTCAATTCATCCATCCATCCACCCATCCATTATCTTTACCTGTTTCTTCCTTTTTGGGTTGTGGGTGTCACTGCTGCCCATGTCCAGCCATCACTGTACGAAAGGTGAGGTACACCCTGAACAGGTTTCTAGTCCATCACAGGGACACATAGAGACAAACAAAACAACCATTAATTTTCTCACTCACACCTAGGGACAATTTAGAGTTACCAATCAGCCTAACATGCATGTTTTTGGTCTGTGGGAGGTAACAGGGGTACCCGGAGAAAATCCACGCAGCACAGAGAGAACATGCAAACTCCACCCAGAAAGGCCCCTGGCCGGAATTTGAATTGGGGCGACCTGCTCTACCAACTGCGCCACCGTACTGCCCCCATATTCAGTTCAGTTCAATTTAATTCACTTTATTTAAATAGCACCAAATCACAACAAAAGTCATCTCACTGAAAATTCACATACGTACTCTCTCCTCTAAATGAGTCCCCGAGACTCAATGGGATTAACCTGTATAAATAAAGGTTGAATGAACATACAAAAGCCAATTGATAAAAGTTACCTCTCTAAGGAAGAAAGCCAGCAGACCTGTTGAATCTTCACTTTGTCACAGTTTCCCATTGCGAACCAGCACAAAGGCAACAGTGGAAAGGAAAAAAAAACTTTTAACAGGAAGGAACCTCCAGCAGAACCAGGCTCAGGACAAGTGTCCATCTACTTCGACTGGTTGGTTTTGAGAGGACAGGAGGGAGTAACAAACACAGAATGACTGGTCCAGTTGTACTTACTATAGGAGGAAAGACAAAAAACACATGTTATGATAGAAATAATTACAAATACAAACAGGTTGAGCAGAGTAAGTAAACACAGCAGCAGAGTCAGGAAATGAGGTCACTTTGTCCTCCAGCAGTGGACAAGGGACTAACTAAACTTAGGAAACCCAAGCCAAGCCTAACTATAGGATTTATCAAAAAGGAAATGCTTGAGCCTAATCTTAAAGGTAGACACATTATTATTATATTTAAGTATTTCCTTGATAGTTTTGTTTTATTTTATTTTGTCTGTTTTTGTCAAATTTAATTTATTTTTATGCATCTAAGTTATTTTATCTGTTGTTGTTGTTGATCTTGCACTACAAATTATTTTGAACATTACTGTTGTAGTTGTTTGGAACCAAAGATAAACCAGATGACACTTTTGCTGTAAAATACATTGCATACTGGTAATTTATTTTTTCTTTTGATACTTTTAGTACCACTATGATATAAACATATAGGATAATGTAAATAGGACTGTCAGAGTTGCAATGAGTTCATGTTAGGAGGGTGAATGATCTGATCATCTGATTGTTGATTGCAGTAATCCACATTATTAGCAGAAATAGAGGACCCCAAACCAAATTTCGCTTAGGGCCCTATGGAGGCTTGGGCCAGCACTGGCTCTGCCTCCCATTCTGCTTTTGAAAACTCTAGGAACCACAAGTAAACCTGCAGTCTGAGAGTGAAGTGCTCTGTTAGGAAAATAGGGAACAATAAGATCTGTAATATAAGATGGAGCTAGGTTTTTGAAAGCTTTGTATGTTAGAATATGATTTGTATGTTTTTGCTTCTCGTGTCATTGATAAATGTGATAAAACATTTTGTTTAGTCTTTCTGTGTGGAGCTTGCATGTTTGTTTGTTTTTGTTGTTGGTTTTTTTTTCTTATGTTAGCGTGGGTTTTCTCTGGAAACTCGAGTTTTCTTCCACAGTCCAAAAACATACATGTTAGGTTGTCTTAAGGCCCAGTTCTGCCTTGCAAAAGAAATCTGTAATAGGATCTGACTGGCTAAATGAAAGTTATTAAATAGATGGATAAACTTTGATCTCAATATTGAGAAAGTCTAGTATTGCAGCACTTTGAGAATAGACTAAAACCCTATTCGAACAGGATTACTTTTACCTAGGGACCACATGCTATTTGTAATAATTACAGAGATTGTCTGTGTCGTTAATCCTGTGCAAATCGGCCATATCAGTAATTTGTAAAGTAAAATTTCCCCACAAATTACCTACTATATTTTGCAGAACTCTGAGGTTCTTTGACAATACTAATCCAATGCAAATAGGGATATATGTGATGTGGAAAGAAATGGGTGAGATCCAATATGTAATTAGACATTTTTTCTATTTGTTTGTTTTCATTTGTTTACTGGGCACATTTTTATTTGCTTTTGGCTGCATGGGAGTGCATAAATAACCTTTTGTGTCTTGGACCAGAAAAAGCCTATTAACCCATAACGGAACACACAAGCAACACGCGAGCAACACACAAGCACACAAGCGCATGTTACGCAATATGCAGAGCTTTAACATCATATCTGGAAAATGTCCGTAAATTTCAGCTAAATCTCAGGCTTTGGTTATCCCGTGCACATGCACCACATAACAATCAGACGTTGGGGAGTAATTTATTTATTACATGTGGTCCCTAATTCTATGCTAATAGGGCTTAAGACATAAATGAAAATATAATGAATTGCAAAAGACTGACTATTAATCAGGTTTGTTTTTTTTGTTTTTTTCCAAGATGGCGCCGGTGTGTAGGGCTGCTCGTCTCTCGCTCTCTGCTTGTATTGTATTTTTGTTATTTTTACATTGGTTGGTGCAGTGTGCCGAGTCATATTTTCAATATGATCGTCGGGCACTTTTGGAGCTCCGTACATTTGCTGGAATGCCTGCGGACTTTTTGTACAGCGGCCAGCAATCTCCTCCACCGGTCCTGTCTGAGATTCCTGCCTTCCTTCTGCGTGACCCTGGCCTTTTTCCATGGAGGAAACGTCGCAGACGTCGTGGGAAGCGTGCAGGGATTTTGGTGAAACTGAGGCAAAGTGTGGATTATTCTATCAGGACTCGCTCTGGATCTGATCATCTCCTCTCTGGCCCATGGTGTTCCCAGGGCCCGGCTGCTGGCCAGCTGCCCACGCGCTCAGTCCATGTAAACACCTGGAGTTGTTTACCTGTGCGCCACACCAGCAGACCTGGAGGAACTGTTCTTCATAACCTGCGCCCGCTGGTGCGATCTTCTCCTTCCACTGCTGTGTCTGCGTTAGACCCTATCAGGATGTGTTTAATCAACGCAAGGTCTGTTTCCAACAAGATGTTTATCCTCAATTACTTTTTTAAAGATCAGGAGTTGGATTTTCTGTTCGTCATGGAATTTTGGATTTCTGATGGTGAGTCCAGCGCCTTGGTGGGATTACTACCCCCGGACTGTCTGTGTTTCAATGCCCCGTGGCCATCAGGTCGGCGCGGGGGGGGGGATTATTAACAGTTTTTAAAGCAAACCTGGCCTGTAAACAGTTGTCCATCCCGGTGTCCCGCGCCAGCTTTGAGCTAAGCGTCTTTGAACTCGGACACTCTCCTACGGTTCTATGTGCACTTGTAGTGAGATAATACCTGTCTGATATTATCCTTCATTTAAACGGATTCTTTCATTTTTCTGGACTAAGTCATATCGTGCTTTGTGGAGTAAATATGGACAGAGACGTGTTTAAATTTCTGACTCACCAACAACAGTGGGTCGTTTATTTTAAACGATTTAAAAACACATCACACATTTACATTAATTGGCAGATTGATTACAATTAACACAGCTTAATTAATGAGCTTTGCAATGAGAAATCAAACGGCCATGATATCTCACTTGCAGTTTTGAACAACAGACATATCCTTAGGACTTAAATAAGTGTCTGCAGGCTTAGCTTATCTTTTACTGGCAGATAGAAGAGGTTTAAAGATGGGAAAATGAAGGAGTTTAAATGGAGAGAAAAGATGTGTGAGGGAAAATGTGTTGACGAAGAACGACACCCTCCATCCGAACCCAGCTCTACCTCGGTACACTTCGGTAGTGGAAATCAACTCTTTACCTTGCAGAAGATATCTCAGCTTCGGTGTAGAGTTCTCTTTCAACGTTACCATTTCAGCATCTCCGTAGGATAGCAGAGAAACGTCCGGAGTAGTGACGGTACTTCGTTCAATAGCACGCTCACCTACCGGGTGGACTCACATGAGCTGTGAGCCCGTCAGAGTTCCACTCAGATGTGGAAGATTCCATAATCCCCACGAGACTCGGAAGAACTCCCAACTAACTCCAGCCCTTCAGAACTTTCGTTCGGTTCTGCTCTCAGAACTTTGAACTCCTCTCAGAACACACTGGAACTAGGAAGTGTCGACTTTTTAAAGAGTTCCCTTCCGGTCCCTTTTTGGGAAATCCTGATTGGTTGAAAGAACCAACAGGGGTGTGGTTTTAGTGACGTAAGAGGTTATTACAAGTCAGAAAAACAGTGAGATGTTTTTGGAACAGACAGAGAAATGTTTAGGCGAGATGACAGACCACAGGTGCCAGCTTCTTCTTATTTCTGTCTGCTAGGTTTAAAAACATGACAGTTCGTTCCAATAAACTTGTTTCTGACTTTTGACCGACATCACTCCTTCTCATTTCAGACAGAAGATCAAAAAATGCATGATTACTCTGTAACAGACATTAACTTGATTTCTACTTTGAATGAGGATTAAAAAATCATTAATACTGTTTCACATGTAGTGAACTAAGCCTCAGGTCAAATCTGGCCCCGAGGGCCTTCCTGGGACAAGAACTGTTACTTCATTGATTTGAGTCCAGAAACACAAAATTAAGTTCATCCAGAGACTTTCTAAGTGTGTCCTGCACTGATCAATTGAAAGAACACTCTCTTTTTTATTATCATTACTATTTTACAAATGTCTTGATAATCAAAAGTGTGTTTAGTTCAAACCATTTTAAATATTGAAGTGAACTACTCATTTTAAATCAACTGTGAAACAGTATTAATGATTTTTAATCCTCATTCAAAGTAGAAATCAAGTTAATATTTGTTACAAGAGTAATTATGCATTTTGATTTTCTGTCTGAAATGAACAAGTTGTAAGTCGGTCAAAAGTCAAGTTTCGGTCAAAAACATGTTTACTGGAAAGAAACGTCATGTTTAACTTTTTCAGACAGATAGGAGGAGACTGGCTCCAAAAAGTCTAATTTCTTCAAAACCTTTCTGTCTGTTCTTAAACAATCTAATCTTTCTCCTTGACTTTTAATAACCTCTTACATCACTAAGACCACACCCCTGTTGGTTCGTTTCGACCAATCAGGAAGTTCTCAGAGGAACCGGAAGTGACCTCTTTAAAAGGGTCAACACTTCCTAGTTCCAGTAGAACAACGGGAACTACGCAGTTCAGAATGCAGTTCGGAACGCAGAACGCAGAACAAAGTTCCGAGTCTCGTGGGGATTATGGAATCTTCCACATCTGAGTGGAACCTCTGACGGACTCACAACTCATGCGAGTCCACCCGAGAGGTGAGCTGGTGTTGAACGAAGTACCGTCACTACTCCGGACGGTTCTCTGCTATCCTTACGGAGACGCTGGAAAGCGTTGAAAGAGAACTCTACACCGAGGCCGAACTATCGTCTGCAAAGGTAAAGAGTCGATCTTCAACTGCGAAGTGTACCGTGGGTTAAGCTGGGTCCAAAGGAGCACGTTGTTCTGGTTATAACAGACAAATTCCCTCACCCATCTCTCTCCAATTAAACTTCATTTTCCCATCTTTTAAACTCTTCTATCTGCCAGTAATTATCCAGATATTTTCAGAAATGTCTGTTGGTTTAAAAGCTGCAAGTGATAACCATGGCCGTATGGTTATCTAATTGTAAAGCTTGCTAATTAAGCTATGTGTTATTGTAATCAATTTTGCCAAATTAATGTAAATGTTTGATGTTAAATTTTGATTCTGTTAATAAATGACCACGTTCATTTTGATGGGTCAAAGAAAATTAACGTCTCACGTCACATTTAATCATTCAATGCACGATATTACTCAGTCCAGAAAAATGAAAGAATCCGTTTAAATTATGAATAATATCAACAGATATAGTTCATTACATACTGGTGGCCCGTAACGGGTTCATAAAATGGACTGTTATTCGTGTAACAATTGAATTTATCATGTTGGCATATCTGATCTTAACTGAAATTAGCTTAAGAGTGCAGATTGCTGTGTGAAACGCAGCATTTTGCAGCTGTGGGGTTCAGAGAAAGTTTACAGTTGTGGTGTTTTTAGAGCTGAAATAACGTCAATGTGTTTCATTTTAAAGCTGAATTTGTACATCTGTTGTGTAACTGAGGCTGGGTTTGTGGTAAAACGCTTTGATTCTGTTTAGTCTGTGACAGAAGAGGGTTCTGTTCCAGCTCGGTTCTGATTCGTTCGAACGAGTCGTGTTTTAAATGGATAAACTGCTGTTTTGAATCTGGGATCTGTCTCAGGCCACTATGAAAATTGCTTCATTACATCTGTAACAGTTAAAAATAGTGCATTTTGACAGTTTTAATGAAAGAAAGTTGACCGGAATGTTCAGGCTAATCGCTAACACGCTTGCTGAAATAACGAGCAGCGATTGGTCGAAAGCCGCTGTTTGAAACGCTCTGATTCGCTGAGAGACGAGTGACGTGTCTGTCGTCACTTCCTCTGATGTCAGGTCGTAAAACCCACCCCCGCCGCTGCTCTGTCATTGGTTGATTCAGTCACGTGACCCCGGAAATGAGTCTCGGTTCAACCGAAGCCTCCACTGTGTTTAAAATTGCTAAATGGAGCCGCCACTGTTCCCACAAAACTCATGTTTCATGCATAAAAGACGTGCTTTTTAAAGCAACGCCACGTTTAAGCTTTAAATCCGTTCAGAAATGTTGATTTGACCGAAGTTTTGCTGATGCTAATTTTAAGCTAAACGGCTAACAACTGGATATCAACAGAACGATCCACAGGAAGTTGTCATAGACTCCTGCTGGTATAAACAAGCTTACACCGCCACCTGCTGTTGAAAGAGGAGTATAACAGTTTTCCTGAAGGGGAGACTGATAATTCCTCATTTGTTTTTCTTTTTCTTTTTGTTAACACGACCTGGTTTAATGAGTAACTGTTAAATAGCGAATTCTGGTAAATGAAACTGCTTAAAAAGCGTTTAAAAAACTAAAGTTGCTGTGAAACTTTTAGAAAAATTGCAGGTTTATTTAATGTTAAGTGCTTTAGAGTAAATATCACTTAGAGGCCTGGTTCTTGTATCTGTTAAAAATAAGCACATTAAAAAGTAACACTGCAGAGAAGCATTTACTTAAGAATATTCATGCATTGGGGTAAAACCTACGAATAGGTGCCCATCCATTTGAAGAAGTGGCTTACACAGTACTGTTGAGTGAACCCAGAGCTAAAAAGTGTGTGAAACTCACATGACACTTGAATACAAATATTTACCTGTTAAAATAATCTGAAGTTGGCAACTGTTTAACCAGATAAGTGCTGAACAGTGAATAACCATGGCAGGTGTGACAGAAAAGGATTTTGATCCTTGTGAGATGAAGGACTGGTTAGAGGGAGCGTTGACGCTGCTCACAGACTCCTTACATCCATATGGTGAACAGGTGGACAGCATGATCTCAAAAGAGTTATTGGACAAGCTGAAGGAGGTTGCAGAGAGTGTGACCTCTACAGACAGACCAAAGTCAAGCTATGACAAGCTGGCAAAATTGGCGCTCTTATTGAAAGCATCATTCTATGCAGTGGTAAACAAAGCTGACGACCTTGAGATAAGGTTAAACAGCGAAAAAGAGGTGGTTCAGGAAATTGAAGAACGCTTCCTTCAATTTAAAAGTGAACACGAGGTCCTCACTAAGAAACATCTTGAACAGATGATTCAGTCACAGCAAGACGCACGTGCAGAAATTGATTCACTGAATAGCCAAGTACAGTCACTGAATGCATCACTCACTGAAGCCAGGGATGCTAAAGAACTGTTTTCCACAGCATACTTTGCATTAAGACGGGATCGCGACTAGACAATGTCACACGTGTCCCGTTGTAAAACTGAGATAGACGTGCTTAAAACACAACTTTGCCATGCAGAAAGGAAATTTGGTATGAGGCGTGGACAGAATGTGGGGACACACTGGGCTTCAGACCCAAATCTCCTTACATCACACACACCTCCACCCTTATCTAAAGTAGTAGGGACAGACCTGAACAGGTTTCCACTACCAAGCAGGCAAGAGAGACCATTGAAACTTCCTCTTTCAATAGATGATCTTCAAAAACTCTCAAAATATGTACAACGCTTTGTACCTGGCCTAATGGGTTCAACTGGAACAAAAGCGTATCTGAAAGACCTTGATTTCAGACTGAGTGGTTATCCTAATGCTACGGTTGAGGATAAAATCAGTCTGATAAGGCTCACTTCGGACAGAGAGGTGTTCACCTTCATCGAGCGTCAACCTGATGCCACGAGAAGGGATTACAACCTTCTGTGTGAAGCTTTGATCAGGGAGTACGACCCCTGCACGGGACCTGCTGGTTTCCCAGCTGCTGACAAGGTCACGCAAGGCAAGCATGAACATCCAAAGGTTTATTACAAAAGAATCTTCCAAGCTTATTTTGGTTACAGAAATGAAACCGGAATGGAGGAAGAAGAAGGTTTTAAATTTGTTTTCAGCAAAAATCTCCACACTGACTTTAAAACGTCAGTACAAATGATGGCAAATTTCAGAGAAAAATCCATCAATGAGATTAAACAGTGTGCTGTGAATGTGTTTGAGGCATGTTCTCATGCTAAGACGCCCATAGAGGTGTTTCCTGGTGTAAAGGTTAAACCCCACTCCCTAGAACGGGAAGGACGGCGTGCATCGCCTCCCCCTCCTAAGAAAGGCGAGAAAAAGCAGTCTTTTCAAACTAACAAACCGCGTCATGAGGGTGCACGCTGGGACAAAAAAGCTCCTCTTTCAGAGGATGAACGTGATTATCGTAAATGGGGTGTGCGTAGGACGCAAAGATATGGGAACTAAGAGGACCCATATTATCAGGGGAAGTCCGAAAAGGAACCCCCAAAAGATGTACCTAACCATCCCCCACCTCGGACGAAACGAACCGAGGCGAAAAAATCACAAAGGTTCCAGAAACAAGGCCCTACACCTCTGAGCTCGGAAGAGACAGAGAAACTACGCAGGTTTTTAGAAACTTTGAAACACACTGACGCGGGAAACCAACCTGGAGCACTATGCAGTGATGTAATCACTATTACATCTGAGGGCGCGAATGACAACATCACAGATGTCGGTGGAACACACCAAGACATTGTTGTTGTTGCCTCCAACAACCCCTCATCGGAAGAAGGGGGGATAAGCTCGCACACAAACGATGACGAGTCATCGCAAGCTGAACACTCAGAAACAGCTACTGCTGTGCTGACGGTTCAGACAAACCAAGATTACACAGACAAGGCTGAACGTGTGAAGAAACGTCAGAAAAAACCTAAGAGGTTTCTGTGTAACTTTATCAGAAGGGGGTCGCCAAAAAGGCGTACCTGTCAGTAACACTTGAAGGAGTCCTCACACACGAAGCACTCCTGGACGGTGGGGCGGACATAACAATTATGTCGGCTAAACTGTTCGAGGAGCTGAGGACAGCCGCTGCCGGTGTTAACAGGATAATACCTCTCACAGAATGTGCTATAGAAATGCAGGGTCTCTCAGAGGAGAGGACAACCCTGACAGCTATAGCAATGGTTCACATGCAGGTTGGCAGAATGACACTATACCACCCGGTACACGTGTCTCGTGTTGACTCATTCCCATTTTTGGTTGGCCAGGATTTTATAAATCGCTTTGACGCGATTATAGATTATGGTGATCAAACGATGTGGGCAAAAGTGAGCAAACCACTGCCAATACAAATGCCTCCGGAGTGTAACACAGACTGCCTAACAGCAGGTACCGCTGAAGGCGCAAAGGACTCCTCAGCCGAGGACTCGAGCCCGGTGAGTATTCCTCTGAAATCATGTGAAACCAAACAGACCCACCCGGTGGCCAAACTCTGACCCAACAAGACAGCCTCCTCGGTGAGCTGGAGCAGTCAGAGTCCACCAAACACTACCTACCACTGGTAGTTAAAGGTGTAGAGATCCAAGGGTCCCACACCAACGATGCTGTTCTGTCTCTATGGACAGATAAATCAGCAATTAACCGAGCTTTCTATGAAACCTTGGTTCACAAACACGTGGGTCTAGAACTAATTAAAAAAGCTTTCCGCTTTCCATTAGTTCCCAATAGTTCACAGGTAATGACCGCTGAAAGAGTCATTAACCTAAAACGTCATCATCTCGAAAGGAGAGATGCCAGTCGATGTGTGTGGAGTGGCCCTTATGGCCATGAGGACCAGAGGGAGTTTCACGTCCCAGTCCTTGTGGTTTGCGGCTACGTATTTTTTCAAAATACTCACCACAGTCCTGTTTGCTCTCTCAACCTGGCCTGAAGCCTGTGGATGGTAGCCAATATGGAAGTTGGCTTTGACGCCTAGCGTCTTCCACAGTTCTTTCATTACTTCACCTGTGAAGTGTGTACCTTGGTCTGAGTTCACCCTGAGGGGAAGTCCAAACCTCGAGAATACATGATTCATTAATAACATAGCAGTAGTTTGTGCTGTGTCATTAGGGGCTGGTAGACATTCTACCCATTTGGTAAACGTGCAGGTTACCGTGAGAAAATATTTATTTCCTTAAGAGCTCTTAGTGAGTGGTCCAACCCAGTCAATCTGGAGGTCCGACCATGGAAATGCAATGCCTCTACTATGCAGTGGTGCCCTGTGGAGTGGTCTGGATGGCTGAAACTGGCCACAGACCAGGCACCCTTTTATGTAGTCTTTGACATCCTTCTTCATTCCAGGCCAATAAGCAATCTGTTTTAATGCTTTCAGCGTGGCATTGTCACCCTTGTGTCCTGCGGACGGAAGGTCATGTGCATGAACTAACATCACCCCCCTGTGGTCATGGGGGACCACGAACACGGGTGAGGACGTCCGTCCATGAACAAAAATTAGGATGCCCTTAAGTAGTTTTAGCTGTTTGCGCAGCTGAAAGAGGACTTTAAGGTCTGGATTGGAATCCAGTTCTCCTTTCGATGGAGTGTATTTGTCTGGGTCAGTCAGATACAGTATCATCGAGTTAATTGCAGGATCCAACTTCTGAAGTTGGATGATGTCTGGGTCAGTCAGTATCGGGCGTACAGAAACTGTGTTATCAGCAGGTTTAGCTGCAGCTTGTGCACGTGTGACTGCCATTACCTCAGCTGTAGGTTGTGTCGACTGAGTGTTGAGTAGCCAGGAGGGGTCAAAGGACAATGTGGGCCCGTCAACTGCTCCTCCCTTGGCTAGGGAGTCTGCAAGGTCATTGTAGTGCTTGTCATCGCCTGGGACTCTGGAATGTCCTGGAACTTTCTTTCAGAAGATTTGTAGATCATGTGATGTCACCAAATGATCACATGTCATGAAAAGCTCTTTGTGTTTGACCACCTTTTTGTTGCTTGTGAGAAAACCGTTCTGTTTCCACAGAGCGAGATGACACAAGAAACTAAGTCGAGCATAGTTAGAGTCAGTGCAGATGACTAGCGTCTGGATGGAGCGTTCCACTGCCATCTGTAGGCATATTAGGATTCCTGCTATCTCAGCATACTGAGAAGACTGAGAGCCTAATTTATAGCCAAATGTGACCTGTTCTTGGTCTTGGAGGAGAACTCCTCCAACACCTGCTTTGCAGATTTTCTCGTGGTGGAATGAGCATCCATCCACGTACAATGTCGCCATATCTTTACAGATATTGCTATCAAAGAAGTGGTGATTTGGGTCCTCAGCTACTGAGGGTTTACTCACAACCGGCTGTTGGGTGGCTGGTACATCCTGTGTACATTCTTGGCAGATTGCCAAATCAGTGCCCAAGTGTGACTTCTTATTTTGACCGTAGCGGATGTCTAGGTTAAAACTCTGAAGTGCCATAAGCCATGTGGCTACACGTGAGTTCGTCACCACACCATCTCTGATGCGTTGGCTGTTTAGAAACGTTACAGGCTGGTGTTGTGTTTCAATAATAATCCTCTGTCCACCAATATAGCAGGAGAAATGTTTCACTGCCCACACAGTGATCAATAGAGCCTTCTCACAGTCTGAATACCTTAGTTCAGGGCCTGCCATTGTTTTGCTGGCGTAGGCCACAACACGCTTGTCTTTGTCGTGTATTTGGTACAGACCTGCACTCATGCAGTGAGTTGAGAAGCCCACTTCCAAGTAAAACTCTTTGTTGTAGTCTGGGTAGACTAGACATGGGGCTAACTTGAGCCTGTCTTTAAGAGCGTTCATTGCCTGCTGCTGTGTATCAGTCCAGACAAATGGTACGTCTTTCTTTAAGAGTTCAGTCAGTGGCTTTGCGAGGTCTGCATAATGCTCTATGAACTGGCGTGAGTAATTACACACTCCCAGAAAACTCTGTAGTTCTTTGAGATTGGTAGGGACTTTGAGGTTGTCTAGGCCTTGGGTGCGAGTCAATTGTGGTTGTACTCCGTCCGGACCTACAAGGAGGCCAACGTAGTCCACTTTGGTTCTGTACCACTGGCACTTTGACAGTGAGATTTTAGCACCAGCAGTTGTTAGCTGATTTAGGACGTGGTCGATCTCAGCCAAATGAGAGTCCAGTGTTGGCTGCCTCAAAAGGATGTCGTCCACGTAGATCAGTGTCCCACGCTCGTGGGCGTCTGGACATGCTTTGTTCAAAAAGATGTTGAACTCTGCAGGTGAGTTAGCGTAGCCAAAGGGACACCTGGTAAAGGTGTATTGTCGGCTGCCAAAAGTGAAAGCTAGTTTGTGTTGGTCCTCGGCGCGCACAGGGATGGTCCAAAAACCAGAGGCGACGTCGAGGGTAGAGAAGTACTTACCATCGGTGACCTTTGGCCGTTCCTGTTGGAGCTGAGTCATTGGCCACCTGGATAAGGGGACTTGTTTATTTAGCTTTCTGTAGTCTATGGTAAGTCTCCACTTACCATTTGGTTTTAAAACTGGCCATAAAGGCGCAGAGTAGGTGCTATTACATTGTCTGATTATACCTTTGACCAAAAGGTCATCAACGATCTCCTGGACAGGCTGATGTGCTGCCAGAGGGATCTTGTATTGTCTGACAAATGTTGGTGGTGCGTTTGGTGGGGTTGGGATGCTCACTGTGTGGAGTGAGGTCAACCCACAATCCGTTGACTCAACTGAAAATGACTTTTCATATTTTAAAAGAACTTGGCGAAGTTTGTCCCTTTCTTCATCAGATGTCAGAGCGTCGGCTTGGGCGACCACCTGATCAATCTGTGATGAGACTGATAAGGGTTCTTGCTCTTTGGGGAGCTCCAACGAATCCCTTTCTGAGTCGTCGGACCTGTCTATGGGTAAGACACCATAGGTTTGAGGTCCTTGGTTGACGTCATCGGTTGAGAAAAGAGCTATGGCCTGTGTTGGTTTTGTGAACCATACTGGCCCAGCTTCTTGACTTGGTACCAGGTTATCTGGGAGTCCTCCCAGAAATGGAATGCCTAGTTCAAAATCATGAAAATCAGTGGAAATCAACCATCCTAGCATAGTGTTTTTTGGGATCATCACCTCATCCGTGCCTGTGTTACACACAGCAACAGATGTGGTCCTGGAGTCAAGGCTCACTTGGTTCGTGGCTTCCACGGACAATCCCAAGTTGAAAAACGCAGGAGAAGATTGAAAATATGCCTGTTTATGGCTAATAGCTTGTCCAGCTATGATGTGGATTCGCACCATTAGGTTAATCACCTGAGGTGGTACTGTGGTGGTTTGGTTGCTAGCAACCTGGCAGGCCTCTGGAATGGTCTGCCCAGCCTTAAGGTTTGCTGTGTCTAGCACAGGAGGATCCTTTGTGGCTGGTTTTAGGGACCACAGCACCTTGTTGATGGTGTCCACATGGACACCCAACCTTACCAAAATGTCAGAGCCTATGTAGGTTGCATGTGGTAAGTTTTGGATCACGAGAAACGGGTGAACCAGTTTATCGCCCACCTCGTTCTAAGGACTTCATAAATGATTTCTCTGACTTTTTGGCTGATATCACACAGAGATACACTCACTTTTTGTTTATTGGTGACTTTAATTTGCATGTGTGTTGTCAGGAGAAACCCTTGGTGAAGGACTTTCTGGATTTATTGGACTCTTTTAATTTAACTCAGCAGGTAAACGGCCCCACCCAAGAACACGGTCACACGCTGGACCTCGTTTTAACACGCAATGTCTCTGTTTCTAATTTGAAAATCGGTGACAATGTTTTTTTCAGATCACATGCCTGTATTGTTTGACTCCACCCCCCCCCCTTGTCCTACTGCTAAGACGTGTGTTCCTGCACGTACGCGTTCCATTAACCATTTCACTGCTGCTCGTTTTAATGAAGGTTTTAACTCTGAGAGGATCGAACAGCTCTTGGTGTCTCCTACCACTGAGGGGCTAACCTTTCAGTTCAACTCTGCCTGTTTAAATGTTCTGGACCGTGTTGCTTCCCTTAAAACCAGAAAAACGAAACTTAGATCTGTGCCTTGGCTGAATGACGTCACTCGAGCCGTTAGGCGGCAGTGTCGCAGAGCTGAACGAAGGTGGAGGAAGGACAGGCTGCAGGTTTCTTTTCAAATGTTAAGGGAGAGTTGGCGTCACTATCAGAAAACCGTTAAAGCTGCCAAATGTAAATTCTTCTCTGATTTAATTGTCTCCAACTCCCACAACCCCCGAGTTATTTTCTCCACCCTGAACTCAGTTCTACACCAGCTCATGATCTGTCCATCCCATCTCAGTGTGTGGCTGTGTTTGACCACTTTGAGCCCATCTCTTTGTCTTCTCTGGAGCAGGTAATGTGCAGCATGAATCCATCTGGTTCCCCTTTGATGTGGTCCCCCCTCAACTACTAAAGGAAGTTTTTCCTACCCTGGGTCCTTTTATTCTCGCTATTCTGAATAGCAGTTTATCCTCAGGTGTGGTGTCAAAGACTTTTAAACATGCTGCTGTCCAGCCCCTCCTGAAAAAACCTAACCTTGACCCCTCAGTCATGTCCAACTTCCGGCCTGTCTCCAGACTCCCATTCACCTCTAAACTACTGGAAAAAATTGTGGAGTCTCAGTTGAAACAGTTTTTGGGGGATCACGCTCTCCTAGAGTTATTCCAATCTGGCTTTAAATCTCTCCATAGCACTGAAACTGCTCTACTGAAGGTTTTTAATGGCATTTTCATATCCACAGACGCAGGTGATTCTGTGCTGCTTGTTCTGTTGGACCTTACATCTGCTTTTGACACCATCGACCACAAGATCCTCATTTCTAGACTGGAGCAGTGGGTGGGCATCACAGGGTCAGCCCTTAAATGGATTGGGTCCTACCTCTCTGACAGAACCTTCGGTGTCAATATCAAAGATTTTAGTTCGGCATCGACAGCGCTCCAGTGGGGGGTAACCGCAGGGGTCCATCCTCGGTCCCCTTCTCTTTTCTTTATACCTGCTGCCACTAGGTGCTATTTTCCGCAAACACAACATACCCTTTCACTTTTACGCAGATGATTGCCAAATTTACTTCCCCCTGAGGCACAGAGGCACACGCTCTATTCAGCCTCTTCTTGACTGCCTGGCTGACATCCGGGACTGGATGGCTTTAAACTTCTTAAGCTTCAATGAGAAGAAGTCTGAAGTCATGCAGTTCCATCCCAGTGGCTCACTCGTGAACCATGACATTGACCTTTTCTCTCTAGCCCTGCTAGAGAAACAAAAGGTCACTAATCTAGGGGTGATAATGGACCCGTCCTTAAAACTCAACAGTCACGTAAACATGATGGTCAAATCCTGTTTTTTTCAGCTGAGACGGCTGTCTAAGCTGAAGCCTATACTCTCCAAAAAGAACCTTGAGACAGTGATCCACGCCTTTATAACATCTAGGCTTGATTACTGCAATTCACTTCTGTTTGGAATCAGTCAGTCCTCCATTTCACGTCTTCAACTGGTCCAAAATGCTGCAGCCCGATTTTTAACTGGTACAGGCTATAGAGAGCACGTCACGCCAGTTTTGGCCTCCCTGCACTGGCTACCCATTCACCTTCGGATCCAATTCAAAATTCTCATGTATGTTTTTAAATCACTGAACAGTTCCGCTCCATCCTATCTCACTGATCTTCTGCAGCCATATGTCCCACCACACTCTCTGAGGTCAGCAGACCAGATGCTTCTCTCAGTCCCAGAAACCCGTCGTAAGCTCAGAGGTGACAGGGCTTTCTCTGTTGCAGGTCCACAACTGTGGAATGAGTTGCCACTGAGTGTCCGGCAGGCTCCCACACTCTCAGTCTTTAAGTCTCGCTTGAAGACCCACTTCTATTCTCTTGCCTTTAACACGGTGTGATTTGTTTTGGTCTTGTCTGTACTCTACACTGTTGGCCATTTTAGTTAGCTTCTGCTGCTATTTGTATCTGTATTTTTATTTTGTTTTCCTGTCCACTGTGCATGTTTGTTTTCTTTTGTACAGCACTTTGGTTGGCCTTGTTGCTGTTTTAAGTGCACTATAAATAAATTGGTATGGTATGGTAGGTCTCTCTTGTAAATGAGTCTTCGAGGCTCAATAGGATTAACCTGTCTAAATAAAGGTTGAATGAATGTAGAAAACAAGTACCAAACCAATATAATAATTACCAAACCTTCCCAGATTATCATTACTGTACTTTTTATTGTATTATTTGTATGAGTCATATGTATATATGACTACCCAGAGCATTTTGAAATGTTTTATTTTTCAACATACATGCACATGTATTAATTAATCTATTTCATCCATCCATCCATCCATCCATCCATTTTCTTCCGCTTATCCGGGGTCGGGTCGCGGGGGTAGCAGCTTAAGTAGGGAGGCCCAGACTTCCCTCTTTCAGCCAATTGGTCCAGCTCCTCTGGGGGAATCCCAAGGCGTTCCCAGGCCAGCTGAGAAACATAGTCCCTCCAGCGTGTCCAGGGTCTTCCTCTGGATCTCCTCCCGGTGGGACGTGGTCGGAACACCTCACCAGGAAGGCGTCCAGGAGGCATCCTAAACAGATGCCCGAGCCACCTCATTTGGCTCCTCTCGACGTGGAGAAACAGCGGTTCTACTCTGAGTACCTCCCGGATGATCGAGCTTCTCACCCTATCTCTAAGGGAGAGCCCAGACACCCTGCAGAGAAAACTCATTTCGGCCGCTTGTATCCGAGATCTTGTTCTTTCAGTCATAACCCAAAGCTCATGACCATAGATGAGGGTAGGAACGTAGATCAATCGGTAAATTGAGAGCTTCGCCTTTTGACTCAGCTCTCTCTTCACCACGACAGACCCGTACAGAACCTGCTTCGCTGCAGACGCTGCACCTATCCGCCTATCGATCTCACGTTCCATTTTTCCCTCATTTGTGAACAAGACCCAAAGATACTTGAACTCCTCCACTTGGGGCAGGACCTCCTCCTGACCCGGAGAGGGCACTCTACCCTTTTACGGCTCAAGACCATGGCCTCGGATTTGGAGGAACTGATCTTCATCCCGGCCATGTCGCACTTGGCTGCGAACCGCTCCAGCGAAAGCTGTAGATCACGATTTGATGAAGCCAATAGGACCATATCATCTGCAAAAAGCAGAGAAGCAATCCTAAGGTCACCAAAATGGATCCCCTCAACACCTTGGTTGCACCTAGAAATTCTGTCCATAAAAGTTATGAACAGAATCAGTGACAAAGTGCAACCTTGGCGGAGTCCTACTCTCACCAGGAACAAGCCCGACTTACTGCCGGCAATGCAGACCAGGCTCTGACACCGGTCATACAGGGACCTAACAGCCCGTATCCAAGTGCCCTGTACCCCATACTCCCAGAGTACCCCCCACAGGGTTCCCCGAGGTACACGGTCAAACGCCTTTTCCAAGTCCACAAAGCACATGTAGGTTGGGCAAACTCCCACGCACTTCCAGGACCCTGTTGAGAGTGTAGAGCTGGTCTAGTGTTCCACGACCAGGACAAAAACCACACTGCTCCTCCTAAATCCGAGGTTCGATTATCCGACGTACCCTCTTCTCCAGAACCCCCAAATAGACCTTACCAGGGAGGCTTAAGAACGTGATCCCCCTGTAGTTGGAACACACTCTACGGTCCCCCTTTTTGAATGGGGGACCGCCACCCCGGTCTGCCAATCCAGGGGAACTTCCCCCGATGTCCACACAATATTGCAGAGTCGCGTAAGCCAATACAACCCTACAACATCTAGAGCCTTAAGGAACTCCGGGCGAATCTCATCCACCCCTGGGGCCCTGCCACTGAGGAGCTTTTTAACCACCTCTGTGACCTCAGCACCAGAGATTGGAGGGCCCGACCCAGAGTCCCCAGGCTCCGCTTCCTCAGTGGAGGATGTGCCGGTGGGATTGAGGAGGTCTTCAAAGTATTCTGCCCACCGACCTACGACATCCCGAGTTGAGGTCAGCAGCACAACACCCCCACTATAAACAGTGTTGGTGGTATACCGCTTCCCCGCCGAGATGCTAGATGGTGGACCAGAATCACCTCAAAGCCATGCAGAAGTCATTTTGCATGACCTCTCTGAACTCCTCCCATGCCCGAGTTTTTGTCTCAGCGACCACCCGAGCTGCATGTCGCTTGGACTGCCGGTACCCATCAGCTGCTTCCGGAGTCCCACAGGCCAAAAAGGCCTGATAGGACTCCTTCTTCAGCCTGACAGCATCCCTCACCGATGGTGTCCACCACCGGGTTCAAGGGTTGCCGCTGCGACAGACACGACAACCTTGCAACGGCAGCTCCGATAAGCCGCCTCGACAATAGAGGCACGGAACATGGCCCACTCGGACTCAATGTCCTCCACCTCTCCCGGAACTTGTTCGAAGTTCTCCTGGAGGTTGGAGTTAAAGCTCCGTCTCACAGGAGACTCTGCCAGACATTCCCAGCAAATCCTCACAATACGTTTTGTTCTGCCAGGTCTGACCGGCATCCTACCCCACCATCGGAGCCAACTCACCACCGGGTAGTGATCAGTGGACAGCTCCGCCCCTCTCTTCACCCGAGTGTCCAAGACATGTGGCCGCAGAACAGATGAGACAACGACAAATTTGATCATCGAACTGCGGCCTAGGGTGTCCTGGTGCCAAGAGCACATATGGACACCCTTATGCATGAACATAGTGCTTGTTATGGACAATCCATGACGAGCACAGAAGTCCAACAACAGAGCACCACTCGGGTTCAGATTAGGAGGGCCGTTCCTCCCAACCACACCCCTCCAGGTCTCACTGTCATTGCCCATGTGAGCATTGAAGTCCCCCAGCAGAACAAGGGAGTCCCCAGGAGGTGTACTTTCCAGTACCCCCTTCAAGGACTCCAAAAAGGGTGGATAATTTGAACTGCCGTTTTGTGCATAAGCACAAACGACAGTCAGAACCCTTGTCCCCCCCCCCCCCCACACACACACACACACACACGTAGATGGAGGGAGGCCACCCTCCCGTTAACTGGGGTGAACCCCAACACACAGGCACCAAGTTGGGGGGCAAAAAGTATGCCCACTCCTGCTCGGCGCCTCTCACCAGGGGCAACTCCACAGTGGAAGAGTGTCCAACCCCTCTCAAGGAAACTGGTTCCAGAGCCAAAGCCATGCGTAGAGGCGAGTCCTACTGTTTCTAGCCGGAACCTCTCAACCTCACACACCAGCTCAGGCTCCTTCCCCACCAGTGAGGTGACATTCCACGTCCCAATAGCCAGCTTCTGTATCCGAGGATCAGTCTGGTCCCTTGCCTAATCTATTTCATTGAACTATTATTTTACATCTCAAAGAAAATGTTTTCACAATACATGAGCTGTATTAAGTCGTATGGCTCTACAGTACATGCTGTATAGGTGCCCTTCTTAGATCAGAGGTTTCCATGGCAGTCACCAAGGTGATTTTAAGCAGGGTAATCTCTCATAATTCAAGTCGGATGATTCACTGGAAATCAAATGAGCTTCCAGGACCATGAGCTGAAGGGGCAATTGACCTACATATCATTTCTCCCTGACAGCTCCCTCCTGAATTTACCCCTCAAACCCCCCCCCCCCCCCACACACACACACACACACCGCCCCTTCTTTACACTGATTTCTGGAGCTTTTTCCTGTGCATATGATGATGAACAGCACACATCATTTCAGTCAAAAATAAATAAATAAATTAAAGTATAGAATGGAAAATTATCCCATCCGATAAGAAGAATGAAAAACATATCCAAAAAATGGAATTTTCCTGGCAATTTGCTCCTAGGCTTTCCAAAAACGCAATTAAGCATCAGAGACAATAGCAAATCTGTGTCTCTCCAAAAAAGTAACTAAAAATGATTGCTTGATTGGGTATCTAGGACTGGGTAATTTCCATCAGTGATGATGGGAAATTGGGGTGCTGCAAGAATGAACAAGATGTGCTTCAAAGTGTGTGAACATATGATGTGTACACAGACACATTTGTAGATAAACTTTGTTGCATGTGCAGACACTTGTTCAGATTCATATGCACACAGAGACAGACAGTAGACTGCCTCATCATTAATTCAGGAGCCATCACTCTCACCATCCTTCTGCCCCTGAGAACCCCCCGATGCTTCCTGGCAACGTTGTGCATATTTATTCATACATCCTCCTTGCTTTACTAAATGTCACTGTAAATGTTTCTACTGCCAATGAAACCGTTTCTTTTTGTTTTCTGTTCTGTTATCTCTTCTTTATTGCCGACCGCTCAGTTTATCCCTCTGCTTGTGTTAGAAAGAGTAACATTTCTGAAAAAGGTGCACGTTTGTTGTTCTTACTCCATTTCCATAATGTCTTTAAACTTCAGAGGCACTTTGTTCACCCCACTGCTAATTCCATTCACACTTGGTTTCACCTCCACCAAACACCTCAGAGGACAAACGCTGCCTTTGGAGCAATGGCTCTAAACATTGATTTGACTGAGTCTGCACCAGCATCATCCCACTGCTAGGAGAGCAGGGAATTTTCAGAGCCTCTACTGATTCTGATGTCCTCACTTAGACCTCTCCATTGCAGTCACAGTTAGTGCACAGTGACTTTGTTTTTAAATCCATTCCCCTTTCTTTCCATCTTACCTCACAAAGTCTGAATGTGTGATTTTTGTACCAGCAAACTTGTTTGACAATGAGCAAAAAATTTCCTTGCTCAAATATTATCCATAGATACTATAATGATGAGGGGCGGCTGTGGCTGAGTGACTAGAGCAGTCACCTTCTAATGCAAGAGTTGGGGGTTCAATTCCACCAGCAGTTGCATGGCAAAGTTTCCATGGGCAAGACTGAACCCTTTATTGCCTCTGATGTGCATCCCATCAGTGTATGAATATGATAAAGCACTGCTTATTCTTTGTAAAGATATAGTAGAGTGCTGTATGAATGGGTAAATGATGATATAGATTGTAGGGTAAAAGCTGTGAGTATCTTGATAAGATAGAAAGGTGCTAAGTACAGTCCATTTATCATTTATCATAACTGTGAAACAGGTACAGAGATTCTATGCTACAAGGCAGTGGTGATTTTAGCCTCTTTTGGGGGATGCTCAACCCCTCCTAAATTTTAACTCAGCATCCCTGAAAAATAAAGAAACCATCATTAGGATTCCAAAAAAGTTAAATCTGGTCCTCTGGACATTCAAAAAATCAAAAAAAAAAAAAAAAAAAACCAAAGCAAAAAAAATATAGAAACGTTTCGTCCGTCTCTCATCCGAGAGACTTCCTCAGTCTGAGGTGCTGTATTCATCTTACATCGGGGAAACTAAACAGCCACTGGCCAAAAGGATAGCCCAGCACAGAAGATCAACATCATCAGGCCAGGATTCTGCAGTCTACACTCATCTCCAGGCCAGCGGTCACTCTTTCAGGGATGAAGATGTTCACATCCTGGACAGTGTAGTGAACTAAGCCTCAGGTCAAATCTGGCCTTGAGGGTCTTCCTGGGACAAGAACTGTATTTCATTGATTTGAGTCCAGAAACACAAGATTAAGTTCATTCAGAGACTTCCTAAGTGTCCTACACTGATCAATTGAAAGAACACTCTCTTTTTCTATTATCATTACTATCTTACAAATGTCTTGATAATCAAAGTGTGTTTAGTTCAGGCCATGTTTAAATGTTGAAGTGAACTACTCATTTTAAATCAACTGTGAAACAGTATTAGTGATTTTTAATCCTCATTCAAAGTAGAAATCAAGTTAGAATGTGTTACGGAGTAATTCATGCATTTTCTGATTTTCTGTCTGGAATGAGCAAGTGTAAGTTGGTCCAAGGTTAGAGGCAAGAAGACAAGTTGTTGGAACGAACTGTCATGTTTTTATATCCTCTCAGACGTAAATAGAGAAGCTGGCACCTGTTTTCCCCCAACTCGCCTAAACATTTCTCTTGTCTGTCTCAAAAACATCTTCTGTCCGTTCCAAAACAATTTTTCTGTTTTTCTGACTTTTAATAACCTCTTACATCACTAAAACACACCCCTGTCTGGTCGATCGACCAATCAGGAACTTCCCAAATGAACCAGAAATAGAACTCTTTAAATGTCGGCACTTCCTAGTTCAAACCAGCTGCAGTCGAGTGCGGTGGGAGAGCAGTTCAGTTCGGAGAGCAAACCGAACAGAAGAAGTGCTGGAGAGTACAGGAGGTTCAGACATGATCCGCAGTTCTTCCGAGTCTTGTGGGAATTATGGAATCTTCCACATCTGAGTGGAACTCTGACGGACTCACAACTCATGTGAGTCCACCCGTGAGGTGAACGTGTGTCGGACGGAATACCATCACTACTTCGGACGATTCACAGCTGTTCCTACGGAGACGCTGAAAGGGTGCGTTAAATAGAACTCCGTACCAGTGGAGACACCTGCTACAGGTAAAGAGTCGATTTACACCACCTAGGTGTACCGAGGAGGAAGCTGGGATCTTAACGG
>NC_056517.1:16111475-16122746 GCF_014905685.2 Nematolebias whitei
TGACCGCATTCATTTGATGGGTCAAAGAAAATTGACGTCTCACGTTACGTTTAATTAATTTCAATGCACGATATTATTCAGTCCAGAAAAATGAATGAATCCGTTTAATTTATGGATAATATATCACAGATATATGTTCCTCTACAACAGAGAGGAACAATGGTTTGAGAGAGGAGTAAAGGAGGCCATCTTTGTGAAAAGAAACAGTCCATCATTAAACAGGGGTGGAGGCCTGCGAGTTCAACTGTCCCCCTCGTACACTGCTGTTATTGCTAGTATCACCCAACACCCTGTGAACAGTAAACAGCCATCATGTGCTAATGATCCATTGTTAGGCTGATGGTCCTTCTTGACCATGTGAGCAGCTGGTTTTGGTTGTCAGCAGCAAACTGGTTGATCCACTCTGAGAAGGTGCTATTTAAGAGACTGAGCTGAATACAGCACCTCAGACTGAGGAAGTCTCTCGGATGAGAGACGAAACGTTTCTATATTTTTTTGCTTTGTTTTGTTTTTTTGAATGTCCAGAGGACCAGATTGAACTTTTTTGGATTTTTCTACCTGGATTATTGAGCATGCATCAGGACATCATTAGGATTGTGTAAGGAAACTCAGTTCTCAAACCTTAGATTCACCAACACATTGAATAAATTTGGAAAAAAAATATGGAATAAATCACAGGTGTCAAACTCCAGGCCTCGAGGGCCCGAGTCCTGCAACTTTGTGTCTCTGATGCCACACAGCTGAATCAAATAAGGAGGTCATTAACAGGACTTTGGAGAACTTGACTGCACTGAGAAGCTAATTCACCCATATTATTCAGCTGTGTGGCATCAGAGACACATCTAAAAGTTGCAGGACTCCGGCCCTCAAGGTCTGGAGTTTGACACCCCTGGAATAAATGAAGACACTTTTAAACGGGTAAAATTATGATTTTTTTTTTTTTTGTGCAGGAGTCGGATCCTCAGTGCCACTTGTCAATCAGTCCAGCAGGCTCATCAGCGACTGACCAATCGTCAATCTCAATTTGTCTTGAATTGAAACTCTCCTTATCTGCAGGACTTCCACCCCCTTTTCCTCCGACAACATTGTCAGGGATTTGCATCATGAACGCTTTGTGATCAGATGGATTTTATGAAAAATCATCAGAAAAAAAAGTTAAAATGTTGTCAGTGGAGAACATGTAATTCAGACAGACTAAAAGGAATGTTTAGAAGGATGTGTGAGAGAAGCAGAGTGTGCTCTATTCACATAAGGAGAGCTGTTGTTCAGATTACTTCTTGTTGTACCATTAACTCTAAAGGTTATTGAATCAAGTGTTTACTTATGTAGGTAAACGTAGATGTTTAGCAACCCGTTAAAATACACCGGAATGCAGGAAATGGCATCTACTTTATTAAAAATTTTCTGTGGGAGAACCTCCAGATCCCCCCACCACTGTGTCCTCCCCACACATTACAAATGCTCCTGATGCCAATGGCCACCGTGTTGTTCAAGCCAAGAGCCATTGTCAGCACTGGGGACTGAGCACCCTTAAAGGGCAAATATAGATTGCCCCCATTACAAGGAGAGCACTAAAACAAATAAATAACAGTGATGTCCCGATGAAGATTAATTGTCTTCTATACAAATGAGTCATTTACAAATAAAGATTAGCAACACTCAATCAGATAATTGCATTTTTTTATCATTTCTTAACACCTCATGAGTTCTACATTGCCTTAAAATGTGTGAGAGCTTTACTTTTTATTAACAGGAAAGGAAAATTATTTCAAATGAATATGCACTTCTTATGGCACTCAGGTATTATGTTAGTGCCGGGAGCATAGGATGTGTTGTGGTTCTAACAGCTTCAAAATGTGACAATAACTACTTTCTCCACCATGATGGGTCAGCCATTTAAAGTGATAAATCCAACCCCCCCCTCCCCCCCCCCCAACACACACACACACATACACATTGTGGGCAGCTCGGTGGTCGGGGTTGCATCAGGAAGCACATCTGGTGTAAAGACAATTGCTAAATCTTTACTTGAGACTGCTTACTGTGGCGACCTCTGAAAAAGGGAGCAGCTGAAATGAATTAAATAAACAAATTAGTTGTATCAAATGCAACTTTATTAATTCTGCCACAAGAACTACCCAAACTGCAAACTAGGGATGCATGATATTGGATTTTTGTCCAATATCCAATATGCCGATACCAATATTTTATACATGTTCCTTTGTCAGAACATAGCCCTCTTATTTAGGCTTATTTGCTACAAAAATTGTGCAACAGCTGTAAGTGCTGATGACATGTATTCAGTAACAGCCATATGATATGCATAGCAATTTAACTTCTATTAAATGAAAAGTGTTCACTCCTATTTATTAGCATTAGTCACCTGCAATGCTGTCTCACTTGTGTAGGCTTGTTCCAGGTTCATAGCTGCAGTGTGGGATCCTCTGCACTCCTGTGCATGAAGGACAGCCTTTTTAAGTTCCAAGTTTTTGTACAAAGTATATCCATTATGCCATAAGACTAATCATGTTAACGAGGCTAACACGACGTCCAAATGTCTGTGGTAAAACTCACCCAACAAGTTGTGCTATCGGTTATTAGCTTCTCAATGATGTCATAAATGATGGCTTGTAACTCGGGTAATGCTACGTTGGAAAAAATATCTCTGACTGGGGACGATGTAGCGAGGCTCAACGTAGTCCATAAATCTTCGGAATCTGACATCCTCACCAACGAAAAATAAAACAGCCACACCGCCGACATTTTGAATTTTCCTCTCCGCCGTGAGATCAGGTAGGCGCACGTGATGTCATCGCATTGTGCTGCCGCTGTAACGTCATCACGTCGTGCTGCAACGTCATCATGTTGTGCTGCTGCTGCAGGCAAAAACAGCACGTTTTATATCGGCAAGTTATTTTAATGGAATGGCCGATGTCCGATATTGAACTTTAAGGCTAATATCGGCCGATACCAATACCATGCCAATAATATCATGCACCCTTACTGCAAACACTAAGCAGCTATTACATTGGTCTCATTTTGTATTTTAAATACTTTGTACTTTTGTAGCAACATGTTGGCATCACAACAACTGCTATATTGCAGCTGCCATGCTGTACACATATTGTCATGCAGCTGACATAAACCACAGACAGTGAGAACTGTTCCCTCAATCGACCTAAAATTTTCTTGTTTAAAAAAAGGAGTTCTTGTTGTTGTTGTTTTTAGCTTAGTCTTTGAGTTTTAATAAATTTAATTATTCATGATGCTAAAGAAATAGTATTTTCCATCCTCATCTTACATAACCAGAGTGAATCCAGTGACGATGTCCTTGATGTAGCATGAAAAGAGTTGATGTTTACCTCATAATCCTAAACGACTAAATGGTCCATATGAAACCAGCAAATAAAATCTGTATCCAACATATTATGGATGATTAAACATCAGAACTGGCATCCTACACCCACTCGTTTGGGGCAGCAAGGGTGAAAACAGCCAGCATATGCAGCTGCAGTCAGAAAATAACCAGGATCTGAGAGCATTGGGTCAAGCTTTTTTCTCTTACAGGAAGTAAACTGATGAGGTTATAAATAAGTAGAAAACTTTTCAAACTTTAAAACTGGACTTATCCCCAAATGATGAAAGATATGACTTTAGATTCTTTTTAATGAACAGTTTGGTAAAAAGTGAAGTTTCATTTTACGGCCCATCTACATTCCAAACCTCACCTGTTGTCAAGACATGCATGATGATGTATGTGCTGATATTCAGTGAACTTGAGAGCCAAAACTTCTCGTTGTGTACTGAGATGTAAGGAACAGAGTGATGAATGGGTCAGTTTCATAACTTCATGCAGGAGACAGACCTTATTTCAGCCCTTTAAATAAGATTGGCTCGTGTTATCGCTTTTATTCGCTGTAGCTTCATTATGTTTTATTTGTCAATCTTGTAACTGTATTGTTCAAACACAAAATTAAAAATATGCTTCCTCATTGGTTGTTTTAGTGGTATGTGTTCAACAACCTTTAAAGTGAAAGGTTGCATTCTGAGCAGTTTGCGGAATAAAGATTTTAGATGGACCTTTTGGCTTCCATGCTGTCTTCCAGAAAATTTCATAAAATGCTTGAAATTACACCCAAATTCTTAAGAGCTCCCTGTAAAAATGAGCTTCTCAAGCTGAAATTTGAGTCAGCACAATTCACTCCAACTCACTGTCTTTGGTGAATAAAGGGCAGGCTAATAAAATCAAGTCAACCACTCACAGGAGCCATAAAGAGCCCCCCTTTTGTACCACAGCTAATTATCCTTCAGGGCTGAAGTAAAGATTAGTGCGGATATATATGAAGAGCCAAATCCTTTAAATGGCTCTTTTATTGTTCCTCCCCTCATTTTAGATATGGCAGGTGCCAGGCACTCTCGTGAAATCACTCTGAGCTGCTGTCCCCCTGTTATCCTGACTACACCAAAGGCTTGTTAGCTCTGCCTTTGATAGAGATGCCCGGTAAAAATATGAACATTTGTGTTATCAGAGAATTACAAAGGCTGGGAGGAGAGCCACTCAATCCTCTGTCTGTGTCTTTGTGAGTAAAAGAAAAGATTCTACTGTGCACGGATTTCAGGCTTATCTCTACTGAGACACAAAGAAAGTTTCCAGATGAGGAAAATCTCAATATGGTCCGCCTTACAAACTGATACTGAGGGAGCATTTTACTCAGTGCAGTTATTTATAAAGTCACCTGGATGCTTTCAGAGGCAGTCAAGAGAACATTAGGAGTTCTGGATTACTTGTCCCTCTGATGCCCCCTTCAGGGCAGTAGGCTCCAAACCAGCAGGGTTAGGAACTGGAGCTGGAGCTGAAGCAGTGTGTTTGCAGGCTTTTAGGCCTTTAGGTCAGTGAAGTTAAAAAATAAAAACAAAAAGAGTCATAAACTTTGAACCGGCCCACTTTTCTGTCAGTTCCTCTTATCAGAGTTGCACAATAACGACATCAATGAGCTGCTGATATTCTTTATTTGTTCTGTTCCAAGAAGCAAACTTCCTCAAATCAAGTGTTTTCAAGATTCATTCATCCTAAAACAGTTATTTCAGTCTAAAACTTTAGGAATTTCAGCACGAATAAGCTAAATATGAAAATATAAGATCACTACAGTCTTGACTTTTTTTCTCAGTGCTTTCATAACTTCTTGTTTCACATTTACATGATGTCACTCAGCAAACTGTTTTTCTGATTGAAAAGTGCTTCTGTGTTCGTGGAAGAGTGAACGAGAGTGAGATCCTGCTCTAAACCACACTAGGTATTATTACAAACACACTGAATCACCTTTTTTTACTATTTGTCCTTTATTCTTTCATTTCTGTCACAAATTTCCATTCATCACTCCTGCAACAAAAAGTATTAATAAAAATAATAATAATAATAATAATTTTTCCCCTTTTTTGTCTTCTTTCAGCTGCTCTCTCATTCAGGGGTCACCACATAGCGAACTAGCTCACAGGAAGACTTGGTGATTGTTTTTTACGTTGGATGCTCTTCCTGACCAACCACAGACCAAGCTACCACAGCCCTCTGTGGAGCAGAGAGCTGCCATCTAGGGTCCCCGGGGAGCAGATGGTGGGGGTTAAGAGCCTTGCTCAAGGGCCCAGAGTGGGGCAAATGAAGGTGGAGGCAAGTGTGGCTGTTTCACCTTTCCCACCTACATTTTGATGTTGTCGTTGGGGGAGTTATCTGGCGACCTTCTGATCACCGGCCCACCTTCTCTAGCCTCTGCGCCACCACTCCCCCCAAAATAATAACAACAACAATAATAACAACAACAATAATAATAATAATGGTAAATGGACTGTACTTATACAGCACCTTTCTATCTGATCAAGATACTCAAAGTGCTTTACACTACAATCTGTGCCTCATTTACCCATTCATACAGCACTCTACTAGATCTCTACAAAGCTAATTGACCAAATCATTCTAAAGAGACGGCTTTAGATCACATTCACACACTGATGGGACACACATCAGAGGCAATGTGTGGTTCAGTGTCTTGCCCAGGGACACTTCGGCATGTGACTGGTGGTGGGTTCAAACCCCCAACTCTTGCATTGGAGGATGAATGCTCTTCTCAGTCACCCATTATAATAATACAAATAAGACGAAGAAGAAGAAACAGAAAACACATCAAAACGTGTGGCTCAGCTGAATTTTGTTGAATTAAAGGATGTAGCTGACGTGTATAAAACTGTCAAAACATTTTACTGAGCAGTCTGGAACACTCGGGCCTCTTTGAAGCCATCATCACTGTAGAAACATTTAAGGGTCAAACGGGTCACAGAACCATAGGCATCGCAACCATTATATGTGAAGGGGACATGTCCCCCCCACATTCAAAAAACGTTCATTTGGACACCCCCCCCCCCCCCCCACCACCCCCCCCACCACACACACACACACACACACACACACACGGCTGTGGCTGAGTGGGGCGGCTGTGGCTGAGTGGTTAGAGCAGTCATCCTCCAATGCAAGAGTTGGGAGTTCGAATTCACCAGCAGTCACATGCTGAAGTGTCCCTGGGTAAGACACTGAACCCCTCATTGCCTCTGATGTGTACCCCATCAGTGTATGAATGTGATCTAAAGCACTGATTAGTCTCTTTAGAAGGATTTGTTCAATTAGCTTTGTACAGATCTAGTAGAGTGCTGTATGAATGGGTAAATGAGGACACAGCTTGTAGTGTAAAGCGCTTTGAGTATCTTGAAATAAGATAGAAAGGCGCTATATAAGTACAGTCCATTTACCATTTACACACACACCCACACTTTTACTATAAAACATTAGTTCAGTCGGCACAGTTTCTTTCTTTGTGAAAGAATCCATTCCATTTGATTAATACGAGAATACTCAAACCATTAAAATCTACTCCAGGTTTTCCTAGTTACCTACAACTCTAGACACAGCAGCTTGTTACCTGTCCTGTGTCTGTGCGTCTCCTCCTGCCTTGGTAGAAAATGTGCACAGGTGAAGGAGATGGAGACACCTCTGTATTGATCGCTTGCCAGTTTAACAAGTTTAGTACGGGCAGTTGTTGACCGGGGGTTGATCATAAACATATATTCATGTTAGGAGGGTGCTTGAAAGGAGCGCTACGTCTGTAACATCTTTGCTTAGCAGTAACTGTGACGCTGTAAGACGCTGCAGGTGTAAGAGACGCTGTGTGTTGAGGTGTATTAAAGTTGAAATGTCTTTAAAACCCCACACCTTATTGTCCTCAAACTTCATTAGAAACATCATTTAGATGAGTAGTGTTGAACACAAGTTAAAAAGTCCAGTGGTGATGTTTATTTTTATTTCTCTATAAACACAAACAGTGCAGATCTGAAGTGTATTAAAGTTGAAATGTCTTTAAAACAGCTGAATTTACACAAACTTGGTGAGAAACATGCTTTAAGTGGAATTAAAGTAAGAAAATTTTGTTGAAATGTTGCTTTTTTTGTAAATTAGTGTACAATTTTTTGCACACTGGTGCGTGTGCAAGCGCACACACACACACTAGTGCCCCCCCCCCCCCCCCACACACACACACACACACATTACAGATGCTTCTGACGCCCATGCACAGAAGTTGGAACATGACTGAACTTTTTTTTTACTAACCCACAGCTTAAGTTGGATCAATTTTGGGAAGGTTTACACCAAATGTGTGCACAAAACCTCACGAGCTCTGAATTCTCTTTACAGCAGACGTGAACAGTCTTTGAGAGAAAGTTCTGCCTCTTATGGATCAACCATCAATATGACTTATAGGTTTTATGACTGTTTGACTGAGGCTTAATGCCTGCTCTTCATTTCTGTGTGCCTGGTGGTGTCAGGGAGTGAGAGTCCCACAATATGTGTGACGTCAGTGAGCAGCTGGTCGCAGCTGGAACTTTTCTTTGACTAACACATTGAATGCAGTTTATTACAAGAGTTTATTACAAGAGTTTATTGCAAGAGTTTATTGCAAGAGTTTATTACAAGAGTTTATTACAAGAGTTTATTACAAGAGTTTAGTTTACAGCTGTAACTATTGTCGAGCTGGAAAGAAGTTCAAGTTGGAATCGTTGGCATCCTTTGAAATGTCTTCCGAACCTGTCCAGTTTTGTCCTGGCCTGCCTGTGGGACAGCCTGTTGGCTGTTGGACCGAACATGACACTCATCTTAATATTCTTCATCTCCTGCTGCAGATCTGAGCTTCCTTAAAGCATATCAGGAGCTTCCCGCTTCTCTTTATCACATCAAACTGCAGCAGATTGTCTGAGAGATGGAGAGTGAGAGATAGGTTTCATCTGGGGGCGGGGGTAGTGGGGTGGGGGAGAGAAGCCCCTGCGCGTGTTCACTGGGAGTTTCTGCCGCGGCCAAAAGGAGCTCCAGGATGCGGCTCAATGAGCGTCGGCTGCAGACACCCGCGACGCACGAACACAAGGAGCGCGCAACTCCCTTCTGAAGGGGCGTGTGTGTGTTGTGGGGCGGGGGGTGCTGGCAGGAACTCGAACTCTCCACATTTGGCGTTAGGATAGGCAGCGGCGGCGCACGGATCGCAGGAGCGGAAACTTGGAAGAAAACACTTTGATTTCTATTCGATTGTCTTCTGTCAGTCCCGGAAACGCTTTGCGAACTGCTGGACCCCCTCCCCCCCCTCCAAACACACATACCCCTCCTCCCCCTTTTCCCATACGGGCACAGCGGGGGGTGTTTCAGCTGTGAGACCCGGAGACGGAGCTCAGCGTGTCTGCGCAGAGCCGACAGCAGGCTGTGCGTCTTTACGCTCCCCGCTCCGGACTCTGCTGCGAGAAGGGTGGGAGGGGGGGTTTAGAAAAGGACTGGAGGATGAGTTGAGATTTGGTTGCGTTCTGGAGAAGATCTGGTATCGTTTGGTTTGTGAAGAGCGAGTCTGCTTCGCGCAAGTTGGAGGCGCTGGATGTCTGCGGGTTTGCGAAGTCTAAACCAAAACAAAACGCAGGTGAGTGCACGTGCGTTTAAATTTAACTTGTGTTGAAGGTTGTCCAGAACTGAACTATTTTCATTCACATCGCCACACATGTGTCGATTTGATCCGAACGTTGAAGTTCACCCTCTGCTCTGCACAAAACGCTTTAATCATCAGAGACTTCGTGTTCCAGTTTGTAGCTCGTAAGTCCAGAATTAAAAAATGACATTTAATTAAATTTATTGAATTCCTCTAATTTTAAAAGTGCCAGGGTCAGAATTTTATTGTCTGTTTGTAAAGAGCTCTCAAAAGCAGAGAAAGAAATAAAACCCGCTGTGAACATTTGTTCCATGATGTTAAAGAAGTGAAAACTGGAGGTGAAGATCCGGCCTTTATAAGGAAACCAGTCCGGTTCTGCATCATGTGGCTGCACACTGGTCCTGTTGAGTAATCTTCCATCACTTGTTTGGGTTTCCTTTGTAGTTGTTAGGGCGGAAAACAAGAGAGAGAGAGAGAGAGAGAGAGAGAGAGAGAGAGAGCGAGAGAGAGAGAGAGAGAGAGAGAGAGAGAGAGAGAGAGAGAGAGAGAGAGAGAGAAGGAGAAAACTTAACGCACTGCTGCTGCTCATCGGCTCAGTGCGCGGTTGTGCTAACAGGAGTCAGGAGGAGTTCCCACCCGGACACATCTCAGAGAAAAGTGCCTTCTAGAGTTGATTGTCAGCTCTTGTTTGATTCTCTTCCTTTTTCCAGCCAAGGACTGACGGAGGAGCGTCTCTTACTGGACATGACACCGCCCGCGCCGGAGACAGGACAGCCGGGGAGAGGGCGCAGGAGCTGAGTGGCAGGATGCCCGAGTCCTGAGCCCCGCACTCCGCTGAGCCAACGCACAATTCTGATTCTGGGAGGAGAAATATTAACAAAGAGGAAACGCAACTGGGGGGGTGGTGTGTTTCTTTGGAACTCGTTTGTTTTCTTTTCGTAATTTTTCTTTTTGTGGAGACAGAAGATGCATTGTGGATTAGTTTTTGTCCTCTTCATGGGATTCCTCCAGGTGGTCGAGGCTTTCAAAAACGGTAAGTGTGGCACGTGATGTGTCCATAAATAAAGCTTTTATTTGCTCAACCAACAAGCCGCTAATCTCAGCATGTTTTTGGAGATTAGCCTCTGATCTGTGCTGATTTTTGGACAAACTCCGCATTTATCTGAAAACGCCTCAATGGTTGTTGTTTTCTTATTATTTATTATTATTATTATTATTTTAACGTTATACGTTCTTAGACGTCTCGATTTTAATATTGAACTTTTAGTAAGAATAAGTTTTAGGAATGAGACTGCTTGTGTGAAACTTTAATTTTATTTTAATAGTTTATTGTTTATTAATAAATAAAGTTCAAACAAGAAGCTTTGCCTGTTTTTGTTTGTCCGCATTATTTTGAAGATGCGCATTTTGTAAATAAATTCCAATAATAGTAATATTTTGTTTGAAGCTTTAACTGTTAAAGCTTTTACTATTTTAAATATATTTAGTTGAAACGCGTTTTCAGATGAAAGTTTTACAACAAACTCCTTTCCTTTCAGACTTTTCATTAAAAATCTGCGCTTCATTTTTATTCTGAGAGGAAATGTATGCTGTTCTTAGTTTTTATTATTCTAAACTTCAATTGTGGAATTAAATGTATCTATAAATTTTACTTTATTTTTTGATTGCGTTCCTTTTATTTTATTTTTATTTGTTTGGGCTGGCTTCTTACAATGAACTTGTAAAATGTTTACTCCAAATAAAGTGTATAAATCACAGCAAGTGAAAACAACAGCCGCATTTCCTCAGCAGTTGTTACCAAACCCTGAAGAAAAGAACAAAAGATTTATACTATATATATATTTATCACTGACATGTTTTATTATACATGTTTTTTTTCCACTGACATGTTTTATTATAAATGTTTTTATCACTGACATGTTTTATTATAAATGTTTTTGTCAATGACATGTTTATAATAAACGTTTCTTGTGCCAGATGAATTTATTCCTCCTGATCAGCTGCTTTTTGCGCCTCCTCCTGCAGATAAATGTGGAGGAAGTATCCGGATCTCCACGGCCAGCTACCTCACATCCCCCGGGTACCCCATGTCATACCCCCCATCCCAGAGGTGCTCCTGGGTGATCTCTGCTCCGGGGGCGCACCAGCGGATCCTCATCAACTTCAACCCGCATTTTGACCTGGAGGACCGGGAGTGCAAGTAGGTGTCCCTGCCTTCTGCCTGTGTGTGTGTGTGTGTGTGTGTGTGTGTGTGTGTGTGTGTGTGTGT
>NC_056517.1:16122756-16136100 GCF_014905685.2 Nematolebias whitei
TGTGTGTGTGTGTGTGTGTGTGTGTGTGTGTGTGTGTGTGTGTGTGTCTGTGTGTGTGCGTGTGTGTGTGTGTGAATAAAATCAAATTTGAAAACTCAATTATTTGATTGGAGACATATTAAAGGTTCAGAATAAATAAATAAAAAACTCAATCAGTTTGATTCTTGGAAACAATCAGATGATTTCATCAATAGATTTCTGCTCATGCATGACTGACAGAATGGAGCTTATAAATGCACGTTCCATTCGCGCACGTGTGTGCTTTCATTATTATTTAGGGGCAGCTGTGTCTGAGTGGTTAGAGCAGTCGTCCTTCAATGCAAGAGTTGGGGGGGTTCAAATCCACCAGCAGTCACATGCCAAAGTGTCCCTGGGCAAGACACTGAACCCCTCATAGCCTCTGATGTGTGTCCCAGTGTATGAATGTGATAAAGCTCTGATTAGTCTCTTTAGAATGATTTTGTTCAATTAGCTTTGTAGAGATCTAGTAGAGTGCTGTATGAATGGGTAAATGAGGTACAGATTGTTGTAAAGAGCTTTGAGTATCTTGAAAAGATAGAAAGGCGCTATATAAATAAGTACAGTCCATTTACCATTTACCGTTGTCCTTCCCCACATTGTGCAGGAAACTACGCCATCTGGCGGCTGCACGCGTGTTGAACACAAAGATGAAGTCTGGTCCATGTCTTCTTTTATTTTGTTTGTTTGTTGTTCATTGAGCTGCAGTCCCACATTGCTGGGAAAAGTTTAGACTTTTAATGAGCAACAAAGGGCAGAGTTGTTTGTTTCTGTTTGTGCAGATCAGACATGTTGCTTCATACAGTCAGCAGCTCCGTTTTGTTTGTCTCAGACTTTAAATGTGTAGATGTAAATGTCTGCAGCTGTCACTCACTGCTCTGTGGAATCTGAACACTTTCAGTCAAACACGGATGCTGCATCAGTGCTCATATTTTGAATCTTGGTCTTTTTTCTCCTGTTGCCATGACACAAAGGTGCTCGATGCAAAGTTTGATACCAGCAGATGAATCAAGTTGGTCCGCGGCGCTGTGTAAAACAGGTCTCTGTTGTAAATGAGTCTCAATTAGACTATCCATCCTTCTTTACCCATTTCTTCCATTTTAGGTTATGGGCGTCGCCGGTGCCCATGTCCAGCAATCACTGTGTGAGGGGCAGGGTACACCCTGGACAGGTCTCTCTCACCTAGGGACAATTTAGAGTTACCAATCAGTCTAACATGCATGTTTTTGGTCTGTGGGAGGAAACCAGAGTACCTGGAGAAAACCCACGCATGCACAGAAAGAACATGCAAACTCCACCCAGAAAGGCCCCCAGACCGGGATTTGAACCAGGGACCTGCTCGCTGAGAGGCAGCAGCTCTACCAGTGCCACTGTGCTGCCCTCAATTAGACTAACCTGTAGAAATAACAGTTTACTCCAGTAGTTTTATAGATATGCATATTGCCCCATTTGTTCTGCTCCTGCTGAGCCCCCGACTCTACTCAGCCCTCCACGGAAATATTGCTATTCCACAGTACTTTTTAGCTGATTTGAGGCTGATTCGAAATCTTGTTTTGTTCCTGCTTCTCTGGTGGGATTGTACGAGCTGAGTCGGGACCAACACGTGAATGCAGGACACTGATTGGTCAGGGGGAGGAGTCACTGGATCTCAGAAAATTTTCTCAGATTCTCCGTTTGCAATTTCTCGGAATGCGGAGCAGTGTCTGGATTTATTTTTAAGATTTTAAAAACAATAATGACAATGCTGTGCTTATTGCTGAAGTCCAGACGCTTTTTGTGTTTGGTGACCGACGACAATATTCGAGTGAGCGGAGTCACTGCGGAGGATCATACAAGCTGCCGACCCATTGAAGCACGCGAGGCCGGACCCTGAGCCCTGGCAGGTGGGAGGACCGGGAGTCCGGGACGGAGGGTTGAAACATTTTTATTATTTTTTAAAACATTTTATGAATAAATTTTTTTTTAATCAGAGAAGCATAAAAATAAATAAACGGTGCCAGACTTATCATGAAATCCTGTTTTCACTTTGACGTTATTAAATAATCTTTTAATTAAAGTTAACTCAGCTGAAAAATCATAAAACGACAAAATAATTGGATCTCTCACAAATATTTCCGTCAAACATTTAAAGAAGAGCTAGTTCAACTTTATTCTAACTCACACATGTACAAATCACAAAACAAGAATTACACTTTAAATCACTGTTTGATTGTCCCTATCTCTTCAAATGAGGATTGCCAACTTTTTCTTTCTTATTTTATAGACAAAGTCAGTAAGGTGAGAAATAACACTGATCACTGATCATCACTTAAATCACAAAAATAAAATCTGCATACAAGAAACAAAACCACATCTCAAAAATGAGTGCAAATACATCAAATATTGAAGAAAAATATGGAATTTTAAATATAAATGTTTTTGTAGGATCAGGTTCATCAGATTTATTTCAATTTATATAGTGCCAAGTCACAACAGAAGTTGTCTCAGGGCACTGAACAGAAATATTCATATATAAAATAAGTTAAAATAATTATTTAAAAATAATAATTTAACATTATATATCTGAGGAGGCAGCATGGTGACGCAACTGGTAGAGCTGCTGCCTCTCAGCGAGCAGGTCCTTGGTTCAAACCCCAGTCCAGGGGCCTTTCTGGGTGGAGTTTGCATGTTCTCTCCGTGCATGCGTGGGTTTTCTCCGGGTACTCCGGTTTCCTCCCACAGACCAAAAACATGCATGTTAGGCTGATTGGTAACTCTAAAATTGTCCCTAGGTGTGAGTGAGAGAGTGAATGGTTGTTTGTCTCGTTTGTCTCTATGTGGCCCTGTGATGGACTTGCGACCTGTCCAGGGTGTACCCCGCACCTCGCACAGTGATTGCTGAACATGGGCACCGGCAACCCCCGTGACCCAAAAATGGAATAAGCGAGTAAAGATAATGGATGGATGGATATCTGAGGAGCAGACTGATTTGAGGTTAACTCATTGCAGAACTCTCACTCAGTGAACTAAAGTTCATTAAAAGTTCATTAGCAGGATTTTGGATTCTGGACACGCCTCCAGAACCCATCCTGAAATGTGGTGCAAATCAGACTGATGTGAGCAGGGTTGGGGCTGAGTAGGAGCAGTGCAAAAGTGGCATTAGTGAACTGCAGGTCCACAGTCAATATAAACAATGCACTCAGCTGAATCTGATGAAGACACCTGGAGTCACCTGACTGACCAGCGTCAGGCTGAGCAGGTGAACACATGAGATCAACCAGTTTAGCCTGTTTCTGTCACTTCGGTTGTTTCTGAAGGGAAACAAGCATGTGCTCACAACATACATTCCGGTAAGATGGCGCCCGTGTACATGGCTTGCAATCCACCTCTGCTGATGGTGTTCGGATTATTTTTTGTTTTTTGCATTTCTCATCTGTGACATCAACTCTCTGCTGGTGTATGACAGATGTAATACTGAGGGAGTGGTTATCTTTTTTTTTTTTTAATGAATATGAACGTTATAATGGAAAATGTTAATTCTTTAGTCAATTTGCAATGAGTGAAAACCAACAATGCCACCTGGGATTATACTCCAGGAAATAAAAGGACACGTAAATTTGTTCTACTGGAGGAAGGAGACAAGATTCAAATAAACTTTACCAAATTTATTGTGGGAGTAATTTGCACGTTAAAAGTATTCAAAAAGTATTTTAAAATATGCAATACCAGAAAATTGTTGACTGCATTCAATTGTTTAACACAGCTGTGCTGGAGTTAAAAAAACCCACTAAAATATCAGGTGAGACTGAGGCTTACTAGTGGGGAGGGGGGCTGTAAAGACAAGGAGACCACATCCAGTGAAGAAAGAGGAATCACCTAAACTACAAAAGGGAAAAGGAGTGTTCCACACACAAAGCGATACACCGCCACCAGGGGTCACCACCGCCACCACACGAAGTCTCAGTCCCTGAAAAATAAAAATGAACAAACAGCCTTAATGAAACAGCCACGTCACAATATTTCATAAAAACAAATTAAGTGGTGCACTCGGTTCACTAAAATCAAAGCCTCAGCCAGTAGGGCAAGGGCCCGAGTTAGTTTTATATTTTTTCCTCTAGGCAAAACAGCAGCGAGCAGAATCCAGCTGAACAGCAGGAGAAGGCTCATCTGAAAACTAAAAAAAATGGAGCAGATCGTCACTATTAAACTCAACCATTGACAGCAGAATTTACAGAATCTCATATTGCCTACCTGCAAATTTGTATATTACAGCACAATCTTATAATAGAGTTGCTGTATGAATTGGATCATGCAGCTGTAACAGAACACTGTCTAATAAGCATTTGTTTACAGTAACGGGTAAGCGGTAGCAGGCTAGGCTAACCCTTACCTTCAAGCCATAAATTGGGCACACAACAGACAGACCGGTCTTATACCCAGGAGAGGCTAGACTGAACGTTAAGAAAACAAACCAGTTTGTATTAGCAGCTAAAGGCAAACTACTGCAACAAAGAAAAACAAACATTAGCCACGCTTACCGGAGAATGTTATCTGTAGCAGAAGCAAGCAGACGTCGTGACAAACGCCGTGTACACAGACGGGAGTGACGTGCTTTTATACAGAAGCCGCAATTGACCATGTTAAAGTGGCAGCACACCATTTATGCTGCTACACAGACAACAACTTTTGGATCTTCTTTTTTCTGTCACCGATGTCGCTTATTTGGAAAAATAGGAGCGTACCTCTGGACCCCCACCCCCTCCTCCCCCCCTGCTGGTCAGCTGGTGAAGCTTAAAGCTCTGCGCGCTGCATCTTCCTCTCCAGCTGGCGGCCATGGTTTCCATCTCCAGCTTCCCGTGTGCCCGGACCAAGTATCCAACGGGAGTTGTCAGCCGGTGCGCAGCTCGGACCGACCTGGAGGGGCTGTTATTGAAAACCTGTGGCCATTAGCGCGCAATAGCTCCACCACTGCTAGCTCCACGTTGGACAGTATCCGGATGTGTTTGGTCAACGCAAGATCTGTTACTAACAAAACTTTTATCCTCAGGGATTACTTTCAAGAGCACAATTTGGACTTTCTATGCATCACAGAGACTTGGATGTCTCAGGGTGAGTCCAGCGCCTTGACGGAATTACTGCCACCGAACAGTCTGTATTTTAACGCCCCGCGGCCATCAGGCCGGCGCGGTGGTGGATTATTAACAATATTCAAATCAACTTTTGACTGTAAACAACTGCCCATCCCAGTTCCCCGCGCCAGCTTTGAGCTGAGCGTCTTTAAACTCAGACATTCACCTCAGACTTTATTTGCACTCGTCTACCGCCCACCTCGCTCTAAGGATTTCATAAATGAATTTTCTGACTTCTTGGCTGAAATCACACCAAAATATGAACATGTTTTCATTATTGGGGACTTTAATTTGCATGTGTGCTGTCCTGAGAAGCCCTTGGTTAAGGACTTTTTAGATTTATTGGACTCATTTAATTTAACTCAGCAAGTAAACGGTCCCACCCAAGAGTGTGGACATACACTGGACCTAGTTTTAACTCATGATATGACTGTTAATAATCTTGTTATTGGTGATAATGTTTTTCCAGACCACATCCCGGTCCAGTTTGAGTTCACCCTCCCCCATCTAACTCCTAAGCCGTGCATTCGTGCACGTAGCACCCGGACCATTAACTACTTCACTGCTGCATGTTTCACAGATGTTTATAACTCTGAAATGATAATTCAGCCCCCAGTGTTTCTCACCACCACTGAGGAGCTGACATCCCAGTTCATCTCTGTCTGCTTAAAGACTCTGGATCATGTTGCGCCTGTTAAAACTAGAAAATCAAAACTGAGAACAGAACCTTGGCTGAGTGACGTCACCAAGGCCGTTAGGCAGCAATGTAGGAGGGCGGAGCGAAAGTGGAGGAAATACAGGCTGCAGGTCTCTTTTCAAATACTTAAAAAGAGTTGGCGCCGTTATCAGAAAGCAGTGAAAGTTGCTTAATCCAAATACTTCTCTGATATAATTACCTCAAACTCTCACAACACACATGTCCTCTTCTCCACCCTAAACTCTGTTCTCCACCTCACTGAACCATCACCTCTGGAAGCCTCGACTGAGCTGTGCGACAACTTACTACATTTCTTTTTGGAAAATATTGCGACCACCCGGGCTCTCATTTCCCCTCCAACTCATGACCCATCCATCCCACCTCAATCTGTAGCTCCATTTGACCATTTTGAACCCATCACTCTATCTTCTCTAGAGCAGGTCATGTGCAGCTTGAAACCTTCTGGCTCCCCCTTTGATGTGGTCCCCCCTCGACTACTAAAGGAGGTTTTTCCAACTCTAGGTCTGTCTATTATTGATATAGTAAACAGTAGTTTATCCACTGGCATGGTGCCAAAATCCTTTAAACATGCTGCTGTCCAGCCTCTCCTGAAAAAAACAAACCTTGACCCCCTCAGTCGTTTCCAACTTCCGGCCTGTCTCCAAACTCCCATTTGTTTCTAAAGTACTGGAGAAAATAGTCGAGTCCCAGTTGAAGTGCTTCCTGGAGGATCACGCCATCTTAGAGCTTTTCCAATCTGGCTTTAAACCTCTCCACAGCACTGAAACTGCCCTGCTGAAGGTCTTTAACGACATCTTAAGATTCACAGATACCGTTGATTCTGTGCTGCTTGTCCTGTTGGACCTCACAGCCACCTTTGACACCATCGACCATGAGATCCTCATTGCTAGGTTAGAGCAGTGGGCGGGCATCACAGGTTCAGCCCTCAATTGGTTCAGATCTTACCTCGCTGACAGATCCTTTTGTGTCTCCATCAAGGATTTTAGTTCTGCAGAGGCAGAGCTTAAATGGGGGGTTCCGCAGGGGTCCATCCTGGGTCCCCTCCTATTCTCTTTATACCTGCTGCCGCTTGGTGCTATTTTCCAGAAACACAACATGCCCTTCCACTTCTATGCCGATGACTGTCAAATTTACTTCCCCCTAAGACACAATGGTACATGCTCGATTCAACCTCTGCTCAACTGCCTGGCTGACATCAGGGACTGGATGGCTTTAAATTTCTTGAGTTTCAATGAAAGGAAGTCTGAAGTAATGTTGTTCCCTCCCAACGACACAATCACAAACCATTGCATCGACCTCTCCGCTCTAACCCTGTCAGAAAAACAAAGAGTCACTAATCTGGGCGTGATAATGGACCCTTCCCTGAAGCTTAACAATCATGTAAACATGATTGTTAAATCATGCTTCTTCCAACTGAGGCGGCTGTCTAAACTGAAGCCCATATTGTCCAAAATAACCTGGAGACAGTAATACATGCATGCATTTACATCGAGGCTTGATTACTGCAATTCACCCCTGTTTGGTATCAGTCAGACCTCCATTGCACGACTACAACTGGTCCAGAATGCAGCAGCCCGATTTTTAACCAGTACAGGCAAATGAGAGCACATTACACCAGTTTTGGCCTCACTGCACTGGTTACCCGTTCACTTTCGAATCCAGTTCAAAATACTCCTGTATGTCTACAAATCACTGAACAGTGTCGCCCCCCCCCCCCCATCTCTCTGATCTGCTACAACCGTATGTCTCACCGCTTTCCCTGAGGTCAGCAGACCAGTTGCTCCTCACAGTTCCAGGATCTTGTCTTAAGCGCAGAGGTGACAGGGCCTTCTCTGTAGCAGGACCAAGACTCTGGAACGAGTTACCTCTGCTTGTTAGACAGGCCCCCTCCCTCTCGGTTTTCAAGTCCCGTTTAAAAACTCACTACTATTCAGTAGCTTTCAACACCAGATGATCTGTGTTTTGATCCCGTATGCTCCACACTGGTTTGTCGTCATTATCTGCATCGTTTTTATGTCTATATTCTGATTTACCTCATTTTGTATTTTGCTTGGTGTGTTACCTGTTATTTTGTCTGTACAGCACTTTGGTTGGCCTTGTCGCTGTTTTAAGTGCTTTATAAATAAAGTGGTATGGTATGGTAACATACATCCATCATCCATCCATCCATCCATTTGTTCGTCCATCCATCTGTCCATCCATCTATTCATGATCCATCCATCCTTCCATCCATCCAACCATCTGTCCATCTATCCATCCATCCTTCCATCCATCTATCCATCCATCCTTCACCCATCCATCCATTCATTATCTTTACCCGCACCTTCCTTTTCAGATTGAGGGGTCACTGGTGCCCTTATCCAGCCATCACTGTGCAAGAGGCAAGGGACACCCTGGACTGGTCTCCAGTCCATCAAAGGGACTCATAGAGACAAACAACCATTCACTCTCTCAATCTCACCTAGGGACAATTTAGTGTTACCAATCAGCCTAACATGCATGTTTTTGGACTGTGGGAGGAAACTGGAGTACCCGGAGAAAACTCACACATGCACAGAGAGAACATGCAAACTCCACCCAGGGGGGGGGCCGTGGCTGGGATTTGAACCAGCAACCTTCTCGCTGAGAGGCAACAGCTCTATCAGCTTTGCTACCATGCCAACGCAGTCACATTTTCTTTTATAATTTTATTTTATATTTTAAATTTAAGGTCATCAATATGAGAAAAATATTGTAAGATTTTGGTTCATGACTTTGCGATGCGGGCAGCACGGTGGCACAACTGGTAGAGCTGCTGCCTCTCAGCAAGCAGGTCCCCGGTTCAAATCCTGGTCCAGTGGCCTTTCTGGGTGGAGTTTGCATGTTCTCTCCATGCGTGGATTTTCTCTGGGTACCCCAGTTTCCTCCCACAGACCAAAAACATGTATGTTAGGCTGATTGGTAACTCTAAATCATCCCTAGGTGTGAGTGAGAGCGTGAATGGTTGTTTGTCTCGTTTGTCTCTATGTGGCCCTGTGATGGACTTGCGACCTGTCCAGGGTTTCCCCTGCCCCTCTCACAGTGATTGCTCGACATGGGCACCGGCGACCCCCTTGACCCAAAATGGAAGAAGAGGGTAAAAGATGATGGATGGATGCTCTCTGGGACTAAAACCCCTAAAGTATATGTGGACAGTCTCAGATTCCTAATTTGTATGCTTTTAAAATGTAACTTTGGTTGTGCCCATAAAGTATGTGTACCCCTGGGGCCACACCTTCCTTGATCCTGGTCTGGGTCCCTTTGATATGTCCTTTAATCTTCATGAAGTAACAGAATCATCATTGTGAATTAGTGTATGTTTTTGCAGAAAGCTTTGGGGGCCACAAATATCTCAGCTGTTTGTGTGAAATTAAAAAGCAACATTTTTATAAGCCAGACGAGTCATTATAGAACCTTGTACCACCGAGGACTGGGGTTTAGAAAATGTTATTGTTTTCACTTGATAGTGTCAAGTGGGTTAGAAATGACGACTCATAAAATTGTGCTGCATATGTAGTTTACCTGCATGAAACTACCCAATTACAATGTCCACAGCAGCCAACATGAAGTTTTCAGTGAATTTTACAGATGACGAGCTAATATTTGCTTTGGTCGCATCGTTCCAAAATTGTCTAATAAGGTGGAAAAAACATAAATAAGTCGCATCACCCTATAAGTCATAGCTATTACACGTCACCACTGACCACCTGGAAACGTGGGCTGGTGTTGTGCCAAAAATCGATTGGCTGTCGAATGGCATCTGCTGGAGCGTGCACCGGAGGACTTTAACAAGAATTTAACAAGGTTAACACTTAAAAACATTTGTTTACTTGAGATTATAGTAAAGGTGTGACTCAGCTGAACATTTCCATAATAAATTGACAGTCAAATCAGCTGCATTTTGCCTAGGCGGCATGGCAAAATGCAGCTGATTTAACGTTTGATCCAGGAGTTCCGGAGCGATATGAAGGTGGCTTCAATGGCAAGCCAAGCATCTCATTAATAGCCACTTTTACCTATTAATGAGACACTTGGCTTGCCATATTACTCAAGGGCTCTCTAGTGGCTGAAAATGGTAGTTTTCAATATTTTCCATATCAGAATGAATGAAATTGTCAGATCTCAGCCAAAGGTCGGGTTATAAATATGAGAATAAAACATAAATAAGTCACTTCACTGTATAAGTTGCAGAACTTGCAGATTTATGGTGCAACTTACACAGTGAAAAATATGGTATTCCAAAAATCTTTAGCAACTAGGTGTTCTGTGAGAAAAACAAACTGCATCCAGTCTGTTCTATTTTTGTCTTTCTCTACTAACAGTTCTCATCTTGCATCAAACTGTACCACTAAAATGTTACAATCAGAAAGTAATCAGCATTTTCAGACATTTTTCATCTGTTCATCTGATGATTAGGTTACATCCTACAAACACCTCTTAGTCATTAATAGTGAATGCTTTGAAGCATTCACAGTATTGTTACTTTTTTAAATGTGTTGCTTCCATCAGATTCTAAATCTTCTTCTTTTTTTTCTAAAAACGAAGAAGATTTCTTAGTTTCAGCATGATTTTTATGTCAGGAATATGTATTTGTCATATTTGAAAATCATTAAATCTTAATTTATTTACATTTTCCATAACATCTCAATGAGTAGAGCTTGGGTTGTAATCAAGCCACTCCTCATGTGTTTTAAAGCTGAAAGCAGGTGGCGTACCTTCTGTTTCCCCCCTCAGAAACTCAGTCAAAAGCCGGTGAAGCCCCTTTAACGACAGACTGTTCAATGACAGTTAGTAACTGATCCTCGTTTGACTTGTGAGCCACGAGCTGTTGCACCCAGCACAAGGCGGAGCGGCCAGCCTGTTGTCAGATGGTGGTTTCAGCCGATGAAACTTGAGGTAGACAGTAATGTGATGAGGCTGAGTCAGTGGAGCTGCCCTGAGGTGAGCTTTGCCTGGGCACACTGCCTCGCTCTGATTGCCTGTCTTTTTGTGTCTGTGTGTGTGATTGTGTGTGGATTCCTTTTGGTGGTGGTGCCTCAACCCTGTTCCATCTCAGCTGTTTGTTTACGCTGCAGGGCTCAGGAGAGAACAGAACTTGGCTGGATCCGGTGACTGTGTCCCCAGCTCCACCCAGAATTGGGACCCTGCACTCCTTTTGTGCTCCTTGAATGGTCCCCGTATACACTTGCAGTGGCTTTTCTTTAAACCTTGGATTTAAATCCTACTTTAACCTTTCTTTATTGCCATCAAAGATTTATGGCAGAGTGAACACTGCTGTCTTTTAGCAACTGGATGCTCTTTGACACTTCTTTGGGTTTTGGTTTCAGCACCAGTGGGACTATAAATATGTTCAATATCCTGAAGTATTTGAAGTTTGGAAGGTGAGGAAGGGACGGGGGGAGGAGACCCTGGAACAATGCTCGTGTTAATCAAATTAGTAAGGAATGAACATCTTGAACACATGCTGTAAGAAGAATTTAGTTCCCGATGAGATCAGGAAGTGTGTTTGTTTTTGAAGTTTTAAAAGAGGGCGGACTTTGAGTTCTCACCAATTTACCATCACTCACTGCTAAAGGCGGAAAATCGTAAATTTTTTGTCTGTGTCTGTTTGTTTGTCTCTACCATTGACAAAATATCACATGAATCACTAAACATATAAAAATAAATAACATTTTTTAACTTTTAAAGTAAACTCAATTCAAGATGGCCACTACAGCAAAGCAATTTTAGCAAACAAAACAATTGTACACAACTAATTTAATCTGACAAATACTAATAGAAAATTTGGAGTGAAAATTTGTTTTAGCTGTCTGATCACGTATTTGAAAGATTTGCCAATAACCATTAGATGCAGCTGTGTTTGTTTGTTAGCAAAATATCTCATGAATAAGTGAAGAGATTTTAAGGAAACTTACAAATGAAACAATGAATGTAGATCTACAACTGAGTAACTTTTAGAGCTGTTTCGTTTCAGATGAGTCAGCCAGTGTTACAAATGTTGACTCAAATTTTGTGGAATTCGAGCCAGACATTGTTTCCAACTTTTGAGTGTAACACTTTACTAAAACTTGAGCATTAACCATTAGAGTCATTGGCCTCAGAAGTAATGTGTGTGTGTGTGGTGGTGGTGGGGGGCACACTGGTAGAACCCCCCCCCCCCCCCCCAAATATAAAAATAATTTTGAATAAAGTAGATGCCATTTCTTACATTCTGGTGTATTTTAACGTGTGGTTAAACATCTACGTTTACCTCCATAAGTAAACACTGGATTCAAAAACTATTTTAGAGAGCATGGCACAAGAAGTAGCCTGACCAAAAGCTCTCCTTGTATGATTAGAGCACGCTCTGCTTCTCTCACGTATCCTAACCCCCGCACACCCCGGTCGACAACTGCTAGCACTAATGTAGCGATAAACTAGTGGGCTGCAATACAGATGCATTAGCTAAGATGCTATAGACATAGTGCTCTGCTTCTCTCTCTCTTATGCCCCTTTTCCACTGTCACAGTGCGGATCAGGTCAGTTCAGGTCAGCTCAGATCGGCTCGTGTCTTGTTGCGTTTCCATTTACACTTCTGGACCGGCTCTGTAGGCGGGGACTAGACTGCAACTTGTCTTACCACCTGGTAGCGGTAGTGCTCCCTTAAGCTACTTACTAGCCACCACTAAACGTATTAGAAGAACACCCTGAAGGCTTTGTTGCAAATTGTTGCAAATTAAAGAGGCTGAAGCAGAACAGCTCAGAATCAAAGTTTCAGCCTGCCTCAGCAATGCCAAACCACCACCTTCCAACATCAGAAGAGAGGAGAGGGACGCACTCACCACTCTTAGCAAGGACAAAAATATCATCATTCTCCCAGCAGACAAAGGAAGGTGCACAGTGATTTTGAACCAGAAAGACTATCATGAGAAAGTTATGACACTCCTTAGTGACTTAAACACTTATGAACCTCTGAAAAGAGATCCAGGAAGTGGTTACAAGAAGAAATTGATAGATTGCCTGAAAATTTTGGAGAAGGACAAGGCTATTGACCGTTTTCTGTACCACAGACTGTACCCAGGGGAGGCCACACCTAGTCTGTATGGTTTACCTAAAATCCACAAACAAGGTGTACCATTAAGACCAATCGTTAGCATGATTAACTCTGTCACTTACAATGTTTCCAAATATCTGGCGTCTGTACTCATCCCTTTAGTTGGCAGCTCAGAACACCACATACAGAACACCATGGACTTTGTGGATAAGGTGAGGGATGTCGTCATGGAGACTGATGAAACAATGGTCTCTTTTGATGTCACATCACTCTTTACGTGCATTCCTGTTGATGATGCAGTAGAGGTGGTCAGTTTAAAATTAAAATCAGACACCACTCTGAGCAGCAGGACCACGCTTTCCACAGAACAACTGTGTCAACTCTTGAAACTGTGCCTGCAGTCAACCTACTTCACATATGGGGAGCAATATTATAGGCAGAAACATGGG
>NC_056517.1:16141100-16147861 GCF_014905685.2 Nematolebias whitei
TTTCCACTATATATCTCATCCAACAGACATCCTGCATTTTCTAACATTTGTGAACATGCTCAGTCTCTTGAAGGAGTTTGGGAAGGGGGAGTGAAGTATTAACGACCCTGCTTCTAAAACTGCCATGGACTGCTCAGCTTTCTCATGTGAACAAAGCATATAAAAAGAAAATGAATCACGTGTTTCCTCGCAGAAAGAATAGAGGACAGAAAGGGCTTTAGGAAAGGAATGCTGTGTTCTATTTTGTTTAGGCTTCGCCCTTTAAGAGCTGTCGCTGGTGGGTTTATCCCGTCATGCAAAGCATCGCACTGAAAAAATTAGTCCACACCCACCTGTTGTGTGGACCCCACCCGGTCCGTATAAATTACGTTAAGAGCGGGTAATCGGCTCCCATTTTCCTTCAGCAAGCGTTTAGCACTGAGCTTCAACAACGATGTCCAGCACCAACGTCATCCACCTGTGTCCGTCCTGCAAGACCGGCTACATGCTGAGTTTCGACCGGCATGGCATCTGCAAAGGATGCCTGGGTCCCCACCATGCCGACCTCGCCTCCTCCTGCCACCTCTGTGACCTCCTCCACCCGGAGGAGAGGCAGAGGCGAGCAGCCTTGTTCAAGGCTAACGTCGAGGAGTGCCTCTCCGTGGCGGGAGACTGTTCGCTGGATGACACCATTGATTTTTTCAACGCCGGATCTCAGAACGAATCGGATGGTTCCTCTAGGACAGGCGATGTCAGCAGCAGCCCACTCCCTCCTGGAGAGCGTGGTGTCGGGATGAGGGGGGCCGAGCGGATGCTCATCCCCCCCCCCCCCCCCGGGCCTTTCCGCATCAGCGACCACACAGCTCCCAGCCGTCGATGCCCTCCTCTCGGAGCTGCCCGGCACAATTCAGGAGGCAGCTGACATGAAGGGACTTTCCGTCCCTCTCCTCCCCCCACCCAGATCGGATGATCTAGCAGGAAGGTTTGGCTCCACCCCGGCTCGCCGCCCTGATCCCATCTGGCCTCGTTTCCCAGCAGTGACGTCCTACTGGAACGAGGCTGCAGCCGGACCTGGTGGACTGAGAGCGCCGGTTTCCACATTCGTGCCCATCACCAGAGTGGAGGGGTTACTGAGCAGAGTTTTCCCTCGGTGCCCCCCCTGGATCCAAGTCTGGCAGAGGCTCTCGGTGCAAAGATGTCCAGGTTGGACCAGCGTCCTGTGCCTTGGGGGAAGCATGACCAGATGGTGACATCGCTCTCCAACCAAGCTCATCAGTGTGCGTTCCAGGCGGCCGCAGCAAACAATAATGTTGTGCTGCTAGCATACAGCATTTCAAAGAGGTTGGAACAAACAGACCTGCCTGAGGAGACGAAGAGCTCCTTCTGCAAGGCGTCTGACGTCATCCTGAACCTGTGCACTTCTTCCACTGTTTGCCTGTCTCGCATCGCAGCCTTAATGACAATGGTTCAGCGATCCACCTGGCTCCGTCACTTCCCCTCCCTGCCGGAAAAGCTGCAGAAGGACTTGTTGGAAGGCCCCATCACGACAGATGCACTGTTCGGAGCCAACTTCAAGGCCATGCTTGACAACTCAAAGAAGTCGGAGGAGGTGTCGGAGGCTGTGCGCCATCTGGTCAAGCCGCACTCTTCTTCTCGCCCCCCCCCCCCCCCCCCCGCCCGCTGGAGAGAGCGACGCGATCAAAGACAGCAGTAAAGACTTGCCACAGCTGAAGCAGCGTCTTCTCGCTCCGCTCCACCGCCGGCCCCTCCCATCAGAGAACAGCCCTCCTCATCCCGGCATCCAGTGGTACAGCGTTTCCCCAGAGACCGCCAACAGGCGCCCCCTGGAAGAACCAACCTCAAGGCTCACGGGGGAGAAGATTAAAAAAATGACTCCTTGCGGAGAATGTGTGTGTGCAAAATGATGGTTCGAGTTTTGAAATAGAACGTAAACATCATTCAGGAATTAAAGTGTCTGATTTCAGCCTGTCTGTCAGTTCGGATGATCTCACAGCGGCTTCTCCTTACACCTCCTCCACACAAAACGAGCTGGTGTCAAACAGGTGTTTAAAAATCCCTGCAGCTTTAAAAAAAACACACAAAAGGCACGTGTGACACAGCCAAAAGTGAATGTTTTCAACAGACTGAGTCCAGTGGGAAACCTTGCTCTCAACCTAAGCCGTGTGCCGCCTCCTCTGACCGCAACAGTGGCAAACGCGCACCCCCGTGGCAGTGGCAGCCTTCGCCGAAGTGGCACCGCATGGCCAAGGGCACGCGCACCTCTCCTCAGTGCACGCCAGCTCACATAAGCACGGATGTGAGCCCGCAGCCTGAGCGCGGCACAGAGGTGCCTTCAGGGCCCTTTCGAGAAAGCCTCACCTTGGGTTGCTAGAAGCACGCCTTCACAGCACATGATGGCGGTAGAGGCTGTAAATCGGTTGACGTCCGTAAAAAACATGACGCAGCACAGAGGCGCACGTCCGCTCCTAGAACGTTACGCGGAGTGGCAGTGAGCATGCGTTCTAGACAGATGGATGAACCGCCTTATCAGCAGGGGATACACACTACAGTTCACAGCTCAATACACCCCCCCCCCCCCCCCGTTTTGAAGAATTTTAAAGATGGTTCTATCATGCCCAGAACAGATCTCATTCCTTCACGCAGAGGTTCAGGAACTTCTGGTGAAAAATGTAATTTCCAGGGTTCCAGAAGGAGAGGAAAACATAGGGTTCTACTCTCGTTTACTTCCTGGTCCCAAAATGGACTGGCGGGATGAGACCCATCTTGGATTTGTCAATTTTCAACAAATCAATCATGGGGAGACAATTTCACATGTTGACAACCAGACAATTGTTAGACAACATTCAGCAAAATGACTGGTTTACCTCCATCGATCTGAAAGACGCCTACTTCCACGTCCCGATCATTCCAAAGCACAGAAAGTTCCTGCGCTTCTCCTTTCAAGGGATCCAGTATCAGTACAACAGACTCCCGTTGGGGTATTCCCTCGCGCCACGCACATTTTCATAATGCGTGGAGGCGGCTCTACAGCCGTTACACAGAACAGGGATGATAATTCTGTTTTATCTGGACAATCTGTTGCTGCTGACCCGTTCCAGACAGGAGGCAGCAGCGCAAACTCTGACACTGACGTCACACCTGCAAAATCTCGGCTTCACCATAAACTGGAAAAAAAGTTCAGTTCTCCTGGCCCAGACGATCGTTTATTTGGGGGTGGAGCTAAACTCGGGTCACTATGAGGTCTCGCTTATCTCAGATGAGAACCGAAGCTCTAAAGGATCAACTCTGCCACGTGAATCCGGGCAGAGTGGTAACAGCTGTTTCTGTCATGAAGTTGTTAGGAACAATGTTGTCAGCTCACACAGTGATCCCGTTGGGATTACTCCACATGCGATGTCTCCAGAGGTGGTTCGCTCGTTTGCGTGTGGATCCGGTGAGATAGAAGAGATGGTTGATCGCTGTCCCCCCCCCCCCCCCTCCGTGAGAAGCGACCTGAGACACTGGGGAAATCCTTTTGTTTTGTCGAAGGGGGTTCCCATCAGCAGAACTATGTCACACGTGTCAGTCTTCACAGATGCGTCCCTGTCAGGTTGGAGAGGCACATGCATGTCTCGAGCTGTGGGGGCACTGTTACCACCCCGCATAGCAGCTCATATAAATGTTTTGGAATGTTGCACGGCTTTAAATGTGATTCAACATTTTGCCTCTGTGCTGCGAAATCAACATGTGTTGATTCACATAGACAACAAGGTGACTGTTGCATACATAAACTGGCAGGGGGGTGTGCGCTCAGCCCAAATGTTACACATTGCGAAACAGCTGCTGTGTTGGGCACACCAAAATCTGCTCTTCATCAGAGTAGTGTACATCCCCGGTGTTCTGAACAGTGGGGCGGATGTGATGTCACGGGGACTGGACCCTCCATCCAGAGCTGATGGCTCAGACGTGGCAGAAATTTGGCAAAGTGGCTGTGAACCTGTTTGTAATATGAGAGAACGCTCAGTGTCAACTATGGTTCTCACTGAGCCCGCGAGACGAACCACCGTTAGGGGTGGACGCGTTTGCTCACAGCCCGTGGCCCAAAATGCTTCTTTACGCATTTCCCCCACTCCCTCTGATATCACGGTTTCTGAACCGAGTTCAGGAGGAGGGACTGACAGCTCTCCTGGTAGCTCCCGAGCACGTGAACGCCCCATGGTTCCCAGTTCTATGACGCCTGTTATCTGGGCACCCGTGGAAACTGCTGTGGAGGGAGGATGCTCTCCTCCAGGCGGGAGGAGCGATCAGGAGTTACCCAGAAATAGGCCAGCACCTTTGGGTCTGGCTGCTGAACGGATCCATTTAGAGAGGATGGGTCTCTCTCAAGAGGTAGTGCGCACGATCTAGGATTCACGTGCTGCATCCACCACAGCACTATACACATCAAAGTGGACAGCTTTTCAGCACTGGTGTACGGAGAAAGGTGTAGAGGCCATCTCATGTCCACTAAGTGGCGTGCTGTCCTTTCTGTAGCAGCTGATGGACAGAAATGTGGCATTCAGCATGATTAAAACATACACTGCAACAATCTCTGCTTATCACAAAGGTTTTCGGGGACAGAATAGCTTTTAATCACCCGCTGATGAAGCGTTTTTTAAAAAGTGTACAGTGGCCTGTTTCACACCCACTTTCTCCATAGTGGGATTTAACACTGGTTCTGCGAGCCCTGATCAAAGCTCCATTCGAGCCACTAGATCAGGTTCCGATTCAATTCTTGTCCCTTAAAACAGCCCTGCTGTTGGATTTAACATCTGCTAAGAGGGTGAGTGATTTATCTGCCCTCTCTGTCGCTCCGTCATGTCTCAGAATTCAAGCTGATGGCAGCTCAACTGATCTGAGACCTAATCCAGCGTTTATACCTATAAACATCACGAGCTCTTTTAAATCAAGAGTGATATCATTGGAAGGTTTTTTCCCTCCTCTTCACAAATCAGAAGTAGCATCTTTCCATCTTCTCTGCCCTGTATGTGCATTGACGTGTTACGTAACACGCACGGCAGCATTGCGTCAGACTCAACATTTGTTTGTGCACTATAGAGACACATCTGCAGGTCGCACGTTATCCACCCAGCGCCTGTCACACTGGCTGTGTGAGGCCATTTCTGAAGCCTACAGAGCATCAGATTTAGAGCCTCTTGATAACTTTAGGGCACACTCGACCAGAGGTATCACATCTTCGACTGCTTTGCGTAATGGTATGCCAATGCAGGATATTTGCACTGCGGCCGCGTGGTCAACACCCTGTTCATTTATTTGCTTTTATTTACGTGATGTGACGGCTCGTTCCATGACACATTCTGTTCTTAGTGCCTTAACAGAATGAATGTTGTTGTTTCATGGAGTCTCGTTTAAACTCACATCTGACTGTATGCATTTACAGTGTGAGATGTTGTTATCAGTCACAGGTTGTGACTGTTGTTCTTGTTCTATTGTCACTAATCAGTTCATGACTACTGTCATCAATCTGTTCATTTGATTAATAATCAGTTAATTTATTATTAATATGTTCATATTGAAGAGCCGTGGATCTGCTCTGTTCACAGCCTTTTTCAGCCCCTCCTCTTTTCTGTTGAAAACCTTTCCGGAGCGTTCATGCACTCGGAACGCGTAAATTACGCAATGCGCATCTGTGCATGGTGCGCATAATTATGCAATGCGTATTTCCGCACATGGAGAGCTGAGTGACAAGATGTTTTTTGGCAAGCGGGCACTTCTTATGGTGTTCGAATGGACCCAGTGAGGCGGAGACTACATCTGCTTCACCCTTAACCCACCAGCAACAGCTCTTAAAGGGCAAATCCTATACGAAATAGAACGTTAGTTACGTACTGTAACCCCAGATTCTATGAGTTAAGGCTTAGCCCTTTAAGCGTCGGGCCTCACTGGCTCCTAAATGGCTGAAGAACAAGCTATTTGGGAGCCGATTACTCGCTCTTAACGTAATTTATACGGACCGGGTGGGGCCCACACAACAGGTGGGCGTGGACTAATTTTTTCAGTGTGATGCTTTGCATGACCGCATAAACCCACCAGCGACAGCTCTTAAAGGGCTACGTAACCAACGATTTATTTGTTCTTTGTAAGGTGATTTTTTTTTTACATTTCCAGTTGGAAAAATAAACAGGAACACACCCAAAGTCAGAATTCTATCTTGAGAAATCAGAGGTACTCCCCCTCTTACATATGCAAAAAGGTATGAAAAACAAAATATGAATGAATAAAATTCAGTATGGCTGTCATGCATATAATGATTGGTAATAGTTGCATTTGTACTCCTATCAGAAAGTACCCCATAAATCAGTCTAATACATGCAAACCACCTCTATTTATGATGTTGGTCCAGTGTTTAAATCACTGACCTATATTAAAACTAGACACAGATCTTCAACCTGTTGAAGCCACAGAAAACAAGCACCCCCTAGTGGCTGGCTGCAGTACAGTATTTAGGTCACATCACTCTGTGTAAACAAATGGGACATTTTCCTGTCTAAAAAGTAAGAATACGTCAGATCATTTCTTTAAGGGAATGATTTATTCTGATTTGTGTAAGATCTATCTATCTATCTATCTATCTATCTATCTATCTATCTATCTATCTATCTATCTATCTATCTATCTATCTATCTATCTATCTATCTATCTATCTATCTATCTATCTATCTATCTATCTATCTATCTATCTATCTATCTATCTATCTATCTATCTATCTATCTATCTATCT
>NC_056517.1:16147961-16173427 GCF_014905685.2 Nematolebias whitei
TCTATCTATCTGTCTATCTGTCTGTCTGTCTGTCTGTCTGTCTGTCTGTCTGTCTGTCTGTCTGTCTGTCTGTCTGTCTGTCTGTCTGTCTGTCTGTCTGTCTGTCTGTCTGTCTGTCTGTCTGTCTGTCTGTCGGTCGGTCGTTCGGTCGATGGATGGATGGATGGATATTTAGTTTTATTAGTTATATGAGGCTGTATAAAGTTGACCATCAGGTCAATGACAGCCTCTTTGGTTGGCTGTGCAGGTGGAACCTTCTTATCAATCCCTAAGACCAAAAATGCAGAGAAATAAAACTGACCAGTTTGTTTTGCTTATTGTAGTTAGTCTGCTCATTGAGCACAACTCAAAGTAATCTGTAATCTCAGTGATTTTTAACTTCCAGCTGAAACACGATTAAACAAGAAATGATGTTTTGAAGTGGAGTTCTGTAGGAAACATTAAACAATTAATATCTTACATGTTTGTAATAGCTCTATGAATGACCTCAGTTTAGAGAAGAAGTTTATATCAGACTGGACTGAAGAGCTGATGGCAGACCCTAATACAGCTAAGACCAACGTGGATTTTTGCCACGTTGAGACAACTCCAGTCTCCAAAAAAATCATAGCAGTTTGTAGTTTTATAAATTATTACATACCAGTCATTTTTGCAGTACACAAATTCAAGGATTCAAGGTTCTTTATTTGTCATTTGCACCCCATGTGGTACATGTGGTGGAACGAAATTATGTACACAAGGTCCCAGTTACATCCAAATATCCCAGTCACATACAAATATTTACATGTTGAAGTTTTTAGAAGATTTGCGATAACTGCTATGAAATTTTTACAATTGAAATTATTTTCAGATAGAAAAATCAGTCAGAGTCAGTCAGAGTCAGAATTTCTTTATTGTCATTCGCACCTCATGTGGTACATGTGGTGGAGCGAAATTATGTACACAGGGTCCCAGTTACATCCAACAATAAAATGTAAAAGAAAAACAGTAATAACATCTAAGATATGAACCAAGAAAAACATCAACTAAATATACACCAAGCACCCACAGCATAAAAACATCACATCGAACGTCAGCACAAACATGAACATGAGTCTGTGTGAGCAGATGAGCACGCATGAACACATCAACACCGAAACAGATCAGTAGCAACATGAAACAGATCAGCAGCAACATGATGTGATTTTTTTCACAGTGATTATTCTGGCTAGAGATTCATGAGTCCAATAGCCCCAGGGCTGCTCCCCAGTCCAGTAGCCCCACACTCAACGCTCCCCAACCTCCCCCCCGAGGGGAGCGGGGCAAAAAGCGTGCGTGCTTGGCGAGTGGGGTCCCCCATGATGCAGGTGGCTCTCTTCCTGCATCTAGAGGTGTAGATGTCTGTGACGGTGGGGAGACCGACTCCGACAGTCTTCTGTGCAGCCTTCACCGCTCTCTGCAAAGCTTTTCTTTCTGCAGCCAATTTTAAAGCAGTATGTTTAGGCTAATACTGTACTTCATTCAACCTTTATTTATACAGGTTAGTGTCATTGAGTCGCCAGGACTAATTTACAACAGAGATCTGTTATGACTAGTCCTTATTAACAGCTCTCTGACAATGGCAGCTTTTAATCATTTGACAGTATTGTGAGTGGGGGTTGGCTATCATCTACCACCAAACCAAATTTCAGCTCAATGTGGCCAAAAAAATTACGTCAGTGACTTATAGTTTTTTTTTTCTTTTAAGCTACAGTGGCCATCTTGGATTGTTTATTTGGTTTCAGTATGTGATGGGTGTAGATGAACAGATGCTCAGATATATTCATCAATTAACACGGATTCCTCATTTTTCTGGACTGAATAAAACGTGCATTGAATTTAATGAAATGCAAACGTGAGACGTCATTTATCTTTGACCCATCAAAATGAATGCGGTCATTTATTTACAGAATCAAAGTTTAACATCAAACATTTACATTAATTTGGCAAATTATGAAAATAACAACATAAGCAATCAATCAGGAAAAATCATACGGCCATGATTTTTCCGTTGCTTCACCACAGACATTTATGAAAACTGTACAATTATGATCTTTTACCCACACGGCGGTGGATGAGCACTTTACACAGACATTTCTAAATATCTGGAAGAATTTCTACTTGAGAGAGGAGTTTAAAGATGGGAAAGAAGTTTAAAGAAGAGTAAAAGATGGGGTTTGAGGGAGTGTTGAACAGAACGGCACTCTCCGGGCTTTCTTCAGCTTCTTCCTTACAGTACACTTAGGTGGTGAAATCGACTCTTTTACCTGGAGATGTCTCAGGCGAGATTCCGTTTAACGCACCCTTTCAGCGTCTCCGTAGGATGCTGTTACTCGTCCGGAGTAGCGGCGAGATTCTGTCCGCCACAGCTCACCTCAGTGAAGATGTTATAATCCCATGAAACTCGGAAGAGCTCTGTTGTCATGTCAGGATCTTCCCGGCTCACAGAACTGAACGGAGACCCAACTCCCACAGAACTGAACTCTCACAGCCCTCACAGAACTGACAGAACTGAGTAGACCAGGAAGTACCGACATTTTAAAGAGCTCTTTTCCCGGTTCATTCGGGAGTCTCCCCATTGGCCAGAACCGACCAGACGGGGTGTGTTTTGTGACGTAAAAGGTTAGAAGGCAGCAAGAATTGTTATGGAACAGATCAGAAATGTTCTCACAGACAGAGAGAGTTTTGTTTTGGCGAGTTTAAGAAACAGGTGCCAAAACCCCCCTGTTGATGTCTGAGAGGATATAAACAAGACAGTTGTTCCAACACATGTCTGCTTCGATTCCTGACCCTGGAAAACGCACACTTGCTCATTCAAAAGCAGAAATCAGAAAACGCATAAACATCTGTAACAGACCTTAACATGAATTCTAACTTTGCATGAGAATTAAAAAATCATTACACAGTTAATAAAATTGATTAGTTCACTGCAACATCTAAAATGGTTTGAACTAAGACACTTTGATTATCAACATTTGTAAAATAGTAATGATAATAAAAAGAGAGTGTTCTTTCACTTGAATTTTCAAGAAAGAAAGTCTCAGGATGGGTGAACCTGTATTTCTGGATTCAAATCAACGAAATGACAGTTCCTGTCCCACAAGGTTCTTAAGGTCAAGAGTTTTGACCTTAGGCTTAGTCTTGACCTCAGATTAAGTTCACTACATGGGGAACATTCTCAGCTATAACCTCACAAAATTTAAGCTGTATATGTTTAAAAATAGCCAAGTTAAAGCCATTTAAATTTAACTTTAGCAGCCATCTTAAAATTTTTTATTCTGTATTTGTGGGGAATTGCTCTCAGCTACCATACAACAAATTTGAGCTTGATATCTCTAAAAATGGTTGATGTATAGTTTGTTTCAATGAGAAAAATTGCATATTCGTTTGCAAATTATATCACCATGGTAACTTGAAACGCCAATAAAAGTAAAAGCACACATCATGGTGTCAAGCAGGTCGTTTTGATATAAAATTTGTGTGGGTACATATTGTGATTCATGCCACATTAAAGTTGAAGGAAATGAAGACCCTCTTCAGGTGGATAATAATAGGGGCTGCTGTTTTAGGCAGTCCCCCATAAGAGGAGAAGGGATTGACATATGATGCTGTAAATGCTAAGGTTTGTAAAGGTGACATTAGTCCTGATGGTTTGTGTGCTCTTTATTTTACAGTACATGTCAATGAAGTATCCATGCGGCTGGCATTTATGGTGCAGGCCAGTGATGGGATGTAACTACATACAAATACTTTGTTACTGTACTTAAGTACATTTTTCATGTATCTGTACTTTACTTAAGTAGTTAAATGTGGGTTCTTTGTACTTTTACTCCACTACATTTTACATCAAGTATCTGTACTATCTACTACACTACATTTCTATAATGCGTTGCATTACAAGTTACATTCATGTTGCAGATTTTTTATTTATTTGTTACTTTGAAAGTAACCAATGGTGAGAGGGGAGTTGCTCCAGTGAATCGCTGCAAAGTGGGCAGGTAACAGGCCCGCCTTCAAGAAGAGCTGGGCTAATGACATATAGTATATATGTCACTGAGATGGGTGCACCCACATCATTGCTAACACACCAAAATATATTCCACCGCAAGAGAGCCAGCCAGAAGATATGCTCCACTCACGGCCTTATTGAAAGACTGCTCAGTACAGCAGGACAGCTTCTCTCTCCCAAAAGAGCCAGATTGGACTCTAAAATCTTTGAAAACCAACTTCTTGCGAACTTGAACAAGAAATTCTTGCTGCAATATTAAAATGTGTCAGTTCATTGGATGTTAGGAAAGGAGACAAGAGATGTCTCCAAATGGCTCGACACTCAGGTCCAAATTTTAAAAATGGTGTCAGGAAGTTAAAATACTGTTCACTATTGACCCATTACAAGGTTGAATATACAGTATTTTAACTAGAGTTGATGACAAACTGGAGTTGAACTCATCAGAGCCTATTCTTTATGTCTAATGCTCCTTTTTTTCAGGCAGGCAACTTTTATGTAAATGTGTTTACTGCAGTTAAAATTACACATTGGTTTTGCTTTTTGTTAAATATAAACTTTCAAAGGTAAAATCATTCCTCTTTCTTATTTTGCTTAATGGCATTTAACTCTGCAGGTCATCCCTGAAATTCTGAGGCACAGAATCACAAGTCCAAGTGTTAACTGTATCACAGAGTAAACACAATAAAAACATGCATTATCTGCAGCAATCTGTTTATTAAAATGGCTCAACACTATTAATGTATTACAGAAAATATACATATGGTAGGCACACTTAAAGCTATGTAGACCATTGCATTATGTAATACATTCAGGAAGTACTTTTACTTTTAATACTTTAAGTATTTTAAAAGCAAGTACTTATTTACTTTTACTTAAGTAAAAATGTTAATGTGGTACTTCTACTTTTACTAGAGTACATTTTTGTCTGTTTATTTGCACTTTTGCTTAAGTACAGTGTTTGAGTACTTTCTCCACCACTGGTGCAGGCACCAAAAAAGACAAAGCAAACTCATCTGTAGAGTGTTGTTGTTTCTTTTAACTACCATCCTCATCAGAAACAGCAGAAACTGCACCTGGTGGACTCCACCACAATAGACTACCATGGCTCATAGCCGTGGAAATCAAATTATGCTTTAAATTACACTGAAACTGTGCCCCTTGAAAAAAGCTTGTCAGCATCATCTAAAAGAGCAATCCACTTTGAATATAACTTGTTTGCACTTTACAACAATTACACCTAGCCTTATTTTGTCAGCATGGTAAAATGATGAGGAAGGCTTTGTGCATTTTAAATATCCCTATGCAGTGCATTGGCGTTGTTGCTGTGATAAGGCAGGGGAGCGACTGAAAAGGATAATGTGGTCCTTTTGAAGTGAATTTCTGTCAAACAGTTGTCAGTAGTTAGCAGAGAGCACAGAGTATGGAGAAAAGGTCAGGTCTTCGTCTAGTCTAGGCATTTGGGGACTGACTAGAAAGGCAGCCACCTATTATTATCCACAAAAGGTCTTGCTCTTCTATCAACGTTAATGTGGCCCTAACCGCAATGCATACCTCCCCAAATTTTATATACAAACCGGATTCCAAAACAGTTGGGACACTAAACAAATTGTGAATAAAAACTGAATGCAATGATATGGAGGTGCCAACATCTAATATTTTATTCAGAATAGAACACAAATCACAGGTCAAAAGTTTAAACTGAGATAATGTATCGTTTTAAGGGAAAAATCTGTTGTTTCCAAATTTCATGGCATCAACAAATCCCCAAAAAGTTGGGACAAGTCCATTTTTACCACTGTGTGGCATCCCCCCTTCTTCTTACAACACTCAACAGACGTCTGGGGACAGAGGAGACCAGTTTCTCAAGTTTAGAAATAGGAATGCTCTCCCATTCATGTCTAATACAGGCCTCTAACTGTTCAATCGTCTTGGGCCTTCTTTGTTGCACCTTCCTCTTTATGATGCGCCAAATGTTCTCTATAGGTGAAAGATCTGGACTGCAGGCTGGCCATTTCAGTACCCGGATCCTTCTCCTACGTAGCCATGATGTTGTGATTGCTGCAGAATGTGGTCTGGCATTATCGTGTTGAAAAATGCAGGGTCTTCCCTGAAAGAGATGACGTCTAGATGGGAGCAAATGTTGTTCTAGAACCTGAAAATAGTTCTCTGCATTAATGGTGCCTTTCCAGACATGAAAGCTGCCCATGCCACAAGCGCTCATGCAACCCCATACCATCAGTGATGCAGGCTTCTGAACGGAGCATTGATAACAACTTGGGCTATCCTTGTCCTCTCTGGTCCGGATGACATGGCGTCCCAGTGTTCCATAAAGAACTTAAAATCGTGACTCATCTGACCACAGAACAGTCTTCCATTTTGTCACACTCCATTTTAAATGACTCCTGGCCCAGTGCAAACGTCTGAGCTTGTGGAGCTTGCTTAGAAATGGCTTCCTCTTTGCACTGTAGAGTTTCAGCTGGCAACGGCGGATGGCACGGTGGATTGTGTTCACTGACAATGCTTTCTGGAAGTATTCCTTGACTGTTGACCTTGACTTCTGTTATTTCCTTGACAGTGGCATTCCTGTTTGAGGTGCAGTGACGTTTAAGGGCCCGGAGATCATGAGCATCCAATAGAGTTTTACGGCCCTGACCCTTACGCATAGCGATTGTTCCAGATTCTCTGAATCTTTTGATGATGTTATGCACGGTTGATGATGATAACTTAAAAGTCTTTGCTATTTTACGCTGGGTAACACCATTTTGGTATTGTTGCACTATCTTTCTGCGCAACAATGGTGGTATTGGTGATCCTCTTACCATCTTGGCTTCTGAGAGACACCGACACTCTGAGAAGCTCTTTTTATACCCAATCATGTTGTCAATTGACCTAATTAGTGTTAATTGGTCTTCCAGCTGTTCGTTATATGCTCAATTTCCTTTTTCCAGCTACTTATTGCTACTTGTCCCAACTTTTTTGGGATTCGTTGACACTGAAATTTTGAATCAACATATTTTTCCTTTAAAATGTTACATTTACTCAGATTAAACTTTTGATCTGTCATCTGTGTTATATTACGAATAAAATATTGACATTTGCTATCTCCACATCATTGCGTTCAGTTTTTATTCACAATTTGTTGTTTAGTAAAACGACCAGCTCAGCACTCTTACTTTTATTGACATTTCAAGTTACCATGGTGACGTAATTTGAAAATAGACACAATTTTTGTCATTCAAAATGCATGACTGAACATTTACCATCCTCTAACTGCCACAGTGAGGTTACATGACCTAGAGATGGAAGGGGTCTCTGAAAAAAAAAAAAACTGAATAATTTTTGGAGCCATTTTGGTTTAACATGGCTGCCACAGCTATCACAGAAAACTAAAAATTGACTAACTCTGTCATTTTTTGAGATATTGAACTGAAATTTGGTTTGATCGTAGCTGCGAACACTCCCCATCACATATAGAATCCAATTTTTTTTTTAAAAAGATGGCCACCTTATCTTACAAGAAAAAATTACTGTAACTCACTGATTTTTTTTCCACATTATGCTGAAAGATGGTTTGGTGGTAGCTAAAAGTGAACCCTAAAGGCTCCCACAGACTCGAGCGGACTGTGAGCCATGCGCGCAATGCGCGCACTGTCCGCAGACGGTTGAGACTTCATAGTCGAGCGGCCACCTTGAGTGGCTGCAACCAACTGCACAGGCAAGGGGCATTTACCTTTGGGACAAACTGAATTTGCCATTTGGTCTTTTGCTGACACGCCTACTGGATTGATTGACAGGTCGCAAAAAAACAACCACAAAAAACAAGAGCTGGCAGCCCCAGCCACAGCGGTGTTCTGTGTTTTTATGCTGTTAATAAAAAGTTCTACAAAATTAAAAAAACAGGGAGTGCTGGCCCTGCAGGCCACACATTAGACCAGCCCACCAGGAAATCTCCAGACCCTCCCACAGCCACGCTGAGTCTGATTTTAATTATCTTGTGGCAAATTCCTTCATTTATCACAATTTCAGTCATGACGTCAACAGACGAGGAGGAAGATATTGCTTACCTCTTGGCAAAAAAAACAAAAGAAAAGGCCATTTAACCAGACCAGGGATGAAGAAGGGGAACTGAATACATTGGTGTTGCATACAAATCAGTCCGTCGCCAGGCAGTTTATTGTGCAACACCGAATACACGTACGCAGTTGTAAAAATTGATATTTGTGTGGACATGCCCTGCGGGCGTCTGCTTTGAGTCTAATCCGGTACACTCGGACCTCCGCAGACTGAGATCCACCCGAGTATGTAGGAGCCTTAACACATAGCGTAAAAACAAAATTTTTAAATGACCACGATGTGGCAGTCCCCGTCAAGGTTTCTACAGGAACACTCCAGTTTAGATTACAGTTTTTGATTTGTGAAGCATCTTTCAAAAATGTCATAGTAGTGTGAAATAATGCTAAAGTGTTATTAGCTGATGATGAACATCTAAATGCATGAAACTGTTTAATTTGTTGCTGTTTTTTTTAAAGTGATACACTCAATCAATATCTTGAAGTGATAAGATACTAACTGTTGATAACTATTCAACAAAACATCACTTCACAAATGACCAAACTGCCCCTTTAAATCAAAACATTAAAGGAAAACTGCGGTTTTTCCATACTTTAAATTGTTAACTTGGTTAAAGTCAAGGGCAGGGAATTGTTGTGGCTTTTCTTCCACAATCATGTTCAAGACAGCTGAGACAGTCACCTTAGTTCAAAAGATTTATTTGACAAACAGGAGTTACAGGTATTCAGAGACAAACAATTACATTTGTAAAATATATGCATATATTTGGAGCATTAAAGAACGAACCGTCTCGGTCTGCGCTTCCCCGGAAATGCTCGCTGGGCGTGTGTTATTTTCGGCTTTTATCAAAGTTTGAGAAGGCTAGCTTTCTGATTGGTTTAGACCCGAGGTTGCTATGGATACGGTGCTACTCTGCTCTGCCAAGGACATTAATGTCCACATTCCATAGATAAGGATTTTTATGACTCACTGAAATCGGTTCTTTGTTTTAGCTCTGTTTCAGTTTAACTTGATTATACCTTATTGATACCAAATGATCTGAGTTAAAGTTGTTTCTTTCTAGGAATAATTAATAACTATTAATTATTATCTAACTCATGTTTATGTGTTCTTAATTAATCACTCTTATACTTGTGTGTCAGTTCAGTTGAAGTCACCCTGCCCCCATCTTGCTTAGTCTAACATCTGGTAAAATGCTCTTGTAATTTACTGTGAAGATTAAACCTGTGTCCTCTCATCTAAACCGACCCTGTGTCAAACAATGATTAAAGCGAGTATCAGTATCTTACCTGCTACCTGGCTTGATTTGATTGTTTGTAATATATCAAATGTGAACTTATAAAATTATCATTAGCTGATATAAGATTATATGTAAAGGTAAAATAATTAGAATTAGTAAACATTTTCTATAAATATAGTTCAACCCTTGAAGAAAGGCACACACACACTTTGTATAACATGACATTTGAATGCTTGATAGGAAATATAAAAAGTTATAAAAATATGAAATCCAACAATCCCTCTTTTGAGCTCCCCATATTCATGGGAGATCACACCCTTTTGGATGATTCCAGATGGAAGTGAGTAACACTGCCACCCTCCTGGGGTCCTGGACCAGACCCATGGTTAAAACCCTTCAAACCTGTAAAAAATACCAAACGAATAACCTTTATAAAAATACAAAAAACACTACAACACTCCTAGTAAAAGATAATTACCCAACACACTAAAATAAGTAAAACTTCACCCTTATACCAAAATTGACCTCCTGTTAAACCACCTTTAAAATACCTCGTGGGATTTTAGAATGATTAAATGCCCAATTGAATGGAGTAAAATTTTGAATCGTTAAGAGTTTCCAATTGAATCCACGACCCTTCGCTGGTTGTTCCTCAGAATGACTGAAAGAAAAGACAAGACACTCATATTAAACAGGAAAAGACAAAACACTCAATTTAAACAGGACTATCTAGCAGGTCTTCGGTTCTTGAGCTTGCGGTGGGAGGCCTTGTTCGTCCACAAGGGTCCTTTTGGTGCTCGGCGGGATTCGGCCCGCGGAGATATCTTCATGCAAAGTCCTCAGAACCTTTATCAGTCTGATTAGGCATTCTAAATGACGTGTGTGTGCATTGGGACAAGACTAAAATCAGTTTGACGCGTCTTCTGTTCTTCACGGTCAGGGCTGGGAATCTTCCTTCCTTCCTTCCCCGTTCCACCTGACTGACCGACTTAGGCAGAGCGGAGACTTCTTCTCCAATGTTTGCTACTGCCTTTTTCTACCAGGACAAAGGGGCAAAGAGTGAGCTCCCACGAAGGTCCTGTCACCTCCTCCAGGTGTAGTGGGGAGCTATACTCCTGATGTTCCAGCAGATCAGCATCAGTCTGGTCCAGCGATCGATTCAGCTCCTCTGCAGGGGTGCACTGGTTGTGGTCGTAACAGGTGTCACTCTCCTTCTGGAGACCGATGGCGTGTGATGTTCTCTCCACCACCTGGTGGGGTCCTGTCCCTCTTTTTAGCAGGACCCAGTCCGGTGTGGTGGTCCGTAGTCAGTCTGCTCGGTCAGAGATTCTCCCTCCTGATGAGAAAAGCTGGACACCAAAGCTTGCGAATTGTTAAACACCCTGTATGGCCTTTTGATTATTTTATCTGTGGGATCCATGACCCTCTGTGGGCCTGGAAAAACTGACTGTGGTTACTTCCTAGTGAGTAAAACCTGTTTCTTAATTATTGGACACCCTGATGATCATTATTGCTACTGCTAGTGTGTACTCTTACACTGTAATGTTATGATAAAACAGAACTTGTAAAACTGAAATAAAATGCTATTCTTACATTCATCTATACACTTGAAACTGAAATGAGGTATCCTGATGCATGCTCAATAAATGAAATGAGGTACATACTGGACTTCTCCAGGGATACCTGTGTACTCTAGTACCGTCCTCCACCCTGCCAAGCCTTTGTAGTCAACGGGTCTACCTACAATAAGCAAAGTTAAACATAATAACACAACACCCATACACAACAACACCCTGCAATAAGTAACCCTCCACGCCGGCCTCCCTCCTGCTGGAGCCTGTGGAAGGAACTTCATTAAACGCATGTGCCAACAACATCAAAGTACAATATAACCTTAAAAGTTTTAAACAACTGACATATAACACTGTGGAAACAAGAGGAATTTAATCTTCCCTCCAAGTACCTGTCTGTGCTAGAGAGGGAGAAGCAAGGAAGAAATTAACCACTGAGCCTGTTCCTCAGCAGTAAAACATGTGGTTAAAATACTTCCTGAAACCTTTTATTAGCCCAATTAATCTAATTAAGAGTCCAGTCCAGTCAAGTCAAGTCAGTTGTGTTTAAAAATACCGAACCACCACATTTCTCCTTAACCTTTGCTCAAATCCACTTCAGGAGTCTGTGTTTTGATGCTAGGGGCGTCCCCCTTTTCTGGAATCTGTACACATTATAACAAAGAAAGAGAAAAATACTTTTGTTAAACCGATATATACAAGTGCAATGTCGTTTTGTAGGCTTCTGATTTATTCCACTTTTCAAATGTCAATGTGATTATCCTAAATGATCCTTTAAATGCTTCAGACTTACTACTGGCTTTTTGCTGTTCATTTAAATATAAAACCCTAAGAAGTTATTTTTGTATATTTTGTAATGATCTAATCATTATATGAACTGTTTCCTGCTAAGAGCAGCCTTCACCTTCCCCCTTTTTGAAACAGTTTTCTGTTTCAAATCTGAAGTATTACCGGCTGTAATTTACTAACGCCCAGTCTGAGTATTAGTTTCAGAAATATAAAATATGGAGTAGTTTCAATCTTCCCCTTACTGTTATTCAATCCAGGTTTTGCAAAAAAAAAAAAATAGCCAAATATAACCCATGCTTTCATATAATTTTCCAAAGAGTTAACCATTAAATAAATTTCATCCCTCAAGGCAAAGACAATCATTTAGTATTACTTTAGAAAACATTAGTGAACTCCATCCAAATTAGGTCTCAGGTACAGGTTTCTCTGGAATGAGACTTCGTGACCTGTATAAACGAAAAGTTAAAAAGTCAATATTTTGCTCAGGGGTGGGGAGCATTATTCATCGTCCTATTAGGTTTAGAGGTAATAAAACAATTTTCATCTCAGAGCAATTGGAAAAGGGCAAATCATCTAGCACTCCCACAGTAGTACTTCTGTGTCATGTTTTGGCACCTGTCTTAAAATGAGCCTATGTGAGTGATTATTATCAAAGCCCACTGCAGTTCTGATCCAGACCCCAAGGCGCTTGGATGACCATTGTTGGATTTCATGTTTTATCTTTTATTATTATTTTAATCAAGCTTGAAATTTCATGTTATAAAATGAGTATGTGTCATTCTTTGAAGGGTTTTTTATTACCTTACAATCATTTAAGTATTAATCAGTTACTTTGCTTAAATATAATCTTAACTTCAGGTAGTTTGCTTAAATATAATCTTACATTAACTAGAGAAAATCTTCAGCTAATTCACATTCGTATAAGTTCTCACTCACACACACCTACGCTCTCACACACACAGGGACTGACGCACACACATAGGCTGGGGGACGTTAAGAGTCTCTGAGCACATTTCTCTACTTTAAACTCAATATAGTTTGCTTAAACTTAATATAGTTGACTAAACATAATTAGTAAAGATAATAGAAAGTAGCATTTAATCGTTTAACAAGTGTGATCAGCTCAGGGTAAAATCTTCAGCTAAAACACCAGCTAACAAAGGGCCATAAACTTTTATCTTATGGTATGTGACCTCCAAGACTTATCTAGCAGGCAGAAGAGCCCCGTAACCATGACAACGGGGTGTTTAAACCAATCAGAAGCCGAGGCTGCAGAAATCTAGGATAAGGTGCAGAGTCACAGGAGAGGTCGTTGCATTTTGCTGGAAGATTGGCGCTGATGCAGGTCTGTCTGAAAATGCCCTTTGTATGCATATAATTGTATTTGTTTTTGATCTTCTGAATACTTGTAATCCGTTGTCAAATAAATCTTTTGAACTAAGGTACCGCTTCAGCTGAATTGAACGCCAATGTGGTTCTTATAAGCCACAACACCATCACAGACCAAATGTGGGGTTGACACCTCCGTCAGGCTGCAGTTGATGTTAGTGACCTTGGACAGATGGACCACCAGCTTTTCTTTCAGCCTTTCTGTCTTCAGTTTGTCTCCCTTGGTCTGGAGACCAGTTCAGCTTTGTGCAGCAGTTCATAGCTCAGCATACAGCGAGACTTGACTGGATGTTCCCACTGTTGACAAAATCCAGGACCCCCTCTGGACAGTTAATTCAGTTTGTCGTTTGTCTGATAGCTCTTTGCTTTGTTTCCATAGTGAAAAGTCATATTGTTTGGCTGACAATTTCTTTGTTGTTGTGTCAGTGGTGCTCGACTGACAGTTTCTTTGAACCGTCCCATTGGTCAGGTTCCCAGACCCAACTTCAGCGTCCACCTGAACACATCTGGTATCCGATCCGGCACCCAGCACTAGAGGGTCATGATCACAACTCAGATGGATGCTGTATGTATCTGAAGACTACCTGTCTGTGTTTTGTGGGCCTAGCCAGACTCACCTCCCCAATCCACAGCTCTGTCTTCTCAGGCTGCTGAGAAGGAAAAATAAACAATCCAATTATCAAAAGTCTGATTCAACCTTAAGCATCTGTTATCAACATTAATCCTCTGTTATCAAGTTCTATTCTGGGACCACAGCGTTTACCTTCAACAGAGTCATTCTGGTGTCCTGGATTGCACAACAGATGTTTTAAACGTTCAATTACATAAGAATGAAAACTTTCATCAAACACTGCACAATCCAATTCCTTACGCCTACAGCATAAAATATTCCATTCAAACTAATGTCTTCCATCTTTTAGAATATGTGTTTTGACTCACCACCTGACAGTGAGGACCACTCTCAGGTCTACATTATCCATTTAGACTTTGTAAAGGTTTAGGCAGCATGATTATATGTAATCACTGCTTGTTATATAACAAATCTGCAAATTCTTCCATCTCATAACTATTCTTGTTCACTGCATCCTAAACAAAATTCTTCTAATTCAATTCAATTAAGACTATGTCTACACTTCAAGACATCACAGACCATTAGCACTGCACAAAAACGTCTACATGCACCTTTATTCACAAAGCACAACTTCTTAAACTCACCATGTACTCAACTCTGTTCTCCTTATGCATTCCTAGGACCTGTGTGAAATCTCAAGATGTTTAGAGTCATTTCATTTACCCACTAGAATTGTTGTTTTCCCATAAATAACCTAGTTCAGGTAGCTCTTAGAAGGGAACAGCTCCTAAACTCTAGACAACATTTTCAATATGTGATAAACTCATTTAGACTGATTAATTTAACCCAAGCATTTCAATTTGTGTTTAGTTAAGAGTTTCTTTGAGCAGAATAATTTTTTCTTCATTTTACAAGTGTCAAGGATTTTGTTTATTACTTATTTTACGTTCTGTTGTTTTTTAGTTGAATTTATAAACTGATCTTATTGTCAATTCCAAGAAGAAATTTTGGCTAATTTGTTTACACTTTGTCATCCAGAAATGCTTAAACTTAATTTGACCTGTTTATGATGTTTATTTCTCCTTCTTCCTTCGGCTTTTCCCTTTTCAGAAGTCACCACAACGAATCATCCTCCTTATCTCCACTTTTTCCTATGCACCCTATGTCCTCACTCCAACTACCTCCATGTCCTCTCCAACAGCTTTCACCCCATACTTCCTCTTTGTGTCAGACTTACTCCTCACTTCCTTCAGGACCACCCCTACTCCATTTCTCTTTCTATCTACACCCTGATAAAACAGTTTGAACCCAGCACCACTGCTGCGAGCCTTGCTGCTCTTCCACTTGGTCTCTTGGAGACCTAAAACCTCCACCTTCCTTCTCTGCATCATGTCAGCAGCTCTCTGTCAGCAGCTCTCTACTTTTGCATGTCTGTGCAGTATGTTCGTTATCAATTTACCTCTGTCCCTCGCTCGCTTAGTGAGTGGCTGTCTGCCATCTTCATCTTCCCACACAGCGAGCTGTTCCAACAATACCTCCAGCTGACTCCCTCTGACTCCATCTCTCGGTTAATTACCGCTCGTACATGGGATGTCCCCCCCTGGCCCTCTGGCCTTGAGTTTCAAACCATTGCTGCAGATCAACTGTTCCAGAGGTCACTGCCTCCTCCTTTACCTCTGACACTGATTGAGCACACAAATGTTTTTTGTCCTCGCTCTCTTATCCCCGTTTATGTCTGGCCTCCGACAGCTGTGGTCTAATCAGCTGCTGATCATTCTTCCTATTTTAAACGATGTATTACATTTCTCTCCCAACGTTCAGTGACTAAAAATGGCGTTCAGATCTCCTCCTGCCAAGATCACCCCTAAAATGAGAGCATTAAGAATGTTCAGCCAACGACCTCCTCTCTGCTCACCCTTGTTTTACCTGGTCCAACCTCTGACCACTTGTCAGGCTGCTTCCTAGCCTACCTGAAGATGTACCACCTCCAGACAGAGTATGTCCTCCTCCCTCCTTTAAGCTGTATTCAGCTTACTTCAACGTTTTTGTACTTCTACTGACTTATTTCTGCTAATTTCTGAACATTGTGCTCCTTTCAGCTAATGTTTGGAAGATTCAGATATTTCTGCTTACATTTCAGATACTATTTAGCTGTTTCATGCCAATATCATCTAATTCCACCTTTCTTTTTAAATTGATCCAACTTTTACAGCCTAATTCATGAAAACCAAGCTCTACCCACTTACTTCTGGTACTTTAAGATTATTTCTGCTTGTCTTAGCCATTGGTCTGCTGGTCTTTAGCTAATTGCCTCTGTTTTTTTTTGTTGATAATTCCCATATTTTGTGCGCGTTTATACTTATTTCATATTCAAAATTGTTCCATATCGTTTAGATTGTTCACCAATATGCTCTTAACTCATGTATTGATCCTGTAGACTTTCCATAGGAGTCACATGTTTCTCATTTATGAGTTACATACCTGATGACAACGTTCACACACTCAGGCTTTCAAATCGTTTATTCTCATTCACTGCTGGCCCCGTTGTGACAAAACAATTCACAAGTCTGTGTTATGAAAAAACCCAGTGAGTACAGACTTGTCCTTGCCTTATACAACAGCGCCCCCTTTCGGTCAGGATATGGAAGCTCCACTCTCCCACAGACACACACACAGAAAAAAGAAAAAAGTAACCCTTTGCTTCGCCCCCACACACAGACTCAGACATGCTCACTCCCCCCTCTTTTTTCTTTTTCCTATTGTTTCGTCTCCCTCAACGCCTCCGGCCTGGAAGCCTTTACACAACATAGAAAACACGGCACAAACAATAATTATTACAACGTCCTAACCCTAATGTGATCCCTGATCACAGGAAATTTGGCAAAACTACCTAAGTCCCAGACTTTCACATTTCCCTTTAAACTAAATTATTAATGGCGTCTTTTTGATGGGCAGTCAACACTCCATCATGGAAGATGCGAACCGTAGCTGCGGGTCCCCGACCCGGTTCCCGTCTCTCTCGTCAGAGGGACGGTCTGTGCGCCACCACCGCTGGAAAAAAGGGAAACGTCTTAACGGCAGGCCCCAGGCTACCCTCCGCCACGATTCTAGATCGTGTAACTATCTACAAAATACATTTAAATGTTAACTAAGCCGTGCAAAGGACACTCACGCACACGCACGCAGCGTGTAACGCCCAACGTGTCTGAATACGCGTACCCCGTTCGTCAGAAGTACCACTAATCACCGTAAATTAGCTTAACAACCATCTTTATTTCCGGAGATGGTATTAAACACCCACAGAGGAAGATTTAATTTGGTTTACGGCCCAATAGCGGAGTTTTTTGGGCCTTTCAGCCAACTTAGGTAAACCCGCTTACCTGTTAGTAGAATATATGATGGGCCCAGTTCGCTATGTGGGTGGTCAGCACCAAATCGATCCAATCCGTGTGTCCGCCAGCTGCACCGTCGGGGTCACCATCTGTTGTGGCTTTTCTTCCACAATCGTGTTCAAGACAGCTGAGACAGTCACCTTAGTTCAAAAGATTTATTTGACAAACAGAAGTTACAGGTATTCAGAGACAAACAATTACATTTGTAAAATATATGCATATATTTGGAGCATTAAAGAACGAACCGTCTCGGTCTGTGCTTCCCCCGAAATGCTCGCTGGGCGTGTGTTATTTTCGGCTTTTATCAAAGCTTGAGAAGGCTAGCTTTCTGACTGGTTTAGACCCGAGGTTGCTATGGATACGGTGCTACTCTACTCTGCCAAGGACATTAATATCCACATTCCATAGATAAGGATTTTTATGGCTCACTGAAATTGGTTCTTTGTTTTAGCTCTGTTTCAGTTTAACTTGATTATACCTTATTGATACCAAATGATCTGAGTTAAAGTTGTTTCTTTCTAGGAATAATTAACAACTATTAATTATTATCTAACTCATGTTTATGTGTTCTTAATTAATCACTCTTATTATACTTGTGTGTCAGTTCAGTTGAAGTCACCCTGCCCCCATCTTGCTTAGTCTAACATCTGGTAAAATGCTCTTGTAATTTACTGTGAAGATTAAACCTGTGTCCTCTCATCTAAACCGACACTGTGTCAAACAATGATTAAAACGAGTATCAGTATCTTACCTGCTACCTGGCTTGATTTGATTGCTTGTAATATATCAAATGTGAACTTGTAAAATTATCATTAGCTGATATAAGATTATATGTAAAGGTAAAATAATTAGAATTAGTAAACATTTTCTATAAATATAGTTCAACCCTTGAAGAAAGGCACGCACACACTTTGTATAACATGACATTTGAATGCTTGATAGGAAATATAAAAAGTTATAAAAATATGAAATCCAACAGTAGACTGGACAGCAGACAGACAAGTTGCACAAGAAGGCCGTTGCCCTTCACTTTCATTATTTGTTCCTATGCTTCATCTCTTTTAGCCGGTGAGTGGTAATATCCTGGCTAATGGGCACGACTAAAATAGGTTTATGGACTTGAGCTTTTGCTTGTGTGCAGTGTGTATATGTGTGAGGCTGTGGGTCTTTTGGAGGGTCTTATTTTTTCATGTGCCTGTGGAGCATTTCACCTTGGCCATGGCTTGGAAGGGCAGTCTGATTGAAAAGCTTTCTGGCTGTGGCATCTGCCATCCTCCCTGCTGCTCTGTCACCACTTTGATTCATGCACAACCTGACCACAACCGGGAGGCGATCCACTCTCCCTCGCAGCGGGACGCAAGTTCACTTCACAGCAGAGGTGTGGAAAAGAGAGGACTGCAGGAGAGAGAGGAAGAGGAGGAGGAGGGGAGAACAGTTCTTACTGATAAATAACTCACCGGATTTCAAGCCCAAGTTTTGTATCTATGGTTGCACAAAAGTGGCAGCACGGTGGCGCAACTGGTAGAGCTGCTGCCTCTCAGCGAGCAGGTCCCTGGTTCAAACCCCGGTCATGGGGCCTTTCTGGGTGGAGTTTGCATGTTCTCTCCGTGCATGCGTGGGTTTTCTCCGGGTACTCCGGTTTCCTCCCACAGACCAAAAACATGCATGTTAGGCTGATTGGTAACTCTGGATTGTCCCTGGGTGTGAGTGAGAGAGTGAATGGTTGTTTGTCTCGTTTGTCTCTGTGTGGCCCTGTGATGGACTTGCGACCCGTCCAGGGTGTGCCCCGCCCCTCGCACGGTGATTGCTGGACATGGGCACCGGCGACCCCCGTGACCCAAAATGGAATAAGCGGGTAGAGAGAATGGATGGATGGATGGGTTGCACAAAAGTGCTGCCGTCTCACATGTCTGCCTGTTTCAGTTTTCATCTCAGTGTAGGCGTGAACAACTTGTGTTTGTCAAAGAATAGTGTCCCTAAGCTGTTTTTGGCACGTGGATGTTGTTCCTTCTGTTTCCATCTAGGCTCAAACCAGTGCAAGCTTCCCTATATGGGTATAGTTGGGGGTAATGGAACTAAAGCCCACACAGCCTAGACATGTCAACCATATTCTCTTTTATCCAAAACAGATTACAGGAATATGAGTGGACTCATGTTTCCATGACATTTTGATATCTTAGCTCTCTATTTGGACTCACATGCATTGATTATTTAAAAAAAAGTCCTACTTCTTTTTGCTTTCGATGCCAATGAATTGGCACTGCACACCAAAGCTATATTTAATTAAACATTTTTCAGTCAGGTCATTTGGACAGTTTTATTTTTTTGTGCTGAAACGTTTCGCCTTCGATCCGGAAGGCTTCGTCAGTCAAGGAAACACACAACAAAAGTGATTCTTCCCCCAACAGCTTACTCCAAAGTGGAACAAACCAGTTCTGCTTGTGATAAGATGGTCTCTTTGGTATGCCCCTCCTCCATTGCCAGCCCTCTTCTTTGTTGACAGTCTTGTCAAACTGGTTGAAAACAACAAAGTCCATGCTCAATAACCCAGGTATAAAATCCAACATTTTTTAGTCAGGTCATCTGGACAGTTTCTTTTTTTGTGCTGAAACGTTTCGCCTTCGATCCGGAAGGCTTCATCAGTCAAGGAAACACACAACAAAACTGATCCCCCCCCCCCCCCCAACAGCTTACTGTGATAAGATGCTTGAACTGGTTTGTTCCACTTTGGAGTAAGCTGTTGTGGGAAGAATCAGTTTTGTTATGCGTTTCCTTGACTGATGAAGCCTTCTGGATTGAAGGCGAAACGTTTCAGCACAAAAAAAAACTGTCCAGATGACCTGCCTGAAAAATGGTGGATTTATACCTGGACTATTGAGCATGGACTTTGTTATATTTAATTAGTTGTTCTATTTTCAAATGATTGGCATAAGTACTGCCTCCCCCTTGTTCTGCTACTTTAATATAATTAGCAACAAGTTTTCCTTAAAAAAAACAACAACAACAAAGACATATGTAATAAAACTTGTAACAACCAGGATAAATGAAAGACACTAAACAAAACCTTAGGATATATGGATCAATCGTAACACTTGGATCACTTGGAAACAGAAGCTCTATGTCTTACTTATCCACCCTTCCCAGAGGCGAGAGAAAAGACACTTCAGATAAATTGATGGATGAGCTCTGGATGCTTTAATACACCGTGTCCAGACGTGTCAGACTTGTTTCGTTCAATGATCTTACCTTGAAAGAAACCTATGATTGTGACTGATGTGGCCACAGTTGTACACAGGTTGTTTGCTGCCCTAATACTCTGGTGCTTACAGGGCTGGCAACCCTGAAAGGGGCAGAGGGGGCTTAGTAACCACAGGGTTCTTTATTCAAACAATCAAGTAAGTTCCCAGAGGGAATCTGGCTGAAGCAAAGTTTGTTTGCAATGGCTAAGAAGAATGGTAGGTAGGAAGTAGGAAGCTATGAACCCTCCTGTTTGGGCCACAGATCCCTGGGGTCATTATTGCTTGCTGTGTTTATGCACTGTGGGTCAGCTGGTGTTTCTCCACCACTCAGACCTGCATGATTTGACCAAGGCTTGAAGCAGACAGTGACTGATGAGGTGATACCCAGCTGCTCACTGATTAAGTTAGAGCCACTCACAATCATTTGCTTTGTTTGCTCTTTGCTTGATCTCTACTTGCTAAATTGCCAACATTAGTTGTCGTCCTTCTATTGCATTTTCTTCTTGCCACTTGTTTCTTCTTTTAGATGGCAGAAAATGTGAAAAAGAACAGGCTAACAGCAATCTTTCCTGGCATTATCTCTGCAGGGTAAGTGCTGAGAGTATTATTAGTAGCTTGCTTTTTTGGCGGTGGTCCATCCTTTCCAAGATGACCCCTGCGTGCACTGGATAAGTGACAAGAAGGGCCTCTTTACGCCATGCAGACAACCTCTGATAGGACAGGGATGTTTGAGTGTTAGCCCAAGTGGAAGTGTCACATTGCCCTTCAAATGCTGGCAGTGGCCAGCTGACTGAAGCACCTAAAGTCAGTACTGTAACGCCAAGAATTCACCCTCTCTGCCCAGCACCAGAGTATGAGATGTACCTCTTGGCGAGAGGCCCACACAGTAAAGCTTCTTTGGCTTTTAAAGAGCAGCATCACTTGGAAATATGTGTTCATGTGCACAGAGGGAACATCAAAACTACTGTATATATAAAAAATAATTCAGATTAACTGATTTTATACATTGGACTTCCTTGGCCTGATTTTTAGTCATAGAAAATTGGCAAGTTTTAAAAATAGATTGCCTGCTTTCACCTGTAAATATCCTAGAAATTTCCTTTGGTTTATTCAACAGCTTCCTCTTCCCTCTTCCTGTTAGGATCTAGAAATAACATTTTCTTGTCCTGGATTTTTGTGTGGATAAAGATAATTACTTTATGGTTTTATGTTTATGCATACACTTAGTGGGACAATCTCAGTCATCCTTAGACTCCCACAGGGTGTGATCACAGTCCTCCAGGCTGTGCGTCCAGCCAGATGACCGGGTCATGATGCTTCCCTGCAAAATCTGCTCCTTGGCCCTCCCCATCCCCCTCTGCCCACTTTTTCACAGGCTTCAGGGAGGTCAGAGAGAAAGGAAGAGGAGGGAGAGCACCGGGGGGACGGATGGGGTATTTAATTGAATAATTCCCAGTGCGGTTATTAGTACAACTGCCCTCAAGCATCCTAGCCATCGCAAAGCCTTGCAGAACAAACGTTACAAGAGCATACTTCATTTTATGCTTCCTAACAGCATGTGTTTGCCAGCTATTTCTCAGCTTTTTTGGCACTGGTTTTGAAATTGTTTTCTCACCCCATCATCCACAGTTCTATGTTCATTCCTTCTCTAGCTCCCTCTGCAGCTTTCTCTAACACCTCCACTGCTACCACACCACAATCTTCCTCTCTTCCTGCCCATTGTGGATAGTCTTGACCAGCACCCGTTACCTCTGTCTGACCTCTAATGCAACTCCCCGCTCACTCCTCTTTTCCTTTGTTCCTCCACTCTCCTCCTCTGCTCATCTTGGCTTCAGCGTGGCACACTTTGGATATGTAGTTTATTGCAAGGCAGCGCTGATGGTGACCTACAGTCTCCAGAACAAACAGCTGATTGGCTCTCTGGATGCAGCTTGTTGGTTGTCTCTGTCGACTCCATTGAATGTAACACCATCAAGTGGCCATGGGGCTAATTTTAGTCTGGTGTTAAGTTCAGTGGGTCAGTTAGACGAAAAGGTTCATTGTATTTCTTCTTGTTGTATCATCACATGATTCAAAATATGACCTCAATAATGCACACCCTGGATTTCAGAACAGAAGATTCACAAATACCTCATCATCTAACAAGCAGCTCTCCCAAACTAAAAATAAGTGGGATGATGTTTGTGGATTCTTTTGATCAGGAGGCTCAACTTGGTAATATATTACAATCAGGATACATTTTAATCCCAAATCGTTTGTTTAATTGACTGACAGGGTATTCAGATTTCAGTTATTTTGTTACGGTAGACTTTTTCTAACGCTTCAAAGTTTAATTAGGGAAGAAAGTGACCCAAAGTAAGTAGAATCAAAAATATACATCTTTGTCTTGGCCCTATTGGCATTTTTCTTCTTTCTTCTTGTTCTTTTGGCTTTTTCCTCTTCAGGGGTCTCCACAGCGAATCATCCTCCTCCATCTCACTCTGTCCTCTGCATCCTCTGTCCTCACTCCAACTACATCCATGTCCTCTCTAACTGCATCCATAGATCTCCTCTTTGTCCTTTTCCTGGCAGCTGCATTTCTAACATCTTTCTACCAATATGCCCACTGTCCCTCCTCTGGATATGTCCAAACCATCTCAGTCTGGCCTCTCTAACTTTATCTCCCAGTTGTTCAGCCTGTGCTGTACCGCTTATGATCTCATTCCTAATCTTGTCCATCCTTGTCACTCCTAAGGAGAACCTCAACATCTTAATTTCTGCCATTTCCAGTTCTTTCTCCTGTTTTTTTTTTTTTTTTTGGTCATTGCCACCGTCTCCAGACCATACAGTCTGAAACCCTGATCATTGCCCCTGAACAGAAAGTTCCTTGGATCAAGCAACACCTCGGTTCTCTGGGCTCCTCTTCTCAGCCGAACCTCAGAAACCTCGGTGTTCTGTTCGACCAGTCCATGTCTTTGGACAAACATTCAAAGTTCTGGTAAAAAACTGCTTTTATCATCTGAGAAACATTTCTAAACTGAGGGCAATGTTATCCAGATCTGACCTGGAGATGATTATTCATGCTTTTATTTCTTCTCGTTTAGATTATTGTAATTCCCTTTTTACTTGTTTTAACAAAACTGCCGTCGCTCGTCTCCAATTGGTCCAGAACTCTGCTGCGAGGCTTTTAACAGGAACTAACAGAAGGGCTCACATTACACCAGTTTTATCTTCTCTTCATTGGCTGCCTGTTGAATTTAGAATTAATTTTAAAATCTTAGTTTTGACTTTTAGAGCTTTAAATGGACAGGCCCCCCAATACATTACTGAAATGTTGATTCCTTATTCTCCAGCCCGCACCCTTCGGTCTTCAGCGCTGAACCTTCTTAAGGTTCCTAAGACCCGGTTTAAAACTCGGGGTGACCTGTCCTTTCAGGCCCTAGCCCCCTGCCTGTGGAATGCCCTGCCCCTGTCTCTCCGTGTGAACGTTTCTGTTGATTCTTTTAAAATGCAGCTTAAGACACTTTTATTTCGCCAAGCTTTTAGTTAAATGTTTTACTGTTTTTTCCAGCTGTTTTTACTGTTTTTATTAATGAGTTGTTATTATTTTATTTCATTTTAAGCTTTTATTTTTTATTGTTGTACAGCACTTTGTGATTGTATCTATGATAAGTGCTATATAAATAAAGTTTACTTACTTACTTACTTACAGCATAGCTGGTCTCATTACTGTCCTGTAAACTTTTCCTTTGACCTTTGCTGACACCCTTTTGTCACAAATCACTCCTGAAACTGTTCTCCATCCACTCCATCCTGCCTGGACTCTCTTTTTCACCTCTTTACCACACTCCCCATTTTACTGGACAGTGGACCCCAAGTACAGATACTTGAAGTTCTGCACCTTTGTGACCTCTGCTCCTTGTAGCCTGCAACCCACAACCCTCATAATTTACCCGGGCTTGGGACTGGCACAAGAGATACACTAGCTTGTGCTCCCTAGTGGCTGGTTTGTCTTGGCATGTCAGCTATTAATTCAAATAGAATACTGATCAGCTGAGCTTAGTTCAGCATACCCTGAGGTCAGAGTGTAGTAGGTCTTCCATGAGAGGTGGGCATGAGCTGTTGAAACAGTCTGCTAACAGTGGTAGCTTGTGTGGTCAGCTTTATTTCCCCTGATTCTTCATACAACCATAGCCTCAGTGCACCCTTTCTTGATTTCTAAGCTGTGTGAGCCCACTCTGTGCTGAGCAGAAGGGATCCCCCCTCAGTGGCAGAACTCTTCCTCTGTCACTGTGTGCTCATATTTCAGAATAAAGGATTATTGTGCAGAAGCAGAGGGAATGCAACAATAGAGTCTAAATGTCCAAATTCATAAATTTTATTGTGGGTAGTAACAGCAGATCTCTCAACAGTGTAATTAGGGAATCTAATGGATGTAAGCATGCTAAATTCATCAGTGCTAATGATAATTGCAGTGTTGGAAAATGCTTTACAAATATATAGCCAAGGCCGCATCAAAATTGAGAAAGGACTTTGGTATCTAAAAATACAGTAGTACGGAATTTAACTTTGTGATGGTGACACGCAAAGAAGCCTTTTGGGGTGAGTGCAGCTGGGCCATCAAGACGGGAAATATCCATCTTTTCATCCATCTTTTTAATCTCAGTCCATATATGTGGAAACGTGGTGGTGAGCAAAAAGCAGACGTGCCCACAAGGAACCACTATTTAGGTCGGCCACTCTGATTGGCCGGTGGTTTGTCCTGCTGGGTGAGTTACCAAGTTTTGTGGCATTGAGCTTCTGCAATAGTTTTTGCAGAGTGACAACATTAGTGGAGAGGATGAATAAATATATTATATAATGTGTTTGTAATGTGTATAATAATAATAAAATGTGCAGATTAGTCATTACCTATTGCCAAAAGCAATGGTGATTATGTTTTTGCCTGTGTCTGTGGGCTTGTTTGTTAGCTCATAAACCAGTTGATGGATTTTGATACAAATTCCAGAAAGTACCTTTACATCCGATTAACATTTAGTCAACTCTAACAAGGTTAAACCAGGTCATCTAGATGGATTATTCTTTGTTGAAACATTTTGTCTTTTACCCAAAATCTTCTTCAGTCTGAGGCTCTGCAACAAACTCACTCACTCCATCCATCCATCCATCCATCCATCCATCCATCCATCCATCCATCC
>NC_056517.1:16173437-16200354 GCF_014905685.2 Nematolebias whitei
CCATCCATCCATCCATCCATCCATCCATCCATCCATCCATCCATCCAGCCAGCCAGCCAGCCAGCCAGCCAGCCAGCCAGCCAGCCAGCCAGCCATTATCTTTACCCATTTCGTCCTTTTCAAGTCGTGGGGGTCACTGGTGCCCATATCCAGCAGTCACTGTGCGAGAGGTGGGGTACACCCTGGACAGGTCGCAAGTCAGGGCCAGTCTTGTAAATAGCACCTTTCCATAGTGGATCAAGCAGTTTGCTGCTGACAGCCAAAACTAGTTGTTCACATGCAAAAGAAGGACCATGAGCCCAACAACTTATCGTTAGTGCCATAACAAAAGGTTTAAATCAGACACCATTCTTAGCAGCAAGACCACACTTTCCACAGAGCAACTGTGTCAACTCTTGAAACTGTGCCTGCCGTCAACATACTTCACATATCAGGGGACAATAGTATAGGCAGAAACATGGGTGTGTTATGGGGTCTCCAGTTTCTCCTATTGTTGCCAACCTGTACATGGAGGAGGTAGAAAAGAGAGCCTTGGCGTCATTTTCAGGGACACCACCGAGTCATTGGTTCAGGTATGTTGATGGCACTTGGGTTAAAATTAAATCTTTGGAAGTCCAACATTTCACTGATCATATCAACTCTGTGGATAAATATATAAAGATCACATGAGAAGATGTAAAATATGGCAGGCTGGCTTTCTTGCACTGTGAGGTCTCAGTTTTTGATGGAAGACATTTGCAAACTGAGGTGTACTACAAACCTGCCCACACAGACCAGTATTGGCAGTTTGACTCCATTCACCCTCTGGAGCACAAGTTAGGAGTCATCAGGACTCTGTACCACAGAGCAGATAGCATCCCCACTAACTCAGAAACCAGACAGAAGGAGAAATCCCACACAAGACGAACCCTGGAGCAATGTGAATATCCTAACTGGGCCTTCCTGAAAGCAGAGAAGAAACCCAAACAGGACTCCAGCCAGCCATCAGGTGAAAAGGAGGAACCAAGTCCTAGACCAGGGGTGTCAAACTCACTTACAAGACGGGGCCAAAATTAAAACATTTTTCAAACTAAGGACCAATTTCAGAAACTACATTAACTCAAACCAGATAACCAGCATCTTTTCTTGGTCACAGGTTCCTCAACAAGAGTTTGATTGGTCTCATTTGATGTTTTCTATTGTGCTTTCGACATTATAATCAAAGATTACTGAACAAATTCAAGAGAAAGAGGTGGAAGTTCTGCCTTTGCCTCTTCTGCTACAGGAAGAGAGACGAAAAAGGTTTCAGTTCTGAGAAAATTGCATGGTGCCCAGGTCCAGTTTCCTCTCCTCTTCAGTTCCTTACACACCAGCTTACTCCAGGTAGACGTCGGGGGAAGAGGCTGAGTCAGAGGACCAACTCTGGCTCACTCCCATACACCACTCGCGTCGCTGCCATAAGAAAGGCAGAAGATGTCACCGGAACCGATCCACTGCTCTTCTGCTGGCACCACCTGCATGCCCTGATCCACGCACTCGGCCCAGCGAGGCCGAGTCTGTTGGAACATGTCCTGGTGTTTCAGTGAAGACTGATCTGGATACCTCACCTTCTATGGTCCCTGTGAGGTCTGGATCCGGCACCTCACCCCTGCTCAGGGCTCCCCAAGAGACAAGTTCCTCCTTCTCCTGGTCCTAGCTCTCACCCGGCTCTTCAGGCACAACCTGTGAAACAAGAAAGAAATTTGCAGGGGGAGGGGCAGTCACCCCCCCGTTTGTCTATGGAGCAGACGAAGGGGGACACACCCAGAGAGCATGTTGGGCATCCGTTTCCTGTTCCTGTGGAGTGTGACCAGACCCCAGAGCTGCCTCCACTAGAGGACCAGGTAGCCCATCATCACATTCTAGGTACAATAATGATTCTTATCCTAATGCATGCTCAATAATCCAGGTAGAAAAATCTAAAATATTTAAATCTGGTCCCCTGGACATAATAATGATTCTTCACACCATGCCCAGAGATAAGACTAAGAATAGGAAATTTCCAATTGATTAACTCTTAAGGACTTTCACCTCCCAGCCTGAGCTGCTTAGCACACCTGTCCATCAAGTGATCTTTGACTTTGCCAGGAAATTAAAAACTGAGGTTGATCCTGTTGGGGTCCCTGTACACATTGACACAGGTGTAGAGTCTGGGAGTGGTGGGGGGGGGGAGGGGGGAACTCCAAGGGTGTTCCGCACCTCAGCCTGAGGGTCCCAAGTCTGCAGAGGGTCCCACACCTCAGCCTTTGGGTCCCGAGTCTGCAGAGGATTCCACGCCTCTTCCTGTGAGTCCTGAGCCTGCTGACAGTTCCATGCCTCAGCCAGAGGGTCCTATGTCTCCTAAGAGTGCCACATCTCTTAAGTCTGTTCCTGAGAGTTCCATATCTGTTCCTGAGAGTTCTACGACTGTTCCTGAGAGCTCCACGTTCCAGAGTTCTATGTCTGTTCCTGAGAGCTCCATGTTCCAGAGTTCCATGTCTGTTCCTGAGAACTCCACGTTCCTGAGTTCCACGTCTATTCCTGAGAGTTCCACGTCTTTTCCTGAAGAGCTCCACATTCCAGAGTTCCACGTTTGTTCCTGAGAGCTCCACGTTAGAGTTCTACATCTGTTCCTGAGAGCTCCACATCTGCTGATCCTGCCGCAGAAGATTCTGACCCTGCCGCAGAAGATTCTGACCCTGCCACAGAAGATTCTGATCCTGCCGCAGAAGAACCTGGCCCTGCCGCAGAAGAACCTGACCGTGCAGCAGAAGAACCTGACCCTGCCGCAGAAGACCCTGAGTCCACTGCAGTAGCTGAAGTGCTGACACCTCTTGCTGCTGCATCTCCTCCATCATCTGCAGAGACCATGGTCTTCTCGCTCCTCGCTCCCCATGCTGGGCACTCATGGGTCCTTAGGGTGTCCATCTCCATTGGCCAGCCACCTGAACTTTGGCCCGATGTTTGACGACCACCCTGTCGCCCACCTGACCTGCTCCAGCCGCCCACCTGAACATTAGCCCTGTGCTGGATGGCTTCCCCGCCGCCCACCTGACCTGCTCCGGCCCATTGAAGGGCCTCCTGGCTGCCCACCTGAACTTTGGCCCAGTGCTGGACAGTCTCCTGGCCACTCACCCTGATGTCTGACTAGCCTTGGGATGGTCTCCTGGTCATCTGGACATTTCTGTGTTCCCCGTGTGTTTAGTTTAGATCCCAGGCTTTTATTCTGTCGATTTTGTTTTGGTCCTCGTGTGTTCTTCATGCCCTCCACCCGCCCTAGTCTTTTGGGGTAGGTTTCTTGGGGACGCCAGGGGGCATCCTTGTGGGGAGGGTACTGTAAGGATGACACCCTCTGGTGGCCCCTCCTTGTCTGTGCTCCCTAGTGTCTTGTTTTAATTACTTCTGATTAGTTTCTTGTCTTGTGTCCTGTCTGTGTATTCAAGTCCGTCTGTTAGTCATGTTATTTGTCGGTTCGTCATTGGGTCTAGTCCTTGTACTATCCTGATCTGTCCTATTCCTAGTCATGTACGTTTGCTGCCACATCAGCCTCTTTCCTTTGTCATTAAAAGTATTTATTTTTACGTCTGCCTCCCGAGTCCTGCTTGCGCAACTGGGTTCTTTCCTATCCTGCCTGAAAACTGACATCTTGGGGGCCAGAAAAGATGTCAACGAGGGCCACATTTGGCCCCCAAGCCTTGAGTTTGACACATACGTCCTAGACCATTGTCATTTTGTACGTTGCTGGAGTTTCTAAGAAACTAAGACATTTATTTTCCAAACCCAGTGGATTTCAAACTCCAAAATACATTAGGGCAAAGACTGGTCCATCCCAAAGATCCAGTCCCCCGGCACAAACAGTGTAATATTGTAAATGGACTGTACTTATATAGTGCCTTTTTATCTGATCAAGATACTCAAAGTACTTTACACTACAATCTGTGTCCTCATTTACCCATTCATACAGCACTCTACTAGAACTCCAAAGCTAATCGATTAAATCATTCTAAAGAGACTAATCAGTGCTTTATCACATTCATACACTGATGGGACACACATCAGAGGCAATGAGGGGTTCAGTGTCTTTCCCAGGGACACTTCAGCATGTGGCTGCTGGTGGAATCGAACCCCCAACTCGCATTGGAGGATGGCTGCTCTAACCACTCAGCCACAGCTGTCTTGTGTATGCTGTTCAGTATCAGGAGGTCTGTGATCAGTCATACATGGGAGAAACTAAACAGCCGCTGGCCAAAAGGATGGCCCAGCAAAGAAGAGCAACATCATCAGGCCAAGACTGTGGTTTACACTCATATGCAGGCCATCAATCACTCGTTCAGGGATGAAGATGTTCACATCCTAGATAGAGAGGAACAATTGTTTGAGAGAGGAGTGAAGGAAGTCATCTTTGTGAATAGAACCTGTCCATATTTAAACAGGGGCGGAGGCCTCCATGCTACACTGTCACCCTCTTAGGCCCTATTTACCTGCTTACCACCAGCAGCCACATACTGAAGTGTCCATGGGCACGATGGGGGGAAACGTAGGTTTTTCCGTATGTAAATTAGAGGAAAAGATCTGCGTTGACACGGACAGATTTTGTGTTTACATGTATCTGGAGGAATCCCCCCCACCTCCCGAATCTGCTGTAGTTACCATGCTGGGTCATTAGATGGCGCTGTAAATTTTGTACCTTCACCTAATGCGTATGCATGCTACCTCGGCACGCTCCTTTCCTCTGGGCTAAAAGCTCAGCTAACAACAACTTAACAAGTTAAAGCTGGATTTTGGCTGAATTGTGGATAAGAGTCGACAAATTTGAGGCCAAGCGGGACCGCTTCGTCTAAGAGCTCCACACCGGTCGCTGAGTGGGCCAAAACCCGAGTTGACGATGTCGGACTTTACTCCGTGATAATCAGTAGCTGATTTACAGCAGGTAAATCAATGTTCTTAATAATGTTTGCTTTTGTTTACTTGGATCACACAACAACCAGCTGAGTTTTTATTTTTATTTTTCCTGAAAGAAGAAGAAGCTGTCCTCCACCAGGCGGACCTGTTCTGAACGAGGCTTAGCCCACGTGCACTGCAGCAGGACGTCGAAGAGAGGGATGTTGGATTAACTATTTATTTAAAATTCACCTCAGTTCTTTTATTCAATCCATTAAATATTTTAAGCTGCATTAATCAAAGGAGTGACAGCCTGAACAAGCCAGATGGACAACGTGGGACCAGATTCCAGGATGAAAACAGAGCAGAGTCCAGTTCATTAATGTAGTTTACAGTTAGCATGTTTTTAATAGTGTGTTCAGTTTAATTATCAGTGTTTGTGTGACATACATATTGTGGTGTTGAATAAATAAATAAAAATTAAATCTCATGTCTTTATTTTCAACTTTAGTAACACACAATATGTTTAGCATCATTTTAAATTTGAATTACGTAATATCCAGATAGCTTCATTTAGCTCAGAGCTTCATTATATCTCTTACACTAACATAAATACTGTTTATTAGTATTAAACTTCTTATTTAGCACATTTAGTATGTTATAGTGCAGTGCAACGTGTGCATGTGCCTTGTTCTATAAACAGCGACATTAGAACTGGATCAGACTGTGTCTCTTCCAACACAGATGTCGGTCACAGCACCTGGAATCTGATGTATATTAACTACGAGATTAAAAATATATTCCATCAGTCGTAGTTCAGAAAGCACTGTGTCTGCCACCATGTTGATAGAAATATAGTGTCTGTCCAACCGCGTGTGCGTGCGCACATGTGGTTTAACACAAAGCCTCAGCGCGAGATGTTTACATTATCAGCGGGCGGTCAGCAAAAAACCTCCACTCTGGAAGGTGGGTTCAGAAACCTCTGGATTCAAAGAGGGGGGCCACTGGTTTTGTGTAAATGATCAGCAGAACCACAGAGAGAAAGGTGTGGATTCACTCAAAATATGTGCCGTGTAAACGACCACTTACAATGCTGTTATTGCATCACTTAGCCATCAGGGCACTAACGATCAATTGTTAGGCTGATGATCTGAGGCATTTCTGTTGCTGTTGCTGCTGCTGTGTTTTCTTTTTTTTTTTTCCTGATTGGCTGGCAGCACCAATCAGACTCACCTGCTACAGATAACTCACCTGCTACAGATGACTCATCTGCTCACCACCAGCTTTATAAGGATTCACTGTGGATCAGTACTTCACTGAAGCAACGCTTATGTTTGAGTTGAAACTTCCTGAACCTCCTGAAAACAACTTCTTGACAACCGAGAGCTACTCACCTGAAGCCATCGGTATGCTGCCTGTCTGCCTCCTCCACGAACTTGTAAATACCCACCTGTATATAGAACCTGTAATTACTCCTGGAACCTGGACACACACCTCAGAGCTGAAAACCCTGCACCAACCTGTAAGGAAATACTAACCTCCAACTTGCCCGACAAACTTTCTCCACAGAGACCTAGTCACCTTTCTACCCCTTTCAGATCCTGACCCCGTCCTTCCCTGGTCTAAATAAATATTCTTATTTATTTTACCCGAGTTCTCTGTCTTGTCTGTTGTTCTGGTTTTGCTCACATTGACTGCGTTTTAAACCTTATATGATCCTCCTTTATCATGTCACCAGCAAATTGGTTGATCTGCTATGAGAGGGTGCTATTTATAAGACTGTTTGTTGCAGTCTTAGACTGAAGTCATTTAGATAAAAGATTTAACATTTCAACAAAGAAGAATCCGTCCATAGGAACTGACTTAATCTTGTTAGATTTATCTACCTGAATTATTGAGCATGCATCAGGACCTTTAGGGTCAACCCCTTTTAAGATGGCCACCACAGCTAATCCAACTTACTCAGTCAATTTTATATATTGAGCTATAATCTGGTGTTGTCGTAACTCAAGAGTAATCTTCAAAACGTTCTCTGAGCGCTAACCCATTTTCACACTAGATTTGACCAAAACTGCTCTAACTTAGTTGTTTCTCATCATAAGACGATCTTAGTCCAAAACTGAAAGATGGTGGGTGATATGCATTCCTTCAAGGAATTCATTATTGATTATAGCTGAGAAGCTTGGGTATAAACCTTGTCTTCTGCCCAAATTCTTCGTATTTACCTGTCTGTCGTGTGGAACTGTCAAATGGGTTATTACAGATGGATTGGTGCCCAAAGAGAAGGGACATTTGTTATTCCAGTCTGGGTAAATGAATATCACATACAATAGAGAGGCAGCATTGGATGGAAAAAAGAGAGAAACTGTTTGATTTCAGCAGAGTCCAGTTCATTAATGTAGTTGACAGTTAGCATGTGTTTAATAGTATGTTCAGTTTAATTATCAGTGTTTTTGTGACATACATTTTGTGGTGTTAAATAAATAAATAAAAATTAAACCTGATGTCTTTATTTTCAACTTGGCATCCCTTTCAGGGTTGGTCAAAGTAACTCAAAGATCAGCTTGTCTTCAGCACTCTTGTGCAAATCCTAATGGTGTTCTTCCTGAGCCTCAATTGACAGTTTGTTAGAAGAGGACTCATTAATACTCGATGTTTGTCTAGAGTAAGATCCTTGTTCCTGCTAAGTCTCCCTGGAACTCTCAGAGTTGTCCTGAATCCATTGTTTATGCATTTTTTAACTAGAGCTCTTTGACAGGTGACATGCTTTCATAAAACAACATACTGTACACAGTCATCTGCAGAGAGAAGTGGCAGGGAAAGAGTTAAACAGCTGAACAACGGGGCAGCTGCAAAAAAAAAGCTTTTGTTTTGAGGTTTTTCCACAAAATGCTGGAGCTTATAAATGGTCTTATTAAGAAATCTAGCCAAGTCTATGAGGTTTATACAGTCTGTCGTAGCGTTATTCCATTGCCTGAAATTATATTGCTTTTGTACAACCATATCAGGCAGACATTTATAGAGGGAGAACAGATTATTTTCATGGGAAAGCTTCAGGCACTATAACTGTTATATTGTTAGGCGGATGGTTTGTCGCCTTCTCTTCAGCTTCGTACAGAGAACTAATGTTCTTGTTTGACACTAGCGGATTGCTTTTTCTCTGTGCCTGAAGAAAGAAGGCAGCCTAATATGTTTGAGTTGGTGAAGCGAAGGTCATTGAGAATTACATTCCCTTCTCCTCCACTTCCCTCACTCTTCTACCCCCCCCCCCCCCCTTTAATTTCCCTACTGGATTGGTAAACCATTTTCACTATTAGCACAGGCAGCTCTCTGTGTGTGTGTAATTATCTAAGTGTGTGTTGTGGTGTGTTTGCAAGCCCACCCAGACACAAAGCATCCAAGACAAATAAATAATTGTATGGTTCAAGTGGATTGTAGTGTCATGAGGAATAAGAACAACAACAGCAGCAGTAGCAGCAATAAAACCTCAATATTACCACACAGGCATCGGAGAGGAGGATTCCAAGTTTATTTTGACAGGTCAGGAGGAAATAGAGCAGTGGAAAATGCCAAAACTGAGGAATGTCAAGGGTTTTAACAAGTCTATGGACTTGTTTTATGATCCAACATGGAGGTTAACTGTTTTCTGTTCTCCCTTAAGGACTCTAAACCATGGAAGCAAGTACCTGCAGGTGTTAAGAGCAATAGATTAGAACTATATTTAGCACAGCTAGCAACAGAGACTTTGGCCAGCATCAGATGGTCCAGCCAAACAGTTCTCACAAAGCCTTTCATATGATAAGGGTCTGGATCATGGATCTACAATAGAAGGGCAGAGCAAGTGGATGCACTGACTCTGAACCACTGGAGTTCTGGCTGACACACAACCCATTAAGGCACAAATAGAGACATTTTGAAGAAAAAGGATTCTACCTCTCAAGTGGAATGGATTAATTCATGAAGAAATAGAAACAGCGTTGGATGAACTAAAATTTCACAGTAAATTTGGGGTGTCCAAATGAATATTTTTTAATTGTGTGTGTGTGTGTGTGGGGGGGGGGGGAGAACACACGTCCCTGTCACATATAATTGTTGCAACACGTATGACTGAAACATTTCTTTAAGTAGCAGTAGTCTGCTGTTTATCCTACAAATCTTTTTTTTCCACCATCCAAAGAAGACAAAGCTGTTTACTGCATTTTTACTCCGGTGTATCATCATCTCAGATGGCCTTCATTAAGGCAGCACAGCGGAGTAGGAAACACAGATGGAAGAGAGAAAAAGCCCTGGGGGTCTTCACTGTGATTAGAGAGCATCCTGTGCTCCAGCATCAATGTGTGGCATGGAGGCTGCACAGCTGCAGAAAGAAAAGCTTTGCAGAGAGTGGTGAAGGCTGCACAGATGTATGTTGGAGTCAGTCTCCCCACCATCACAGACATTTACATCTCTAGATGCAGGAAGAGAGCCACCTGTATCATGAAGGAACCCACTCACCCAGCACACACACTTTTTGCCCCTTTCCCCTCAGGAAGAAGGTTGAGGAGCATTAAGTGTAGAACCACTAGAATGAGGAACAGCTTCTACCTTGAAGCTGTTAGACTCATGAATCTCTAACCAGAATAATCACTGTGAAAAATCACATCATGTTGCTGCTGATCTGTTTCATGTTAATGTGTTCATTCATGCTCTTCTGCTCACACAGACTCATGCTCATTTTTGTGTTGCTGTTCGACCTAATGTTTTTATGCTATTCGTGCTTAGTGTATTTTTAGTTTATGTTTTTCTTAGTTCATATCTTAGATGTTATCATTGTTTTTCTTTTACATTTTATTGTTAGATGTAATGGGCAGCACGGTGGCGCAACTGGTAGAGCTGCTGCCTCTCAGCGAGCAGGTCCTTGGTTCAAACCCCAGTCCAGGGGCCTTTCTGGGTGGAGTTTGCATGTTCTCTCCGTGCATGCGTGGGTTTTCTCCGGGTACTCCGGTTTCCTCCCACAGACCAAAAACATGCATGTTAGGTTGATTGGTAACTCTAAAATTGTCCCTAGGTGTGAGTGAGAGAGTGAATGGTTGTTTGTCTCATTTGTCTCTATGTGGCCCTGTGATGGACTTGCGACCCATCCAGGGTGTACCCCGCCCCTCGCACAGTGATTGCTGGACATGGGCACCAGCGACCCCCGTGACCCAAAATGGAATAAGCGGGTAAAGATAATGGATGGATGGATGGATGGATGGATGTTGGATGTAACTGGGATCCTGTGTACATAATTTAGTTCCACCACATGTACCACATGTGGTGCAAACGACAATAAAGAATCTCTGACTCTGACTGACTCTGATTAATAGAAAAATACTCAAACTACTAAAAGTCCACTCTGGGTTTTCCTGGTTACCTACAACAACTCACTACACCGTATGTAGTGTTTCCCATCTGTCATCTGCATTGGCAGGGTGCTCATGGGGGTAGGAGGGGGAGACACCTGTTTTGCGCACTAGCTTAGCACTATGTTAGTGTTGGCAGTTGTTGATGGGGTAGGGGGTTAGGATGAGTGAGAGAATTGAAGTACTATGTCTGTAGCATCTTAGCTAACGCATCTGTATTGAGTGCCGCTAGCTTAGCGCTATGTTAGTTCCGGGAGTTTTTTGGCGCGGCGGATGTGTGGAGTTGGGGTAAGATGCTTGAGAGAAGCAGAGTGTGCTGTATTCATACAAGAAAATCTGTTGGTCAGGTTATAAGTGTTTACTTATGTAGGTAAAGGTAGATGTTTAACAACCTGTTAAAATACATCAGAATGCAGGAAATGGTATCCACTTTATTCAAAAATTTCTGGGGGAGGACCCCCAGACCACCCAACCCCAGTGTGTTACCCCCACCCCCACATTACAAATGCTTTTGATACAAATGGTTTCAATATTCTTAATAATCTTTTGTGTCTGCATAAAATTATATTACACGTACTGTACATCGGGCATACATATGTTGTTATAAGACACAAATTGAGAGCCTTGCTCTGTTCTGTCCCGAAGCCTGCCATTTTTCTTATCTCTGTGATGTATCTCAGCATCAATTTTTTTAAGGTGTTTGCAATAAGGGGTGGGGAAAAATAGTTTCAGAGACAGAGGTTCTGAGGTGAATTATAAATCTGCTGATAGACCAGTGGAGGACCACAGGAAGATTGATGCTCTTTGTTGTGAGCCAGAAGCCAGAAAACAGAGAGGAAGTAAGCTGATAAATTTGCTCTCAATAAAACAAAGAACACAAGAGAATTAATTTTATTATAGCACTGCATTGCAAATCAAAGCTCAATTGTAAAATTAAACTACCTGTACTGTTCTTTATACATTTTGTTTATTTTTTTATTTTTTGGTAAACTACAAAAAGCTTTCTTGCTAATTAGACACATTAAAGTCATTATAAAAGAAACCCAGAATGCAAGAGAAGCCTTTTAAAGTAAATAATGAGTTAATTCCTGGCTGTTTGATTGCAGCAAGTGGAAATGACCACATAATGTAAAACAAAATATAAAACTGAAACAGGTATGTTTGTTTTGTTGGTGGCCTGTTGAGTTAAGAGGAAAAAGACCTGGTCTGAAATCACACCATAATCACAAGAGAAATGGAGGGAAGCCAAAAACACAGAGCAGGGGATTTCCCATTTTTCAGTCTACTTCCATGTGTTACATATGTTCTTCATTTTATGAACAGCAGCAGATAAAACTAGAACTGTGCTTGGTGTCTCTACCTGGTATAAAACCCCACCTGTTCTCATTTTTGTGGAGCCCTTCTCCCAGAATGTCATGTTTTTGGGGTTTTTTTTATGTAAAAAAAATTACATTTACAATACAGCAGAATCCCATAATTGCATATTTAATCTGTTCAAGCAGTTCACTCTACCTTTATTTATACAGGTTAGTCTCATTTGAGTTGTACATTTAAAATGTGTAGTTTGAACTTTTTTTTTCCATTACATTTAATTTAAATTAAAACAATTTTTACAAACCCAAAATCCCAAAAATATTTCCTTACAAAGAATGGTCATGTACCACCATGAATACATGGAAGGAAGTAGAAGGGCCAAAAGCCTCATGACACTAGTATACTTGTTCCAAAATTACAACATAATAGAAGATCCCTAAACTGGATCTTATTGCTTCAATTCTCAACAACAAGAGGAGGTGGAGACATTTTGTCTTATTTTTGTGTTGATTCACTTCAATTAATTTCTGTTCAATTTATTTATACAGGTCCAAATCACAACAGAAGTAGTTTCAAGGCACTGAACAAAAATATTCACACATATACAAAAGCCAATTTGTAAAAGCTTTCTGTCTAAGGAAGGAAGGAAGCCAGCAGACTCATTGAATCTTCACTTTGTTGCAGTCTCTCATCCTGAGCACAATGGCAACAGTGGAAAGGAAAAACTCTTTTAACAGGAAGAAACCTCCAGCAGAACCAGGCTCAGGACAAGCAGCCATCTGCTTCGACTGGCTGAGTTTAAGAGGACAGGAAGGAGAGATAAACGAACACAGAAAGACAGATCCAGATGTAGGTGCAGATGTACTTCCTATTGGAAGAAAGACAAAAAGCACATGTTAAGGATAGAAAACATTACAAATACAAAACAGGTTAAAGTAAATACAGTAGCAGAATGAAGAAATGTGGTCAGTTTATCCTCCAGCAGTCTAAGCCTATAGCAGCATAACTAAGGGATAACTCAGGAAACCCAAACCAGCCCTAACTATAGGATTTATCAAAAAGGAAAGACTTAAGCCCAATGTTAAAAGTAAACTTTGTGTCAGCCTCACAGACAGAAACTGGAAGTTGGTTCCACAAGAGAGGAGCCTGATAGCTGAAAGCTCTGCCTCCCATTCTGCTTTTGGAAACTCTAGGAACCATTTTGGAAACTCTAGGAACCACAAGTAAGCCTGCAGTCTGAGAGTAAAATGCTCTCTTAAGAAAATATGGAATAATAAGATCTCTAATATAAGATGGCGCTAGGTTGTTGAGAGCTTTGTAGGTTAGATGTCAGATTTTAATTCAATTCTGAAATTGACAGGGAGCCAGTGGAGAGAAGTTAAAACTGGAGAGATATGATCTCTTCTATCAACTCTCATTAAACTCTGGCAGCAGCATTTTGGATCAAACCGACAACATAAAAAAACATGTGGGTGGGGTAGGTGAAGCACCCACACCTGCCCTCATCCGTCCCACTCTGGGCCCTTGAGCAAGACCCTTAACCCCCACCATCTGCTTCTCCGGGTGTCCTCGATAGTAGCTCTCTGCTCCACACAGAGGGCTGTGGTAGCTCGTTGGTCTGTGGTTGCATCAGAAAGGGCATCTGGCGTAAAAATAACTGCCAAGTCTTGGTGCAACTTAGTTCGCTGTGGCAACCCCTAACGCAGGGAGCAGCCGAAAGAAGAAGAAGAAGGGAAAAAAAAAAACCATTTTGGATCAACTGAAGACTTTTAAAGAAGTATTTGGACACCCAGATAACAAGCCATTGCAATAGTCCTGTCTAGATGTGACAAATGCATGAACTAGTTTTTCTGCATCATTTTTACATAAGATGTTTCAAATTTTATTGATATGCAGGTGGAAGAAAGCGGTTCGAGCAACGTTTTTAATGTGGAGGTTAAAAGTCATCCTGATCAAAAATAACACCAAGATTTTTAATTGTTCTGTTTACTACTCTTACCTTTAGCTTTAGCTTGTTGATGATCAAGTCACAGAAATTGGTACGTTCACAACAGGCTGAAATTATACTAAACCATCTTACAGGACTTAGTTTGGAATGTCAGTTTTTGTGTGAGATGTGGTTCATGACAGAGCACTGAATGAATGAATCATCATCACATGAATCATCTTTTGGGTGTGAACAGTTTTCCACGACCATCCTGCCAATACAGTAGTTAGAGACAGGGAGTTAAACTATATTAGGAGTTATTTGTGCTAAATTAGGTAATTTATCCAGTGGGGGTTTTTAAATACTCAATTTTAAGCTTTATGGTTTGTTTTCCCCTCTTGCAGCACAAGTTCCAATTGTTCACCTTAATATATTTTCCTCTTTTCTTCACTTTCTCTAAATCTTTTCCCATAATTATAATTCTGCTCATTTTTCCAGTTTGAGGCAGGGAAAAAACTTTTAGGAGAAAAAAAATTATAATGGCTGCGTGTTGATGCATGTCAAACCCCACCTGAAGGATTTAACCCAACAGTACTGCCATTCAGAGTGTAAATCACCTTTTCTTGTGGAAAAAGGCATGCATTAAGTGGGTTCAGAATCACTAAAGAGAGCTGATGTTTTGACAGTAATTAGGGAATCATGCAAAACTATGAAAATCAGTCTCTTTTGCCCATAGGGTGCATTTTTTTCTGAGACAGAAAGAGCATTTACATGTATGTGACTGAATGTGACCACACACCTGGTACGTGGTCACATTCATACATCAGAATGAATTACTGTCTTGAGTTCTTTGAGTTGTGGTTAATTCACTTGGTTCCTGTTGATGATGGAGAAACGAGGTGGCAAGTTTGGCCAGGGCAACGTTCAATAAGTGGCCCGCAGAGCTGAAAACCTGGCAGGAATTCACGCTTTGAGCAATTAGAAACAGTGGAAAGCCAAACCCAATTATCTGCATTTGGTCCAGTCGCTCACAATCAAAACACAGCATGGAAAACTCGTCTGAACCCATCCTTCAAAGTCACACACATGCACACACTCACATGCAGCTATGGGAGTGAAAAACCACAAATCAAACACATTTAAAAGGGCACTTTTAGCGCTTGAAAACACGCACACACTTGCTTGAGTTGTTTAGACCACCGTCATTGTACAGATGCTCCTGTCGTTCTACCAGCATCAGTTTTGCATGCTGTATTCCACGAATCCATTTGGATTGCGTGTCTTCTTTCACATGGTTGTTCACTGCATTTGCTCCTCGACTTGATGCTAACTCAACTGAACCACAGCTTTAGTGGCTGTTGGTCTAATTTTTAATGCCTTTAACACCTGCTCTTTCTAAAAGCTCACCTAAAACTAAAATAGAACTAGAGAATTTGCATTTCCTGCAAAAATGCAGTGTGAATGCTTATAGTTGAAGAACTTGTTGAAAAACAGCTTAAATTAGCTAAAAACATGCTGAAATGTTACTGAAAAAGGAAGAGCAAGCCTAAATTAGCAGAAGAAAGCAGACAGAACACATTTTTGCTGAATTAGGTTTAACAAAGCAGAAATGAGCACAACAATTGGGAAATTAACTACACACACACACACACACACACACACACAGACTCATCTGTTCACACAGACTCATGTTCGTGCTGCTGTTTGGCACATTGTTTTTATGCTATTAGTGCTTAGTATATATTTAGTTGATGTTTTTCTTAGTTCATATCTTAGATCTTATTACTGTTTTTCTTTTACATTTTATTGTTGGATGTAACTGGGACCCTGTGTACACAATTTCGCTCCACCACATGTACCACACGTGATGCGAACAACAATAAAGAATATCTGTATCTGTATCTGTAAAAAGTTGAAACTAGCAGAAAAAAAAACTGAAAGGCCCATAACAAGCTGAAATTAGTAGAAAGAAGTTAGAAGAAGCACAAAAATGTTGAATTTAACTGAAAGATCCTGAAAGGAGTATAAAAGAGCTGAAATTAGCTGAAAATTAACTAACTGTTTTTTTTTAATTAACAGAAGGAAGCTGAAAGAAGCTGAAGCAGAAGAAAATGTGAAAGGAGCAGTAAAAAAAATGAAACAAGGAAAATGAGCTACAACAACATTTAATTTCCCTCTGGGATTAATAAAGTATTTTTGAATTGAATTGAATTGAATTGAAAAGGTTATAAACAGATCTAAAGATGTGAAGGATGGGAAATGAGCTTAATTAATTTTCTATGAGAAATAAAAGGGCAGAAAAGGCTAAATATTTCAAAAAGCTAAAGTTGCACCAATGCCAAAAGTCATAGCAGGATTATCCTGAAAGAGCTGAACGTTTTGATTTATGATTTGTTGAAATAGCTTGAAAACTGTGGGGGGAGAACGAGCCTCCGACTCATTGATGTTCTAGAATTGTGTCGCTCAAGGTGGCTGCATGTTGGGGTAGCTCTGTTACTTGCATTTTGAGATATTACTTTTGAAAACATTAATTCCTCTTTTTTCTGGACGTAAATCGCTTTTTTGGATGATTATTTCTTCTGGTGTCAGACGCTGTACAGCTGGAAGGATTTTTATAGAAACATCTTTGCTTTTGGACATTTGTTATGATTCGTAACCATAACAACAAGCTATTTTTTTACAATCGGGAGCAGCTGATTAACATCTCCAAAGCTTAAATAATATCTCAACTACAGCCCCATATCCCAACTGAGTTGAAAAGGAGGCATTGTGAATGTAGAGCAGGAGCAAAGAAGAGGGAGAGGAGAATGAAGTTCAAACCATCTCTTAAATCGATCATGATGGGCAATGTGAGATTGCTGGGAAACAAGGTAGATGAACTTCAAGCCATAACAAGGACTCATCCAGAGTATCGGGAATGCAGTGTTATGTGTTTCACTGAGACATGGCTGCAGGATCATATCATTGACTCCAGCATTTTTCTGCCAGGCTTTCTGACCATGCAGGCAGATAGAGATTTAAAGAGGAGTGGCAAAAGCAAAGGAGGTGGGTTGGCAGTGCTTGTGAACAAGAGATTGTATAATCCAGGACATGTTACTGTGAAGTGTTTTCTATGCAGTCCAGATATTGAACTGTTAGCAGTAAGTTGCCATCCATATTATTTCCAAGAGAGTTCACCAGTGTTATTTTAGCAACTGTTTACATTCCGCCCAATGCTGTTGCCGAGACTGCGTGTGATGTCATCAGCTCCGAGGTTGCTAAGCTACAGACACAACACCCTAGCGTGTTTGTGGCAATATCTGGTGATTTTAATCATGTCTCTCTCTCTCTGCTACACTTCCGACATTCTAACAATTTGTCAGCTGCTCTACCAGAGAAAACAAAACGTTGTACTTATTGTTTGTGGGCGGCTGTGGCTGAGTGGTAAGAGCAGTCGTCCTCCAATACAAGAGTTGGGGTTTCAAATCCACCAGTAGTCACAGGTCGAAGTGTCCCTGGGCAAGACACTGAAACCCTCATTGGCTCAAATGTGTGTCCCATCGGTGTATGAATGTGACCTCAAAGCACTGATTAGTCTCTTTAGAATGATTTATTCAATTAGCTTTGTAGAGATCTAGTAGAGTGCTGTATGAATGGGTAAATGAGGACACAGGTTGTAAAGTGCTTTGAGTATCTGGATAAGATAGAAAGGTGCTATATAAATACAGTCCATTTACCATTTATGCAAATGTCAAGGATTCATACATCACTAAAGCAAGACCCCGTCTTGGCAAATCAGATCACTGTCTTGCGTTTTTCTGCTCAAAATATAAACCTCTTGTTCAGAGACAACCTGTAATAAAGAGAGTGAGAAAATGGTCAATGGAAGCTGAAGAAGCCCTGAAAGGTTGTTTTGAGGCTACAGACTGGCATGCACTATGTCAGCCACATGGAGAGGACATCGATGCCATGACTGAGTGTGTGACCGACTATATAAACTTCTGTGTAAACAACACCATCCCTACCAGAACAGTGAGCTGCTTCCCCAATAACAAACCCTGGATCACCACTGACCTTAAGGAATTGCTAAACCATAAAAAAAGAGCCTTCAGGGAGGGAGACAGGGAATTATTGAGGAGTACACAAAAGCAACTAAAAGTCAAGATTAAAAAAACAGCAAGGAGGTGTACAAGAAGAAGCTGGAGAACAAGCTCCAGCAGAACAATATCAGAGAGGTGTGGTCAGGGATGAAAACGATCACAGACTTCAAGCAGAAGGCAGATCAGAAGGATGGAAGCCTGGACAGAGCCAATGAACTGAACACATTCTTCAATAGGTTCAGTTCAAGAACAAGCTCAGCATCCTCCTCTCTTGCCCACAGCCAAACAGATGTACCACCCTCCTTTGACCCAAGGCTTTGCCCCCCCCCCCCCCCCCCTCCCCCCCCACGTCTCTAGAAGTTAGGTGAGGAAGCAGCTTGAGCGACTGAACCGGAATAAGGCTGCAGATCCAGATGGTGTCAATCTCAGAGTCCTGAAGGTCTGTGCAGAGCAGCTCTGTGGGGTTCTGCAGCACCAGCAGAAAATACTTCTGGTAAGATGGCACCTGTGTACATGACTTGCAATCCACCTCTTCTGACGGTGTTCATATTATTTGTGTTTTTTCATTTCTTATTTGTGATATCAACTCTCTGCTGGTGTATGAACGACAACAACTTTTGGATCTTTGACTTTGTGCCACCAACGTCACTTATTTTGATCAATATGAGCATAACTATGGACGCCCCCCTCTCCATCCACTGCTGGCAGACATGCCTTTTTACCTGTGGTGCACTGCGCACCTGCCTCCCCGGAGACATTGCTCCAGATGCCGGGGAAAGCGCGCTGGCCAGCTGGTGAAGCTTAAACCCCTGCTTGCTGCATCTGCATCATCCTCTCCAGCTGATGGTCAACATTTCCATCTTCGATCCTGGCACTATGCAGAGCCTGTGGCCCGCTGTCTGGTCCCACTGTCAGGATTCAACTCTCACAATGGGCCCGTGCGAGGCTGTGTTTCCTGCCTGAGGCGCTTGTCGAACTCTGCAAATCTGAGGCCACTGGACTGGCCACTGCAATCATCTCCTCCTTTGGATTCTATGAGGCTGGCCCTGATAAATGCCAAATCACTGGCTAATAAAACTTTTATTTTCAATGACTTTTTCTGCTGCAACCGACTGAACTTTCTCTTCTTCAATGAGACGTGGGTCTGTCTTGGTTAGTTCAGTGTTTTTCTGGAATTATTGCCTCCAGATTGTTCTTTTTTCAATGCTTCAAGGACAACTGGTCATGGTGGAGGATTACTCACTGTTTTTAAAAACATTTGAACTGCAGACAGCACCATGATACAACTAATTATTCAAGTTTTGAATTGCTCTTTTGTGAATTGGGCCACTCCAACCTGGTTTGGTGTGCTATTTTTTACAGACCCCCCAAATACCATAAACAGTTTTTAAATGAACTCTCTGACTTTCTAACTGGTATCCTGCTCCAATATGACCATGTTTTAATTGCGGGGAATTTCAATATCCATGTCTGCTGCCCTGATAAACCACTAGCTCAGGACTTTCTAGACCTCATCCAGTCCTTTAACTTTGTGCAGAGTGTTGTTGGTCCAACTCACCAGCAGGGCCACACACTTGACTTAGTTATAATGCATGGTTTATCTGTTTTTGATTTAGAAATGGGTGACAATGTTTTTTCCGACCACAGACCGGTTTTATTCAACACCTCTTTGATTTGTGAGCCCGCACCTCCTCCCCCACCCAGGCCCTGTAGGATTTTTAACCCTTCTACAACCACACTCTTCTCTTCCATCTTTGCTAGTAATTCTGTTACAGACTCTGAACTCTCTGTGGGTCTTACTACAAATGAGTTGCTTTCTGATTAAAATAAACACAGTTACTTTACCAGAGCAAAATCATAAAATCATTAAATGTGGATTATTGAACATCAGATCTCTTTCCTCTAAATCCTTGTTAGTTAATGAACTGATAACTGATCATCATATTGATTTATTCTGTCTGACAGAAACTTGGCTACAACAGGAGGATTTTGTTAGTATAAATGAATCCACTCCTGTTAATTATTTAAATTTTCATGTTCCTAGAACAACTGGCCGAGGTAGAGGAGTAGCTTCTATTTTTCAGTCAGGATTATTGATTAATGCCAAACCAGTTATTAGTTATGATTCTTTTGAATTGCTGTCCCTCAGTCTTTCTCATCCAAAATGGAAATCAGAAAAGCCACTTTTACTAGTTGTTATATATTGTCCACCAGGCGCTTACTCTCAGTTTTAGTCTGAATTCTCAGAATTATTAACTGACTTATTATTAAATACTGATAAAATCATCATAATGGGTGATTTCAATATTCATGTGGATGTTGAGGGTTATAGCTTGGGCATAGCCTTTAATAATTTAATAGACTCATTTGGTTTTACCCAAAACGTCCGCACATCTACTCATTCTTATCATCACACTCTGGATTTAGTTCTGACCTATAGTATAGAAATTAAGGACTTGGTAATAGTTCCTCAAAATCCCATTTTGTCCGACCATTTTTTAATAACCTTTGAGTTTACATTAAATGACTACACAGTCACTGGGAGTAAATTTCATCTCAGCAGGTGCTTATCAGAAAATGCTGTAACCAAATTTAAACAATCTCTTCCATCAATGTTTTCCTCTGTTTTGCAGAGTAATGCATCAGAGAACAGAGACTTCGATCATCTAGTTGATCATCTTACAACTTCAATGCAAACTTCACTTGATAAAATTGCTCCACTGAAAACGAAAGTAATCAATCAGAGGAAACTGGCTCCTTGGTTCAATTCTGAGTTACATACTTTAAAGCAGGCATCTAGAAACCAGGAGAGAAAATGGCACTCTACTAATGTTGAAGAATTTTATTTAACTTGGAAAGATAGTCTGCTAACATATAAAAAAGCACTCTGTAACGCTAGAACCTTATATTACTCATCTTTAATAGAGGAGAATAAAAAATAACCCTAGGTTTCTGTTTAGTACTATTGCTAGACTAATTAAAAGTCCCATTTCTGTTGAACCATGTATCCCTACAACTATAAGTAGTGATGACTTCATGAGATTCTTTATAAATAAAAATTTTCAATTAGAGAGAAAATTCAAACCATCCTTCCTTCTACTATCTCTAGTCCCCTGTCAAATGAGGCAAATTTAAAAAAATTCACTAGAGCCTGATTTATGTTTGGAAATTTTTGTCCTGTTGAGCTCTCTGAATTGTCAAAAATAATAACCTCATCCAAATAATCCACATGCCTGCTAGATCCCATCCCAATTAGACTGTTTAAATAGGTATTTCCCCTAATCAATGTCCCCATTTTGGATCTACTTAATTTGTCTCTAATGGATGGTTATGTACCACAGTGCTTTAAGGTTGCTGTAATTAAACCTTTACTTAAGAAGTCTGATCTTGATTCAGAAATTCTGGCCAACTATAGACCTATATCTCACCTAACTTTCATCTCAAAAATTCTAGAGAAAATAGTTGCAGGTCAGTTGCGTGAACATCTACAAAGAAAAAATCTGTTTGAAGAGTTTCAGTCAGGATTTAAAGCTTATCATAGCACAGAAACAGCACTAGTAAAAGTAACTAATGATATTCTCATGGTCTCAGACAATGGACATGTGTCTATACTGGTCCTGTTAGACGTCAGTGCTGCATTTGATACAGTTGATCCCAATATTTTACTACAGAGGCTTGAATATGATATTGGGATTACAGGAACGGCTCTAAAATAGTTTAAATCATATCTATCTGATAGATTCCAGTTTGTAAATGTAAATAATAAATCTTCTTCATACACCAAAGTTAGTCATGGAGTTCCTCAGGGCTCAGTGCTTGGGCCAATACACTTTACTTTATATATGCTTCCATTAGGTAAAGTTATTAAACAGCATGGGATAAATTTCCATTGTTATGCTGATGACACACAATTATATTTGTCCATTAAACCCAATGAATCCAATCAGCTACTTAGACTACAAGCATGTCTTAAAGACATAAAAACCTGGATGACCCTTAATTTTCTCCTGTTGAAAACAGACAAGACTGAGGTTTTGGTTTTTGGACCTGAGCACCTTAGGAATGAATTTTTCAGTCTTTCTCCCTCCTTAGATGGCACTAATCTGTCCTCCAGCTCTAATGTTAAAAATCTTGATGTTATTTTTGATCAGGACATGTCTTTTATCCCCCACATTAAAACGTTACTAGAACTGCCTTCTTCCACCTGCGTAATAGCACTAAAATTAGAAACATCTTATCTAAAAATGATGCAGAAAAACTGGTCCATGCATTTGTCATGTCTAGACTGGCCTATTGCAATGGTTTATTATCTGGGTGTCCAAATACTTCTTTAAAACGTCTTCAGTTGATCCAAAATGCTGCTGCCAGAGTTAACTGGAGTTAGTAGGAGAGATCATATTTCTCCAGTTTTAGTTTCTCTCCATTGGCTCCCTGTCAAATCCAGAATAGAATTCAAAATCTTACTTCTAACCTACAAAGCTCTCAACAACCTGGCTCCATGTTATATTACAGATCTTATTGTTCCATATTTTCCTAACAGACCACTTCGCTCTCAGACTGCAGGTTTAATTGTGGTTCCTAGACTTTACAAAAACAGAATGGGAGGCAGATCTTTCAGTTATCAGTCTCCTCTCTTGTGGAACCATCTTCCAATCTCTGTCCGTGAGGCTGACACATTGTCCAGTATTAAAACTAGGCTTAAGACTTACCTTTTTGCTAAATCCTATAGTTAGGTTCGGCTTGGGTTTCCTGAGCTGTTCCTTAGTTATGCTGCTATAGGCTTAGACTGCTGGAGGGCAAACTGACCACAATTTTCACTCTGCTACTGTCTTTACTCACTCTGCTCAACCTGTTTTGTATTTGTAATTATTTTTTCTACCCTTAACATGTTTTTTTTTTTTTTTTTTTTGTCTTTCAGATATACCTAGACCAATACCTGGACCTACCATTCTATGTTTGTCTGTCTCTCCTTCCTGTCCTCTCAACCAGCCGGTCAAAGCAGATGGCCGCTTGTCCTGAGATTGGTTCTGTTGGAGGTTTCTTCCTTTTAAAAGGGAGTTTTTCCTTTCCACTGTTGCCACTGTGCTTGCTCAGGATGGGAGACTGCAACGAAGCCAAGATTCAACTTGTCTGCTGGATTCCTTAGATAGAGAACTTTACTAATTGGCTTTTATGTATGTGAATGTTCCTATAAAGTGCCCTGAGACAACTTTGTTGTGATTTGGCGCTATATAAATAAACTGAATTGAATTGAATTTTCTCAGCATCAGGAGGCCTGTGTACAGATCTTGGACTCAGTCGCCCCGTTAAAGCTCAGGAATCGGAAACACCCCCCACCATTCGCTAAATGATACTACACGAGAGGCAAGACGCCTGTGTAGGAGAGCTGAGTGTAGATGGAAGAAAGATAAACTCCAGGTTTCCTCTGATACGTTAAAATCTTGTTGGAAAGCATATCAAACCACTGTTAAAAAGGAGAAAAACAAATATTTCTCAAAAATTATCACCTTAAACAATCACAACACCCCATATTCTTTTCAACACTATTAACACCATTCTAAACGTCCCTCAGTCTGCCACCATTGAGGCCTCTGTTGCCACCTGTAATAAGTTTGTCAGGCATTTTGTTGACAAGGTTGGGTCGATTAGGTCATCAATTCCACACACCACAGCTGACCCCTCAGTTCTTGTTCCCTACTCAGCAGTCTTCAGTCACTTTGAACCCATCTCACTCTCATTTTTAAATGATGTTGTTGGTCTCATGAAACCCTCAGGCTCCCCTGCTGATCCCATCCCTGCAGCATTTTTTGAACAGGTTCTACCATCAACTGGACCCTCTGTTCTTGCCATTATTAACAACAGTCTGGCTACAGGTGTGGGTCCTGATGTTTTTAAACATGCAGTGGTAACTCGATTAATTTTTAAAAATGGGCTTGACCCTGCAACTTGTTCAAACTTCAGGCCAATCTCAAAACTTCAATTTCTTTCTAAAATCTTGGAGAAAATAGTTTTTTGTCACCTAACCAAGTTTTTGAATGTAAATGGAATTTTTGAGATTTTTCAGTCAGGATTTAAACAACTACACAGCACCGAAACAGCTTTAGTAAGGGTCTGTAATGACATTCTGATAGGAAATGACTCTGGTCAGTCTGTGATCCTGGTACTCCTCGACCTTATCGCTGCATTTGACACTGTTGATCACAGTATCTTTATGTCACGGCTAGAACACTGGGTTGGGATTACAGGTGCAGCACTAGAATGGTTCCGTTCATATCTGAGTGACAGGAGTTTCTGTGTTAATTTTGGCAATCTTTATCTGATTCTGTCCCTCTTTCCTGTGGGGTCCTGCAAGGCTTCATTCTTGGACCCCTTCTGTTCACATTGTTTTTGCTCCCCTTGGGGTCTAGCCTGAGGAAACATGGTATTTTGTTTCACTGTTATGTCGATGATTTTCAGATTTATCTGTCCTTAAAACCTAACAGTTCCTGCTCCAATCACCCTTTGCTAAAATGTCTTGATGACATCAAGACTTGGATGGCTACGAACTTCTTGAATTTTAATGATCAGAAAGCTGAGATCATTGTGTTTTTTTTTTTCTGTGATCCTATGTTTTAAATAATTTTATTAATTCTTCAGTATTATCATTAGTGTATGGTATGTTTTTATTAATTTTACTCCCATCAATGTTGTTGTTAAGCACTTTGATAACAGTTTCTGTTTGAAATGTGCTTTATAAATCAAGTTGACTTGACTTGACTTAACCCAAGCTCTGCCGCCTTCACTGATCCTGTAAACCTGGATTCCCTTCAGCCACGTCTAAAGCAGTCGGTTACCAATCTCGGGATAGTGTTAGACTCGGACTTTAAATTTAATAAACAGATCGATTGTTCTACAAAAAAGCTTCTTTCAGCTAAGGCAAATAGCAAAGCTTAAGTCTGTTCTGTCCAGATCCGACCTTGAAAAATTAGTCCATACAACCCGGCTGGACTACTGTAACCCACTTTATGTTGGGGTCAGTCAGGCTTCCCTCTCACGTCTCCAAAACGTGAGAGAAAACTACAAAATGTTGCAGCTCGACTTTTAACAGGAACTCGCAGGTTTGAGCACATTTCACCGGTTCTTGCCTCCCTTCACTGGCTTCCTGTGCATGTCAGAATCAATTTTAAAATTCTTCTGCTGACATTCATGTGCATTAACGGCCTTGCATCCTTATACCCCTCTGACCTTCTTTATCCTTATGCTTCTTCTCGGGCTTTGAGATCATCGGACCAGCTGCTTTTGTTGGTACTAAAAACCAGGCTGAAGCTCAGAGGAGATCAAGCGTTTTCAGTCGTGGGCCCTAAGCTCTTGAACAATCTGCCCATCAAAATTCGACAAACCACCTCAGTCTCCGTTTTTAAAACGCTCCTAAAAACACACCTATACCCATTGACTTTTAACACAGGGTGATCGGATTTAAATTTAGTATTTCATTTACTCTGATTCCTTTTATGCTTTTTGTTTTATTCCTATTTAGCACAAGGTCATCAGAGCTGATTTAGTATTTCATTGTTTCAGACTGAGTTTATGCTTTTTGTTATTTCCTTGACTTTTGACACAAGGTGATCTGATTTAGTATTTCATTGTTTCTAATTATGTTTTGTGTTTTATGTTTTTATTCCATGTGCTGTAAATATATCTTGTTACTTTTTATTTTATGCTGTGATCTTTTTGATAGGCACTTTGGTAACAATCAAAAACGTGCAATACAAAAACAACTGGACTTTATTTGTAACAGAAGACGTTTCGCTTCTCATCCGAGGAGCTTACTCAATTCAAATTGCAGTGAGTGTGGGATTCAGGCTATAAAGCCCCCAGTATACTCCCACGTACGTCAATCCATGGAGGTCCGCACGTACCGGATTTGAGCCTAAGCGGACGCCCGCAGGGCATGTCCACGCAAAGCTCAGTTTTTATTACCGCGTACGTGTACTTGGTGTTGCACAACAAACTGCCCGGTGACGGACTGTTTTGTATGCGACACCAATGTATGAAATTCCCCTTCTTCATCCCTGATCTGTCCTTTTCTTTTTTTTTTTTTGCTTAAAGGCATGCAATCTCTTCCTCCTCCAGTCCAGTTTCAGAGTCCTGAAGTTCTGTGCAGAGCAGCTCTGTGGGGTTCTGCAGCACCTCTTCAACCTTAGCCTGACCCAGGTGAAGTTTCCAGTGTTGTCAGGCCAGGCCAGGACTCTGCGATCTACACTCACCTCCAGGCCAGCGGTCACTTTTTCAGGGATGAAGATGTTCACATCCTTGATAGAGAGGAACGATGGTTTGACAGAGGAGTAAAGGAGGCCATCTTTGTGAAAAGAAACCGTCCATCATTAAACAGGGTTGGAGGCCTCCGTGTTCAACTGTCCCCCTCTTACAATGCTGTTATTGCTAGTATCACTCAGCCCACTGTGAATAGCAAGCAGCCATCAGTGTGCTAACGATCCATCATTAGGCTGATGGTCCTCCTTGATCATGTGAGCAGCTGGTTTTGGCTGTCAGCAGCAAACTAGTTGCTCCACTACGAGAAGGTGCTATTTATAAGACTGAGCTGTATACAGCACCTCAAACTAAAGAAGTCTTTCGGATGAAAGACGAAACGTTTCTACATTTTATTTATTTATTTGAATTTCCAGAGGACCAGATTTAATTTTTTTAGGTGCCAGTGTCGTGGAAAACCTTCTGCCTTGTTCCAGTACCAAAGAAAATGCACCCATCAGTCCTCAGTGACTATAGACCGGTTGCCCTGACATCCCACATCATGAAGGTCCTAGAGAGACTTCTATTGGCTCACTTGACTAAACAAACAAGCGCATATCAGGACCCACTGCAGTATGCTTATCGGCGCAGACTTCGAGTTGAAGATGCCATCATACATCTGCTTCAGCAAACTCAATGTCATCTAGAAAAAGCAGACAACACTGTGAGAGTCAGGTTATTTGATTTCTCCAGTGCATTTAACACAATTTAGCCTGATTTGCTTTGTCAGAAACTTCAGAAGACTCAGGTGGAGGCCTCAACAATCACCTGGATCAAATATTACCTGACAAACAGACCACAGTTTGTGAGACTGAGGGGTTGTGTGTCTAACCAGGTGGTCAGTAGCTCAGGAGCACCACAGGGGACTGTACTCTCACCATTCCTTTTCACTCTGTACACCTCAGATTTCCAGTATAAAACAGATTCCTGTCATCTGCAGAAATATTCAGATGACTCTGCAGTGGTCGGGTGAATCAGAGATAGACAAGAAGTTGAGTACAGGTGTAGTGAACCTAACCTGATGTCAAGACTAGCCTAAGGTCAAAACC